>NC_035439.2:142849662-143197481 GCF_002127325.2 Helianthus annuus
GGATACTATTTCATCTACGTACAACTTGGCTAACCTTTCCATGCTAAAAGTTTCCTTTATTGGTAGAAAATGAGCGGATTTGGTTAACCGATCCACAATTACCCAAATAGCATCATTACCTTTTCTGGTTTTGGGTAACTTAGTAACAAAGTCAATTGTTATGAGTTCCTATTTCCATACAGGCATTTCTAACTGTTGTAATAGTCCTGAAGGTTTCTGGTGTTCGGCTTTAACTTGTGAACAGGTTAGGCACTTAGATAAGTATTCGGCTATATCCTTTTTCATCCCTATCCACCAGAAATTCTTTCTTAAATCTTGGTACATCTTATTGTTTCCTGGATGTACAGTATACCTAGATTTATGAGCTTCCTCTAAAATCTTTGATCTTAAATTTCCCTGTTTAGGTACCCAAATTCTGCTTTTGTGGAATTTCCAAATTCCATCATTTCTATGTTCCAATTCTTTTAGGTAACCTTTCATTCCTTCGGCATCGTCCTTGATTGCTGTTTCCTGAATTTCCTTCAATTGTTCCATTAAATCTACTTGTAGATTTATTCTAAGAGCACGGACTCGCCTTTGCTTCTCATGATACTTACGACTTAAGGCATCTGCGACTACGTTTGCCTTTCCTTCATGATATTGAATATCACAGTCGTAATCACTCAGGATTTCCATCCATCTTCTTTGCCTCATATTTAACTCTTTTTGCCCAAATATATACCTTAAACTTTTATGATCTGTATAAACAGTAAACTTACTTCCATACAGATAATGTCTCCATATCTTAAGGGCAAAAACTATAGCTCCTAATTCTAAATCATGAGTCGTATAATTTTCTTCGTGCTTTTTCAATTGTCTTGAAGCATATGCAATCACCTTTTTGCGTTGCATAAGCACACATCCATAGCCTAATTTTGAAGCATCACAATATACTTCAAAGTCTTCAGTTCCTTCTGGTAAGGCTAAGATTGGAGCATTGATTAATTTCTGCTTCAAGATTCTAAAGGCTTCTTCTTGTTTAGGTCCCCATTCAAACTTAATGGCTTTACAGGTTAGCTTAGTTAATGGTACAGCTATCTTGGAAAAATCCTTAATAAACTGTCTATAATATCCAGTTAAACCTATAAAACTTCTAATTTCCATTGCGGTTTGCGGAACCTTCCAATTGGTAATTGCTTCTATCTTAGCAGGATCTACGTGAATACCTTCATGATTTACCAGATGTCCTAAGAATTGCACTTCTTGTAGCCAAAATTCACACTTCGAGAATTTGGCATACAACTTTTCTTTTCTTAACAAAGTTAAGAGTGCATGCAAGTGCTTACAATGTTCGTCCTGACTTTTTGAATAAATAAGTATATCGTCTATGAAAACAATTACAAATTTATCCAAATATGGTTTACAGATCCTGTTCATCATGTCCATGAATGCTGCAGGTGCATTAGTTAACCCAAAGGGCATGACTGTAAACTCATAGTGTCCATACCTAGTTCTAAAAGCAGTTTTAGGTATGTCTTCTTCTTGAACCTTTAATTGATGATATCCGGAGCGCAAGTCTATCTTAGAAAAGTACTTAGCGCCTTGCAATTGATCAAAAAGATCATCAATTCTAGGTAATGGGTATCGATTCTTAATTGTAACCTTATTTAGTTCTCTGTAATCGATACACATTCTCATTGATCCATCTTTCTTTTTCACAAACAACACTGGTGCACCCCAAGGGGATGAACTAGGTTGTATAAATCCTTTGCTTAGTAATTCATCTAATTGCTTCTTCAATTCTAGCATTTCGGTAGGAGCTAATCGATAGGGTGCCTTGGCTATCGGTGTAGTTCCTGGAATTAGATGAATCTAAATTCTACCTCCCTATCTGGTGGTAACCCAGGTAAATCTTCCGGAAATATATCTGGGTATTCTGAGACTACAGGAATTTCCTTAAGTTCTTTACCTTTAGTACTAATGATTACTGAAATCATATATACTGTTCCTTGTTTTCGCTCATAATTAGCAACTTTCATTACTGATTTGAACTTTAGTGGCTTTCGAGGTTTATCTCCTGTAATCATGATTACTTCTCCAGTAGGTGCTTGAATTTCTATAGAGTTTTTATCACAAATGATTTGAGCATGGTTGGCTATTAACCAATCCATTCCTAACACAACATCAAATTCAGCTAATTTCATAGGTAATAGGTTTGCAGTAAATTTATGACCTGAAAGTTCTATTTCTACTTTTTGCAAAACCTGATTTATTTTTACTGAATTCCCATCTGCGGTTTCGACTGTAAAAATCTGCCTAATGGTAGTTAAGGGTAACTTAAGAGCTTGGCAGAATGAAGTATTTATAAAACTTTGGTTTGCACCAGAGTCAAATAATACTTTTGCATAACCGTCGTGAACTAAAAACGTACCGGCTATCACATCCGGAATGAGCTCTGCTTCTTGAGTGGTTAGCTGGAATGCTCTGACATTCTTCTTAGTAGTTCCTTCGGTCGCCTTGGGTTTGTTGTCTACGGGTTTGACTAACTTAGGACATTCTGTTTTGAAATGTCCGGCTTCTCCACAATTGTAACAAATTATGGATTTCTTTCTGCAGTTTTCTTCACGATGTCCTATCGTTTTGCAAAAATTGCAAATTTTATTACATTTTCCAAAATGGTTCTTTTTTGCAAAGTTTGCAGAATGGCAAAGTTGAAGATTGCCCTGTTCCTCTTTTCTTGAAATTACCACTATTACCCACCCTAAATCCTTGGGTAATTTTCTGAGCTAGTTCCTTCTTCCTGTCTTCATCCCTTATGCGTATCAGTTCATCAGTCAAAGTGTTAGCTAATTCTACGGCATCGTCAATAGTGCGAGGTCTCGCAGCCTTAACGATATTGCGAATTTCACTAATTAATCCCCAAATATAGCGAGAAATAAGTACCGGCTCTGGCGAAGCCAGGGTTGGTACCACTCTAGCATATTCAAAGAATATCGAAGTATAACCGCGACAGTCCGCACCTATCATCCGATGATTTAGGAACTTATTTGCCATTTGTTCCTTTTCATACTCAGGACATAATTTTCTTTCTACAATATTCTTAAATTCTTCCCAAGTCATAGCATAAGCCCTATTTCTTCCTTTAGCTTGTAGCACAGTATTCCACCATTCGAGTGCTCCTTCTTTAAACAGATTTGATGCGTACATGACCTGATCATCTTTGGCACACTTACTTATTGCAATTACTGCTTCGGTTTTCTCTAACCAACGCAGTGATGCAGTTGCCCCTTCATTGCCTGCAAATTCAGTGGGTTTACAAGCAAGGAATTCTTTGAAAGTGCAACCAGGTGTTGCAGCTTTCCGTTTCTTAGGGAGCGGCGTATGCTAGGATTCATTATCATGATTAACATGATTATTGCCCTCGTTTACACTATTACTAAAGTTATCTTCAGAAATACGTTTACTAGGAACAATATGTTGTGGTTCGATTGGATTTTTCACAGCAGCAACGATTACTGGAATAGCATTAGTTATCCCTTGAGCAACAATATTTTCAATATCTTGTCTAGTCATATATTGATCCGCTGGATGTTGCTCTGACTGATTAACTTCATTTACCGGTTCATTACCAATGTTTGCCATCTGATAATATATATAGTTTTTATTAGTATCTGATAAATAGCAATTATACACAACAATCAGACAATTTGCAATACACGTATAGTCAAAACTATCGATTTCTCGATTCCATTTTATATTTGTTCGTAGTTATGCATCACTACACACCAATATATTACAAAGTTTTATTCGTAGTTATTTACAGACTGATTTTACTATTAGTTTTACTATTACACAACTATACCATCCTATTATATCTCGTCACTTGTCGTCCTAAAAACGAAGTTCCCTTTCATCATACTTCCAGGCAATTTGTCCCCCTATCTCCCTGATTCTATTTCCTGCATCCATCAATTCTTCACCGAAATGGCGAAGTTCAGCCATATTTTCGTTACTCATTGGTGGATTAGGTAGGGGTTCTGGATCGAATTGTGGAAGAAAGGAATAAGGGTCGTTGACAATATTTTGAAATTGCCAATCATTCGTCCACCATTCGTCCATTTCTACAGGTTGAGAGTGGACTATTGGTTCTGGGATTGCTGGTGCAAAATTCATAGGGATTGGATTTTCAATAGGATAGGTAAAAATATTAGTATTGACAGGCTGAATAGTCTCACAGCTTGCCAATAGAAAATCTATTTTCTCCTGAAAAGTTATTCCCTGGTTTTGGTTGGAGCTCTCTCCAATTTCCATCTGATTTGGTCTAGAACCTTGTCCAACTTCCATTTCTATTTCCTTAGAATACTCCTCAAACTGCATTCCCATTTGCCTAGGATCTTCCTTGACTTCAGTTTCCATTTCTTGTTGTTTACCAGTTTCTTTTCCTGTTTCTAAAGGATTGTTTATTTTAGGGAGTTTTGGAGCTGGCTTTTTCCTACGTATACGATTCCCCCATACGTAATTCTTCTTTTTCTTTCGTTTTGGCTTTGTCAAAGGTGGAGCATTGAATTCTACAGGTTGTTCCACATCAGCAAAGTATCCAGTAATTTCTTGAGAAACTTCTATATTCACCGGGTAAAGATTGAGGTTCTGAAAGGCTTCAGATATCTCACTCATGCTGTGTAGCATATATGCAAAAATGCACAAAAATGCTAAGTTAAAACTTTGGAACAAAGTTTAACAAATAAACATTGAAGTTTTATTGCACACTATTTGTACAAAATAACAGGAAAGAACACACTCGGATTTATTTATTTACTGAGAAGTATTATTACTAGACTTAGGTTATTTTATAAAGATCTGCATATTCTGCTACAGTAGCTAGCATATACAAATTTGCCCATTTCTCATCTAGCTTGTCTTCCCAAGGTGATTTATTGATTAATTCTTGGGTTTCCTTTTTAATGTTCTTTTCTCGGATTTGCTCTTTACTTTTCTTAATAATCATACTCCTTTTTCTAGGAGAAAGCGGTTTCTCATGTTGTGCTTTTCGCACAAATATTCCTTCTTCAGGAATTATATGGAGTTTTGAAGATTTGGTTTGGGATGAACTACCCTCTTCGTAGACTGCCCTATCTAATTTAAGATAGATGTCTTGCAGCTTTTGCTTACCCATACTGTAACTAACAAATAGCCAGTTAATAAAACACATAATCACATAATAGTAATCAGGAAAAATTAAGTATTTCTAAATACTTAATTAGCTTAACTCAGTGGCTCTGATACCACCTTATTTCTGTCACGGCCCCCGACCCGGTTTGACCCGTTTCAGGAGCCGCGGGACAGAAATCCCGTGGTAATTATTTAATTGAGTTTAGCAGCGGAATTTTATCATCAGGATCTTTTTAAAGCTAAAAACTTTTCTCGATTATTTTATTTCACAACTCGGGATAAAATCCCGGTAATTTACAATAATATGATTTTACTGAGAAATCTTTATTTTTAGAAAACATATTTCTCTGTTTTATAATGAGCCACTTTCTTAAGCTTGAAATGCTCCTCAGCACTTTTCCTGAATTACAATAGATCACCTGAAACATGTTTGAAAAAGGTTTTGTCAGCGGGAAATACTGAGTGAATCATTCTATTTATTTAAAATGACTCGTTTATTATAATTTACAGTATTAAGAGTTTTTACATATGTTTCTGATATCTACCAACTACCCACAGTATTTGTCACTCGACCGGATCTGTGACTGTGGTCATATCACCATTGGCTGCCCCAATGAATGACGTATATCACTAAATTTTAGGTTCGCCCACCTAAAGTGATATAAACAGTAGTAATGTGCACAATACCCCACATACCGGCTGTAATTTGGTCATTACATAAACTTAATCACTGTAATTATAATTCTGAAAATAATTTGGAGTATTGTAAAACATTTGATAAAAAGAGAATGACTCACATTGCATTTTTTAACATGGATAGAATATGGTTTAGCCTTGTTAACCTAATTTAAATAACAATGCACACAAAACCGGGTTAGTGATCAATACAGCATTTACGATAACTCACGAGATCAAATTCTCAAAACGAACGACAAAGTGCGATACTTAAACATTCATCGAATTAACGACGAACGACAAAGTATCACCCTAATGTGGGCGGCACTTAAACATCCATTGGATATATTGATCGGTCGGAAAATGAATCGTAATAGCGATCGAGTGATTACCCTGTTTTGCGGCAGCAATTCGATATTAGTGTGTGTTTTGGGACTGTTTCTGCTTATAACGTACTCTACACAACGAATTTCTTCGTCGAATTAACAACAGAAAGCAAGTCCCAATGTCTGCTATGTATACTGATTTTTGGACAGGCTTACGGACCGTATGGCATTTCCCTTTACGGTCCGTAAGGGGTGCAGTCTAATTACATAGGCTAGCTGGGTTCGGGACTAGCCTTGCTGACTCATTTTTAAAACGAATTATAATCTGTACAACGAAAATTTGGTGATAATCATCACTAGGGTTTACCCCCCTTGTGTTTTAGGGTCCCTGATCCTAATTCCAATTGTTCTGAAAATTTTAGGGTTAGTGCAGAATTACTTGGGTGTCTCAATTAGGGTTTTCTTATTGACTAATTATCATCCTAATTATTGATTTGAATGAGAGTTGTTACAATCACCATGAGCACTAGCCCACAAGAGCCGTGGCGAGTGTATGTTGAACCAGGGAGGCGATCGGTCTCCTTAAGCTCTTCGCCATCTTATCTGCATTCCTTCGGGCCGCAATCTGAAAACGAGCCCGACAACCAACCGCCATCCTTCATACCACTGCAGAGATCGAACTCGCACCACGCATATGGCGACCCACTTCGATCTTCCAGAGCCGATTCAACCCGGCAAATATTTTCCCTGAACTTGTGGGTCATAACCCACTCGGACCTGAGGATCATTTCTCAGGTGACCACGCTGATGACATGGACAAAGACACGGATCCCGTGGAGCCCGCGTCTGGAACACCCAACCACCCGATAGAGATCTCTGACGGGTCATCGTTTCACGGATCACCCTACCGTGGTCCAGATAGCTTCCAGGAGAAGTTTAACCAGTATGACTGGTATTTCACCCCGTCCGAGCACTCGTCATCCCATCAGCAGCAACATCAGCAGCAGCAACCGCAACAGGACCCTTCCGAGGGTTCTCGATTCAGGGCAGTCATGCCACCACCACCACCACCAGTAGAGCAGCAACCGCCTCCGGAGCCACCGAGGCGGAGAAGGTCGAACGCACGGATGTCCGTGCGAGGGGGAGTCCACATCAGCACTCCCCAGCCCTCAAGTGGCAGTCATTATCCGCCACTCCAGGAGGAAGAAGAAGGCCCACAGATGGGAGGTCCATCAAGCCCCATTCCAGAAATCAACTCAGTACCTGTGGCACCACCATTGGGTTTTGATAACCCAATCCCTGCATACGCCGGTTCAGCGGCGTATAATCCCTTTGAGCAGCCAGCGCATACCCACTACAACTACGCTAGTGTGGACCCATACCAAGAGGCATGGGACTACAATGCTAGTCACCCTGAGGGGCCTTATGGAGGACTTTGGACCACTGGTTACCCAACTTATGGGTACCAACATCCGCCACCTCCTCCACCTGTGTATCAGCCGCCGCTGTCACGGCCCCCGACCGGTTTGACCCGTTTCAGGAGCCGCGGGACAGAAATCCCGTGGTAATTATTTAATTGAGTTTAGCAGCGGAAGTTTTTTATCAGGATCGTTGTAAAGCTAAAAACTTTTCCCGATTATTTAATTTCACAACTCGGGATAAAATCCCGGTAATTTACAACAACATGATTTTACGGAGAAATCTTTATTTTTAGAAAACATATTTCTCTATTTTATAATGAGCCACTTTCTTAAGCTTGAAATGCTCCCCAGCACTTTTCCTGAATTACAATAGATCACCTGAAACATGTTTGAAAAAGGTTTTATCAGCGGAAAATACTGAGTGAATCATTCTATTTATTTAAAATGACTCGTTTATTATAATTTATAGTATTAAGAGTTTTTACATATGTTTCTGATATCTACCAACTACCCACAGTATTTGTCACTCGACCGGATCTGTGACTGTGGTCAAATCACCATTGGCTGCCCCAATGAATGACGTATATCACTTAATTTTAGGTTCGCCCACCTAAAGTGATAGAAACAGTAGTAATGTGCACAATACCCCACATACTGGCTGTAATTTGGTGATTACATAAACTTAATCACTGTAATTATAATTCTGAAAATAATTTGGAGTATTGTAAAACATTTGATAAAAAGAGAATGACTCACATTGCAGTTTTAATATGGACAGAATATGGTTTAGCCTTGTTAACCTAATTTAAATAACAATGCACACAAAACCGGGTTAGTGATCAATACAGCATTTACGATAACTCACGAGATCAAATTCTCACAACGAATGACAAAGTGTGATACTTAAACATTCATCGAATTAACGACGAACGACAAAGTATCACCCTAATGTGGGCGGCACTTAAACATCCATTGGATATATTGATCGGTCGGAAAATGAATCGTAATAGCGATCGAGTTATTACCCTGTTTTACGGCAGCAATTCGAGACCCGTGTGTGTTTAATTGTACTACTACTGCTTATTTTGACGTGCACAGAGAGTTTAGCCGTCGTTTCAATTTCCAAATTCAAGTCCCAAGGTCGGCTATTTATAGCCGGAAAATAGCCTCGCTTACGGACCGTAAGCCATAACCCTTACGGTCCGTAAGGGGTGCGGTCTAATTATAGGGTAGCCTAGTCAGTGGTATAGGCTTGATGAGTCAATTACCTCGAAAATTCTCAGTTTAGACAACGAGAATTGTTGATAATTATCATTAGGGTTTAACCCCCCCCCCTGGGTTTTAGGGGCCCTGATCCTGATTCCGATCGTTCTGGAAATTTTAGGGTTAGTGTAGAATTACTTGGGTGTCTCAATTAGGGTTTTCTTATTGATTAATTATCATCCTAATTATTGATTTTAATGAGAGTTGTTACAGCCGCAGATAATTCCACCGGAGCGCCAGCAGGAAGTCCTTGAGAGATTGGACCGTTGTGAACGGGAAATTCAGACTGAGCGCAGACACAACAGAGGATTCTTTAAAGGACTATCAGATCTGATCAAAGGAAAATCCAAAAGAAGGGATTATTGAAGATCCTTGTTATTTTTATTTGGTTGTAATCCAGTCCCTGCGTGGACTTTTTGTTTCAGTATTCACCTCCTGCGTGAGCTTGTCATTTTGTACTCTGCTCCTGCGTGGGCATGTTTTGTTAAGTTAACCCCTGCGTGGGTTTGTTTTTGTTTTCCGCCCCTGCGAGGGCATTTATTTTCATAGAAGTCCCGTTTAGGGCAAATGTTGTACTTGTTAGAAACCATTTATGAGATGTTCTAGTTAAATTTTCATTTTTACTTATTATTGATCATTATGTGCTTAAAACATGAAAATAAATGAAAATTTAAAAGATCTGCCATTATATTAAAATGGTAAAATCTAAAGAGAACAGAAACCTAGCCATATGTCATCATAAAACAAGGCCAAGATGGTAGTTCCATAATTAGGTTAAGACCCATATTAACATCTCAATTTAGGACTATTCTGCGTTAATTATTAAAGGGATCTTAGAGGTAAAACCTAGCCTTGTGTTGTTGCAGACATGGCTAAGATGGTATAACCCACATAATAGATTCCAATTATTAACATCTGTTAGTATGTTAACAGTTTTGGCAAACTGTGAATCAGTAAAGTCACACAGGCCATCCTTCATAAAGGGTTAATTTTAAATTCCCTTAATTATTTAACCGCTTCTTTGAAAGCGAAGTGCCTGTGGGCAATAATTAGACGTCCTCTGTGACTAAGAACAGTGGTAGCTTATGACTCCCTGTTAATAAATGATAGTGAACTGTGGTTCAAACCTAAAACACCGGGATGCTATAAAATCCTAGTTTAAAATTTTAAAACTGTCCTTGTGACTAGGCCTTATGTGCTAATAATAGAGTAACATAGGATAATAATAAAATCCTAAGGTTCTAACAAATTAACCTAAAATGGCAATTTAAAACCTTGGTTAATAAAATATAAAATACTATAAGAGCCCTTAAGTAAAAACCTTGTCCAACATTTATATGTAGCAATTGAAGCTACATGGCTGGGTCGGATGAAGTCAATAGCCATCCGGTAGGAAACCGTGATAATGCTAAAATCCAAGTGACGGGTGCTGAGCTGAAAGCAATTGTTGATGATGCGGTCGCAAAAGCCTTAGAACGGCAGTACAGGGAGTACAGTGAGACCCGTAGTAGAACCCTATCTACACCGCATGCTAAGCCAAAGAATCATTCTGAAGCTCACAGCAAACCACCACCTACCCCACCCAAATCTAAGAAAGATGATGACCGACTCTCCTCAAATGAAAACAGTATTCACCACAAGAAGATTGTGTTTGATGATGCCCCACGTGCTAAGGGTTGCACGTATAAATATTTTGTGTCTTGCAAACCCCGGGATTTTAATGGTGAAAAAGGGGCAGTAGATTGTATAACTTGGCTTGATGAAATAGAGACAGTTGTGGACATCAGTGGTTGCGCTGAGAGGGATATGGTTAAGTTTGCATCCCAGTCATTTAAGGGTGAGGCCCTAGCTTGGTGGAGGGCGTTGATCCAAGCTTCTGGAAAGGTTGCCTTGTACAATATGTCATGGGAGCAATTTGTTGCTCTTATCAAGGATAACTACTGCCCTCAGCATGAGGTTGAGCGGATAGAGTCTGATTTCCTATCCCTGGTTATGAAAAACCTAGACTGCCAGGCATACCTCACCAGTTTCAATACCTTGTCCAGATTGGTTCCATACCTGGTAACCCCGGAACCAAAGAGGATCGCGCGCTTCATTGGGGGTTTAGCCCCAGAAATCAAGGCTAGCGTGAAAGCCTCTCGACCTACCACATTTAGATCTGTAGCTGATCTATCTCTGTCTCTCACTCAAGATGCAGTGAGACAGAGATCACTAAGAAATGCGGACTCTGAAAAGAGGAAACGTGAAGATGATAATTCACGTCGGTCAGGCAAGAAGCATAGGGGGAACCGTGACCACAAAAGGGGGTCGGAAGCCAAGAGAAATGATCAACAGTCGGGCGATAGGCCCAAGTGCAAGGTTTGCAAGAAGCACCACTTCGGGAGGTGCAGGTATGAACAGAAATCCCAACCTAAGGCATGTGGGATATGCAAGTCCACCGAGCACAGAACTCTTGAGTGCAAAAAGTTGAAGGATGCAACCTGTTACAGTTGCAATGAAAAAGGGCACATCAAGACCAATTGCCCAAAGATAGTAAAGAAGACCGAGGAAGGGAAGAAGACCAACGCTAGGGTCTTCCAGATGAATGTGCAGGAGGCCATCCAGAACGATAACGTCATAACTGGTACATTTCTCATTAATGACGTTTACGAAAGAGTATTGTTTGATTCTGGAGCAGATAAATCCTTTGTAGATGATAAATTCTGTGAACTGTTAAGATTGCCTGTTAAAGCCTTAAATGTAAATTATGAGGTAGAGTTAGCAGATGGGACTTTAGAAACCGTCTCGTCTATGCTAGATGGATGTGCCATATCCATTAGGAACCACTATTTTCCTCTATCCCTGTTACCCTTTAAGTTAGCCGGGTTCGATGTAGTGTTGGGTATGGACTGGTTATCGCAAAACCAAGCTCAGATTTTGTGCAATAAGAAACAAGTGATGATCAAGACTCCGTCCGGTGAATCACTTACCATCCAGGGAGATACACATCATGGATTGCCTGAGCAGGTGTCTATGCTCAAAGCATCCAAATGTTTGAAGAAGGGTTGTGTCATTTATAATGCACAGGTGACCATGGATGAACAGAAGCCCAAGATTGAAGACATCCCCGATATATCTGAGTACCCTGAGGTTTTTCCTGAAGAACTGCCTAGTTTGCCACCAGATAGACAAGTGGAGTTCAGAATCGACATAATTCCAGGAGCAGCTCCTATTGCCCGAGCGTCGTATAGGTTAGCACCAACGGAGATGAAAGAATTGAGAGCGCAGCTTGACGATCTGCTAGCCAAAGGTTTTATAAGACCTAGTTCGTCTCCTTGGGGAGCACCGATATTGTTTGTCAAGAAGAAAGATGGGTCAATGCGTCTATGTATCGATTACCGAGAGCTCAACAAGGCTACCATTAAGAATAGGTATCCTTTGCCCAGGATCGACGATCTATTCGATCAACTTCAAGGAGCAAGTTATTTTTCCAAGATCGATTTGAGGTCAGGATATCATCAATTGAAGGTTAAGGATGAAGATGTGCACAAGACTGCGTTTAGGACTCGTTATGGTCATTACGAGTTCCTAGTGATGCCTTTTGGGCTCACTAACGCACATGACGCATTCATGGATCTCATGAATCGCGTCTGCAAGCCATATTCGGACAAATTTGTCATCGTCTTCATCGACGACATTCTCATTTATTCCAAGAATCAAGCTGATCACGAGAAGCACCTCCGTTGCATTCTGAAACTGCTTCATCAAGAAAAGCTCTATGCAAAATTTTCTAAATGTGAATTTTGGTTAAGAGAAGTCCAATTTCTTGGACATGTGTAGGGCTGTAAACGAGCCGAGTCGAGCCGAGCTAGACCCAGCTCGAGCTCGGCTCGAACTCGATTCGAGCTGGCTCGGCTCGAGCTCGAATCTCAAATCGAGTTGAGATTTGAGGCTTGAGCTCGGCTCGATTAGAATTCGAGCTAGCTCGGCTCGGCTCGATCTAGCTCGAATTAACAAAAAACCGCAAAATTTATTACTTAAAACACCCTTAAGAATGAATTTTTTCATAGCCTAAGGGCCATAATTCTCATTTAATTTAACTATATGGCTAAATATGCAAGTATAAATAGTTAATTCACTTTCTCCATTGTCTTTACCTTCTTTTATAGGGGAGATACTCCCTTAGTTTTGTTTTCTAAGCGATGTGGGACAAAAAAATGAAGGATGTAAACCTTATCGAGCCAGCTCACGAGCTCACGAGCCGAGTCAGGCCAAGCTCGAGCTCGGCTCGTTTACAAACCGAGCCGAGCCGAGCTGGCTCGTTTACAACCGAGCCAATTTTGAGCCGAGCTTTCTTCAAGCTTTTTTCGAGCGAGTTTCGAGCGAGCTGCGAGCCACGATTTTTTTAAACACCCCTAGACATGTGGTCAGTGAACGCGGTATTCAAGTGGATCCCGCCAAAGTTGAAGCTGCATGAATTGGCAGGAGCCAAAAACGCCTACGGAGATTCGCAGCTTCCTAGGTTTAGCAGGATATTACAGGCGTTTCATTAAAAATTTTTCAAGAATTGCAGCACCCCTGACTTTGCTGACTCGCAAGAATAGCAAGTTCAACTGGGGACCTAAGCAGCAAGAGTCATTCGACATTTTGAAGCAGAAGTTGAGTAACGCACCCGTGTTAACGTTACCTGAAGGGATTGATGAGTTTGTGGTTTATTGTGATGCATCACACACCGGGATGGGTTGTGTGTTAATGCAGAAAGGCAAAGTCATTGCCTATGCTTCACGTCAACTAAAAGTGCACGAGAAGAATTACACCACCCATGATTTGGAATTGGGTGCCGTTGTATTTGCACTAAAGCTGTGGAGGAACTATTTGTATGGAACTAAATGCGTGATCTATTCTGATCACAAAAGCCTTCAACACCTGTTCAACCAAAAGGAATTGAATATGAGGCAGCGACGTTGGATGGAAACTCTAAATGATTACGATTGTGAAATAAGATACCATCCAGGAAAGGCCAATGTAGTCGCAGATGCCTTGAGCAGAAAAGAAAGAGTGAAGCCAATAAGAATCAATGCCAAGAGCATCGAGGTCAAGAACAGTCTGAACGAAAGGTTGTTAGCTGCACAGAAGGAGGCAATGTTAGAAGCTAACTACCCTAATGAAAAGCTAGGAGTAACTGAAGAGCAGTTATCCTATGGCAAGGATGGAATCATGAGATTAAATGGAAGAATATGGGTCCCTGTTTATGGAGGACTTCGAGACGTCATCCTTAAGGAAGCCCACAGTTCCAGATATTCTGTCCATCCTGGAGCAGATAAGATGTATCAGGATGTAAAGGTAAATTATTGGTGGATAGGCTTGAAAAAGTCTATAGCTACCCATGTGGCTAAATGTCTGACGTGTGCTCAAGTCAAGGCTGAGCATCAGAAGCCGTCAGGTTTGCTACAACAGCCAGAAATTCCCACTTGGAAATGGGAAATGGTGACGATGGATTTCATCACCAAGTTGCCTAAAACGCATAAAGGAAATGATACTATATGGGTCATAGTTGATAGACTGACTAAATCAGCACATTTCCTACCTATTAAGGAAACTTATAGTTCAGACATGTTAGCCCAGCTGTATGTAGATAAAATCGTATCTCTGCATGGAGTACCAATATCTATCATCTCTGATAGGGATACTAGATACACTTCGCATTTTTGGAGGAGTTTCCAACAGTCTCTGGGGACGCAGTTAAATTTTAGTACAGCTTACCATCCTCAGACGGATGGGCAGAGTGAGCGTACCATCCAGACCTTGGAAGACATGCTTCGTGCATGTGTGATTGACCTAGGAGGAAGCTGGGATAGGCACCTACCTCTGATCGAGTTCTCCTACAATAATAGCTACCATACCAGCATTAAGGCTGCGCCTTTTGAGGCACTATATGGTAGAAAGTGCAGAACACCCATCTGTTGGGCAGAAGTATGAGAAGCTCAATTATCAGGACCAGATATAGTCTTAGAGACGACGGACAAGATTGTCCAGATTCGTGATCGCTTAAAAGCTGCCCGTGATAGGCAGAGGAGCTATGCTGATGAATAGAGAAAACCCCTCAAGTTCGAGGTTAGTGATAAAGTTTTGCTCAAAGTATCACCTTGGAAAGGGGTAATGCGATTTGGTAAGAAGGGTAAGTTAAGCCCGAGGTACATAGGACCATTCGAGATCATCGAATGCGTTGGGTCAGTGGCTTATAAGTTGAACTTACCAGAAGAGCTCAATGGTATTCACAACGTATTCCACGTCTGCAATCTGAAGAAATGTCTAGCTGATGAATCGCTAGTCATACCGCATACAGATGTGCATATAGACGAAAGCTTAAAGTTTGTAGAAAAACCTGTGTCGATTGAGGACCGACAATTAAAGAAGCTTCGAAGGAAGCATGTACCCATCGTCAAGGTCAAATGGGATGCCCGCAGAGGTCCCGAATATACATGGGAGTTAGAATCCACAATGAAGGAGAAATACCCTCAATTATTTCAGTAAATCTCGAGGTCGAGATTTCTTTTAAGGGGGTGAGGATGTACACCTCGAAAATTCCTGCCCATTGAAATAAAGACGCGTGTCATGTGGGTCAGACGTGTCGAGAACCCGGATCAAATATAAAGACGCATGGTAGGATTTTGAGGGCGTCATGTTATGAAAATACCTCTGAACGACCCGAACTTATAAATCCCAAGATCCTTAAAAATCTTCAATAGACGTCTTATATATATATATTTTCCGGTCGTTTCTAAATAAATAAGACTTCCATCTTTTATATGGAGAATTGGACAAATAATAGTGTTACTAAAATACTGAATAAAACTCTTGTAAATGGGAATCAAGAATAGTTATGTAGCTTGTTCAACTATTGTGAGAATCCAAGACTTGTTCTTGGTATTTCCGTCACTTTACAAGTCCCATAAGAAATCAATTGAAGGAGGGGACATGTAAGAACCATTCAAGCATGCAATGGCTGAGCAGATGGTCCCA
Source organism: Helianthus annuus (assembly GCF_002127325.2). NCBI lineage: Eukaryota > Viridiplantae > Streptophyta > Magnoliopsida > Asterales > Asteraceae > Helianthus > Helianthus annuus. The sequence goes on from NC_035439.2 coordinate 142,865,498, forward strand.
CAACTGAAAAAGATGGCCTGATTTCAGAATTGTTTGATTGCATGGTCAAGACTTAAAAGTTTACAAATTTTTGTCCTCTGACCAACGGTTACGGACCGCAAGGCCCTAGGCTTACGGTCCGTAAGGGGGGTACCTGGGCGTTTTCAGCAAGGGTCGGTTACGGACCGTAGCCTTTTCAGCATACGGTCCGCAAGAGGTGCTTACGGACCGCAAGGCCTTAAGCTTACGGTCCGTAAGGCTGTCGCTGGCAGCAGAAAAAGGACAGCTGCCTGTTCAGCCTGTTGCACCGCCTTATTGAAGTGGTTTTCGAAACAAGGGACTCTCTAGGCAGTATTTAGCCTATTAGGGACACCTGGGGTGATCTTGTAACTATCCTAGACTTCCATGTCTTGATCCTAGAGCATCCTGGTCCCTATATAAGGAAGTGAAGTGGTGAACTTTGATCATTCATTGTGTCACTCACTTGGAGCATTCTCTGGAACTTCCTTGGACAGCAACAAGTGCTCATTAAGTCTCTAATCCTATTTAGGATCCTTGTTAGTGACCCTAACCACCCTTAATCCATATTAGTCTAGTTAATTAGCTAAAAGTCAAACCGTCGTAATTTAGGTTTGACTTCGTGATTAATTAAAATGTGCTCTGTCAAATCACGAAGTAAAAATACCTTTAAGTAGGTAATTATGTGGGTAACAAACCCTTAAAAGGGTACTTCCAGATTCCCACTCTAAGCGTGTCAATTGTCGAGTCAAAGGTAACTATAAAAAGTCAACAGAATGCTTAATTGCGAATTAATGCATAATTAGTAATGTAGGGTGCATGCAACCTATTTAATCATTGATATAAATTGGTAAATAATGTAAGAACATGTTCCAACATGTTTAACTCGACAATTTTCTGTTTAGACCTGGTTTGGAACCGAAAGTCGCATAGTTTGACTTTCGCTTTGACTTTCAATTCTGACCCGTTTTAGTCAAGATTAAGATTGCCTTAGAGCTTCTTTTGGACCTAATAACATGTTAGTATATCATCCTATGATTATACAACTTGGTTCATTAGATATCTTGTTCACATGCATGTTTCCGTTAAATGCCCATATGTTGACCATTATGCCCAAATGTCCAAAAGTTATGATTTCTGAAAATGTAAAAGGGTAGACATCTTAGTTGCTGAATTATAAACTTGACCCCAAAATTTGACATCAGTTTGAGGTCTAGATTAAGAGTTATGCTCATTAGCGTAATTTGAAGCTTTCTTAGTAAATAGTTAGCGTAATTAGCATGTAGCCTACCTAAACCCAAATTTTATATCAAAACTTTATACCCACTGTTATATAATAATATTTTGGGAATTTTAAAGATTTTTATTTATTTTTAGGATGAGCATAACTTAAAGTTTTAAGCTTAATTCGGTTTATGCCGGTTTTGCCCTTTTAGGCTATAAAATGAGTTTTACAAAACCTTTTGACCCCAGACCTTTTTCTACTGATTTATTATGTTAAATATATTATTTTGAGCCTTCTGGAATTATAAAAATATCAGCTTTTCTTTTAAAACCCGGAAATGGCTCCAAATCGCCTTTTTAGGCATTTTTACGACATAGTATATGTTAAAACTAGTTTATATACATAAGGTTTAATACCTACTGATATATTTGGTAAAATTTCATATTATAACAGTAAACTAAAGTTGAGAACTCAGATTTCCCGTTTTGACCCTTTAAAGCTTATGAGAAATTGCCAAAATGCCCTTATGAGGCGTAAAGCGAGTTAAAAATCATTTGGGGCATAATAGGACATATCTTACAGATATCACAACATATTTGGTGCATATAATCCCAGGAAACTTGTATATGATTTATATGGTTTCCCGTTACGCACTTTCGCGTTCGGATCGGCCTATGTAACTAGTTTACGCACATTAGCCGAAACGGGTCAAACCGTATCATCTTAGTCTCTAAATCCAGAATGTGTTTAGTTACCCATGTTATTCAAGTATCCAAGCTTGTGGGGTCTAAGTCACATTCCTTTCCGGTTTTCGCCTTCCTCGCGATTAAACCATATTTATCCTTCGAAACTAACCGGTCTAAGCTTAGGCTATGTTAAAAGACCCGTTAGGATTCTAATAGGTTATTATAAACCTTCGTTCCAGAATAGGAGACCAGTAAAAGACACTTGCATTTGCTTTTGTGGTTTACACTTGCTCAGGTAAATACTTTTAACTTATTTTCCCTTATACGGGCTTGGGGATACGGTATATAAAATACCGCTTGGTTGGGCAATTGACCCTAACTCATTAGTAGTTGGGTATTATCAATGTGACCTGTTTGAAAAATTGGTTTTGTTTGTTTTACGCCTTTGGGAGCTTAATGACCATGTCCCGGATATCCTTGGCATCATTTTACGAATGGCCACGACCTTGACACGCGGGTGTAGGCGTACACCCGACAATGTGTCCATATTTATTAAGGTATAACCGTTGGCTTCCTGCCGCAGATTTATACTAAGTGGTGTGTCAATTAACCTTAAACCCGGCACGAACCGGGCGACCGAACGCATAACGAACATGTAATTCTTTTACAAGATTTAATTGATTAATTATTTCCAAGTTATAAAATGTTTTGTGCCTTGTGCATTCAAATAAATTTTTAAAATGTTTTCAAAATGAGTCAGTTAAATTGTATTTACCAGTGTAAACTGACGTATTTCCCCAAAAAGATTGAGTGCAGGTTCTACACGAAATTGTAACATCCCGAAATTTCAAAACTTTATACTAGAATTATAAAGTGTAAAATAAACAAGAATAAACTAACTAGGATAAATAACCCAGTTAGTTAGAAGTCTTGTAGTAACATAAGAATGAGTTAAAAGCCAAAGATATAAACTAAATAATAGTGAAGGGGCCTAGGTTGTCAAAATTGAAACTTTAATTACTAGTAATTATACTCTTATACAATTACCAACTTGGGTTATGTTTCATTTGTTTAAAAGTCACATTGTTTAGTTCATGTCACTCACACCCTTTCATTTTAAACATTATATTATATATAACCACAAAAAACAACTTGGGTTATATCTTATTTGTTTAAACATCGCGTCCCTTCGAAAAGATGTGATTTGCTTTATTCCATACCGTTCGCAAAGGTGTGATTTAACCAACTTGGGTCATACCTTTTCGTTTAAAAGTCGCGTCGTTTAGAAAATTATATTATAAACTTGGGTCATACCTTTTCGTTAAAAAGTCGCGTCGGTTAGACAATTATTTTATACCTTTCGTTTAAAAGTCGCGTCGGTTAAAAAATTATATATAATGAGTCATACTCCTTTTTACGAACGCGATGTTATATAACAACTAGAAAGAAAACTTAAATACATACAAACCGTTGGGTTGGTAGTCACGTATGTTCAACACATATGCGACGCCGGTATCAAGTGACGCGATAATTCGATAGTTAATTTCTTTCAAATTTTCCTCAATCTAATTTCCTTTTCTTTTAAATATCAACTGCTGCATGATATATTACGGACCGATTCTAATCGTCACTTTCTTTAAAATCTCTATATCCCATTCTTAAGCCCTCAATTGAATGCAAGAAGCAGAAAAAATCGATCAACGACAATTGAACGCAGTGGTTGCAATCATCAATTGAGGGCTATATTAAATTATGTGCAAAGAATTGGTGGTACTGGTGGTTTTGTGTTGAAGGAAAAATTGGAGATAGTGGAGAAGAATCATTTAATTTGATTTCTCCAAGTTGGTATGGATTTTTGGTAAGGCATCTTAACATCACTAGAATGAATGAAATAAAGCAGTGCTACGAGAATCATCTTGATATGAATTAGTTTTTTGTTTGAATGGATAATGAACCATCGCTTCGTTATTAAGACCGATTCATTCAATTTTGAACTTTTGTGAACCACGATTGAGTTGAATTACTTTTTGTTTTAATGGAATAATAACGAACCATCGTTTCCATTTATTAACACCGATTCAACTTTTTAATATTTGTTGAATTGAATCACACCAATCATTACATGTGTTCACATGAGGTTTTTTTTTTTTTTTAACGGCTAATTTCTTTAATCCTTTGTCGTCTATGGGACTTAAACCCAAGACTTTCCCCTTCCCAACCTAGGTGTTTTTAAAGGCTTTGCCTTTGCCAATGAACCACCACCCCATTTCATGAATACTCAAGCAACCCATATAATCCCACCATGCACATCCGATTAATCAAATCGATACACCGTGTTCTTCCGATTCAAACAAATCGAATCACCGTGTTCTTCCGATTTAATCAAATCGATCTGCCGTGTTTTTCCGATTTAATCAGATCGAACCATCGTGTTCTAAAACTCTTCCTTGACTCAAGACCATTTAATCGGTGGTTGATCCAGAATTTTTTTCCTATAGGTTCATATGTAGGTTTTCACTAGAAGTTCTATAACTTCTATATATAAGTTCTCACCAAAAGATCCAAACCAGTTGGGTTCCAAAGAACCAGTAAAGAAGGCTAGATCCGTATAGTGATACTAAAGGCTTTCATAATCAACATCCCGCCGCAACGCGCGGGGTGACGTTAACTCGTTAGTAAAACAAAAGCCAAACACTCCATTTTTGGAGTTCCTGGTCGATCAAAAAACCACAGGGGCGACACCCACACCTTCACAACCCTAAACTCTACTAAACTCTCAAATTGAAGGCTCAAATCACGTCGTAACCGAAATCCAAACATAGAATCGTGATCTCCTCGTCAAGGAGGACGTAAGGTATGTCAAATTAGGTTGTTTTGTTACAACTCAAATTCTTGCATGTGATTGAAATCGAAGGTTGAGCTTGATTATGTGTTGTAAAATGTGAAATTGGAAGTAATATGAAGTCTAGGGACAAACCCTAGATGATTTCTTGTCCAAAATCTTGCATGCTAGTTGTAAGAATCAAAATCACCATAGTGGGTGATTAGTAAGTTAGTAGAACTTGATAAACACTAGGATTAAGACTCTTGTTCTAGTAAAAACTGAAATTGTGAGATAATATCCGAAATTGTTGATGTTAAAATATGTGTATATTGTCTAATTGGAGTTAATTTGGGTGATAATTTCAAGTTATAAACTTGGTTTAGATCATGTAGAAATCTGACCCGCAAGGTGTTCGATAAAACGCCTAAATGAGGGTTAAAATGTTAAAGATTGCTAAAAACGCAGATTTGCATATGTTATGAATTAATGTGTTAAAGCTTATGAAAGAGTTCTAATCTTGTTATGAATTGAACTCTTTAGGCAAGGAATCCGGAACGTCAAGTGGACACGCCGGAGGTGATACTCGCGGAAAAGGTGCGCTTTAAAGGTACGTGGCTTAAGCCCCGTTAAATTAGGTGTAAGTGTTTAGTTGTGTTGTGAGAATGATGTTGTAGTGTAAGGAATACGTTTGATGTGTCGTTAAAGTGGCAAGGCACACTCAACCAACAAACGGGTCAAAGTAAAAACTTGGAACTTAGTTTGGCTAGTCAATGAAGTGAGGGTTTTCACTAAATAGCCAAACGGGTCAAAGTGATGCTTTTAAAAAGAATCGCGAGAATAGAGATTTGGAAGTCGCATACTTCGTTAAATGATGGTTTGTACCATACTAATGTTTTGGTTATATAAATCTAAGTCTAAGAACCCGGGAACTTGGGTCAAATAATAGAAGCTAAATAAAAAGGGGTTGCTTGAAATGGAATGCTTGAATTCCGATGAAACAAGTAACTAGTTCCAAGGGAATGCGAAGCCATAGAATGGCGCGAATGTGCAAAATTGATGAGCCCGGGAATTTGGGTAATTTTGTCCGAAAAGTTTTAAGAGCTGAAAAATGGTGCTATGCACTTACAACAATGGGTTGGATAATTGAATTAAGGGAATCGTGAACCGACAGTCGGTATCTCGGTTTCCGTAATATGAAACTTATGTGGATAGATCCGTAATTTTATTACGGACTCATAGGAAAAAGAATCGGTTAAAACGGACTAGCGAGTGAAAAGTTATGACCTTTTAAAGTTAGAATTTCTACAATTTTCGAAGCTGGGCAGAAATGCAGGTTTTAAACCTGCACCTGCTGGAAAACGTGTTCCCCCGCGCCACGCGGAGGAATACATGAATACCCCCGCGACACGCGGAAGCCATCGCGAGTTGCGACGGACATAATGTCTCCTGTCGCGATGCGCGGGAGGATCAAAAATCAGAATTTTTATTTTCTTTTATTGAATTGATGTTGGAACATGTTTACACGTATTGTGTCAATACCAAAACTAATGTTTTTAGTGGTTTTGACCTTAGGTGACTATGGGAGGCTTTCGGATGGCTGTCAAGCAATGTAGAAGAACCGAACACGTATTTTGAAGCTTCCGCGTTAACTTAACCTTGTTTTGGATAATGATTTTGATGTAAATGAATTGATAACCATGTCCTAAGGTTTTAAACTAGTCGGTAGTGACTAGTATAAATTACTTTAAACTTTCGTTTTGTACTTACATGATCATGTTTGGTATTTCGAATTGAAAACCTTTTGTAAATTGGAAATTTTAGTATAAACACACGTAATATATTAAGTAATTTCATAAATCGAAAAGAGGGTGTTACAGAAATAGGCTGGCTTCTCCTTAGCATCATAGAGTCTCGCAAACTTTGGGATGCCTTTATCTGTTGAACAAATTTCTCCTTTTCATTTTGATCCGCCTGTGGATCTATTTCGACTACTTGTGATACTTAGATATTACAATTGTTGGTTGAAGTAAATCTATTTTTATTGCTTCCGCTGTGCATTATAATTTGTGTTGTTTGACTGTGATGATATCAACTACGTCACGATACTCCCCCACCGGGCCCACCGGTGACACGTGGAAATTTGGGGTGTGACACCTTCCACAGGTTGGAGAGCGGTTTCTGTCAAGAACCTCGCAAGGTTCATGGTGGTCAGGTAGAAGAACATCTTCTGCTGCCACCGCTTGAAGTGTAGACCCGAGAACTTCTCGGGTCGTTCAGCGTGATTAGCCATTGTGGACGCTCCCACAGTGGTGGCGTTCAAGGGGGTTCCCATCACAACACTCATGTTGTTAACGTTGACGTTTTCGTTCGACATGCTGAAAAAATTAAAATTTTAAAGTTTAGTCAAAAATTCTGATTTACACAAAAATCAGAAGTAAACTAGTAAATTTTAATTTTACCACAAATTTACTGTTTAGGCTTCTAAGTCCAACTTTGAAGACCAAAAACAGAAATTTTTAATATTTGGAACTTGCTGATTGGCTTCTAACTCAAACTTTGAAGACCAAATCAGAAAGTTTATTACCAATATATAGGACAATTCTGAAGTAATCAAAATTGTTTTCAACCAAAGTCGCTCCTTTGAAGATGAAAACAAAAAAAATCTGTTTTTTTTTAAAACACAATCTGAGTGAATGAAAACTGGCTTGAGTCACAAAACAGAATGGTTTTGATTACACGAACGGTTTTAAAAATTTGTTTTAAGATTGTAGGAACCGTTCGCGTAATTAAATAAAATAAAACAAATTCCGAGTCTCCCAGGAGCACTCGTTTTGTTTCCCAGGGTACAACAGCCGGAGCAGTAGTACTGCCGGAGTTCGCCTACAACCCGAAGGTTACCTTGAAACTGCAATTAAGAGATCAGAAAAGCTGTGGAGAGAAAGTGAATTGCTGTTGTGTTACTAATTTTTGTGGTATGCTATACAGCAAGGTATGGAGCTGTATTTATACAGCTCCTGGTTTGAAACAGCCAAAAACGAATTAAATGAGAGGTTTAAATTGCATTAAATGTCTTCAATGCAATTTAATACGTCATTTAATTCTCAGTCAAAGCCTATTAACTCGTCAGTTACGAAGCTGGACTGTAACTGCACTGTCATTCAATGCTGGAAGCTTCTGCGCGCGCGTGCGCGCGCAGGTCTGCACGCCATGCGCGGTGCGTCCTCTTGGCTCACTGCCATGCGCACATGCGCCACACTGGCTCATGTCCATGCACGCGAGCGCCACGTCACTTGTGAACCTATACGAGCGCGCCACACAGTCGCGCCGTATTGGCTCACTCTGGTGCACCGCGCACGACACAGCAGGACCCAAGCACCGTGCGCGCAACCGTGCGCCTCCGTGCCATGTGTACTCGCGCGCGCATGCGCATGACTGCCACGTCATGCGCCGCATCACCTACCACTTGGTCCTTGCAACCCTTGTGCTCCACCACGCGCACGCGGTCAAAAATATAAAGGCGGCTCTCGGCGATGCGAGCGTGTGAAGTGCAAAGTGTGCCATCAAAGCGCCATATTGCGCCTCATCGCGCGAGCGCGTGCGCGTGCGAGTTAGGGTGCTCCGCACCCTTCGCGAGGACACTAGTGTGTGCTTTCATGAAACAGTAAGGATGGAGAGTTCCACCTTAAATACCCATTTAAGTTCCATCTCTCCTCCGATGTGGGACAAGGTGCTACTTTTCCTTTAGTTTCAGCATTGAATGTTACAAACACCTAACTTTGAGCATCGATATCTCATTCATCTTAGCTCCGTTTTGGACGTGGTTTAGTTCGTTGCGAAGCTCTTGCTACATAGAACACAAAACCACAAATAAACATATAAAACCCGCTCATTTTATTATATTTATTTCTAGTCCAAAATAGGAAAAAATCATTTTCCTATATTTGTGAAAATGCTATTTTCACCTATTTTTCCAACAACAACATCCTCAAATCATGCTGAAGTCATTGCACTACATGAAGCTTCAAGAGAATATGTATGGCTAAGATCTATGTCACAACACATAGTGACTTCTTGTGGGCTAGGGAAAGATCGAAGTCCAACTCCTATCCACGAAGATAATGCCGCTTGTGTCTCTCAAATGAAAGAAGGGTATATCAAAAGTGACAGAACAAAACATATACCACCAAGATTCTTTGCATATACTCGAGACCTAATTAAAGACAATCAGGTCGAGATGAGATATGTCAAATCCAGCAACAATTCAGCCGATCTTTTCACAAAAGCACTACCTACAACAACTTTCAGGAAACATGTTCATGACATTGGCATGCGTCATGTACGGAGAATGTGATTCCTTAATAAAATTGCAAACTTGAGGGGGAGCTATAGACTGCACTCTTTTTCCCTTAGCTAAGGTTTTTTCCCACTGGGTTTTTCTTTAGCAAGGTTTTTAATGAGGCGGTACTTAAAGACCCGAAGTTTGCAAAGTGTCATACAAGGGGGAGTGTTATGAATACTATTAAACATTTACCATGAAGATCAAGATTTATCTCTAGATTTACCAAGCAAGTGGATAAACTCTTTGTCAAACTTAGGGATAGCTTTGTCTACTAAATAGTTAATCTTGTCTACCAAATAGTTAACCTTGTCTACCAAGTAGTTAATCTTTTTGTAGTATAAATACTAGCTCAAGTTAGAAGAAAAAATGCACCTCATGTATACACTTTCATAAGTTATACAATTATCTTCTTCTTTCTCTTACAACATCTCTAAAGTTCTTGAAGTTTTAGCACTAATCTTGTGTTAATTCTTGTTATATTATAACAGTAATGTGATTATTAGAAGACAATTTTACTATTCTACATGTTAGTTAGACTCATGGTTTTTAAACAAAGTCTCGGAGGTCAAGTACTTGCTACAAGGTAGGCTGTCGAGGCTCGATTACTCTCCATTTAGGCTGAGTACTCTCCGAATACTCTCCATCTAAGCCGAATACTTCCTGAGTACTCTTAAAATCCGACTATGGAGCGTCTGCGACTTTTGCAACCATGGTTAGACTATTTAGTTATTTATATATCGATAAACTATCTATAACTTCTTTGTATCAAATACATTATACCAAATGAAGATTTTAGACCATTCAAAGTGGAGAATTGGGCGGTTGAGCAGTCCCCCCCCCCCCCCCCTTACCTCTAAATCTAGCTATGTCACCTCTAAAGACTATTCAAGATCTTTTCAAAATCTAATTATCTCTTCTTATGAAGATCATAATAAAATTCATTGAGGTTGTTCATATTGTCTCACATGTTGTTCCAAAGCAAAATTGGGTCTTCTTGGAGGTTTTTTTTATTTATTTTCTTTTTAACAACATGACCGATCATATTGATAGAAACCTTATTTTTAAATATATTAATTTTAAATATATGGCAATATCAATATTTTAAAATTCATTATATCAAATTTAGTCAGATTTAGTTTACTCTCATGCGTATTTAAGAATTAAGACAAACTAGTGGTACGAAGACCGACGCGTTGCGCCGGGATTCTCCACGTTCCGCGACATGAATTTGATCGCTATCGGTCCGTTTCGTTACAGTACGCTCGTTATAGCAACTAAAAATGTAAAAACAGATAAATAAATAAAATCGTGATGCTGCCATACGTCATTGTTTATGTCACCGTTCAACTACTACTACTGATTTAAAACCTGTTGTCCACGTTGCCTCTAATCCTTCTATCACCACCATTAAACGGATCCAAAACTGAATCGTAAGCAGAACATATAATTCTTTAAATGAAACCCCAAATGGGGTTGGTCAAATCCGTTGATGTTGAAGCCTTGCTTACAATTTACTTGGAGAAGATGATAACCACAGTCGGCTTCGACACTGAATGCAATAGCGACCAATGCTAAATAAATTCTGGCGAGAAAGAGAAATCACTGCTGGCGACCATTAAAGTATCCTGAACCTACGAAGAATCGAAGTAATAACGCTTCATCAGTGTCTTCATCTCCTCTGCGGTGTGTTTTGATGAAATTAGATAAAATGAGAAGAAAGTTTATTTAAAAACCAATAACAGTCGATATTTAAAATTTACATAATTAGCTCAAGAGGTCTTATGAAATAAAAATACACTATTTGGCGCGGGTTCGAGTCTTCAGACTCACTTTTTTTTTTTCCTAAATGCTAGACACGTGTGCCTTTTAGGACACTGTATTATCACCTTTGTCAACCTCATTTGTTCTCTCTAAAATCAGAATCCTACCTGTTTCTCTCTCTCTCTGCACTCGGCGATGCCCGAATGTGTGTTGATTCCATCGTTTGCTTTAGTTATGGTAGCTTATGATGGAGCTGGTTGTACAACCGTCTCCCTTTCTAGAGAAGAAACAGATATAGCTACATATAACTAAACTCCCTAAAATATACTCTGATTGGATTCTCGGGTTATATTACATATTCGAGTTGGATTAACGGTGCACTGCACAAAGACATTATTTAGTGTGGCCATGAGGTACACTATTAATGTTTTGTTACTACACATTTTACTCTATAAACATTTGTTATAGTGGATTCTTCTAAAAAACAAACAATATAATGACAATGCTCTAAAGAGACAAAAGGGTTTGGAGTGAATATTCGTCTCATCTCAAAATGTTTTCATTTAGCTCAAGGTTTGAAACACAAGTTTCTAGAGTGTGAATGCTCTAGTGCGTGTTTTGAAGCGATCTTTGACAAAAATACACAAAATCATACCAGTTGAAAAACTCCTCTTGATATACCTACTCGATGGTTAACAGTCAAAATCAGTTATTCTCTCAACACGGGCTAGGCCAGTTGACTCGTCATAATGTTGCAGCGTTCTACATTAGCGAAGTGGTACCATATAAGGATTCGCGATGGTTATTCTTTTAGCCAAAATGTTGCAACTTTGCATGCATATTCTCAACTAAATAAGTTTAAACAATCAACTTGGTGTTCAGAATTCATTTCGAATTCGAAAAATTCAAAATTCAATTAAATTTGATTCGATTATGTGTTCAGAATTCATAAGAATTCGAATTCGATTCAATTCGAGTCAAGTAAATCGAATACGAATTTATAATTTCAGATTCCATTCGATTTAAAATTCGAATAAAATTATATTTTTATGCGAAATTTTTATACATAATACAAATATAACTTTTATTGGGCTATACTATAAATTATTTTCAAAATTTATTCTAAATATTAAAATTACCAGTTACCAAACCCACTACATGACTCATAACTAAACCCTAAGTAACAAAGAATCTCAATCAAATCGAATTGGATGAACACCCCTAACTCTACCTACCAAAACCCATTAATCGCATTGCATTGATCTCAACAATATTACTACACCATAACTTCTTACAAATTATTAAAAAAGATAAAACATGAGTATTAAAATCTTACTATCACGACATTTCTTCCATATGTTGCATTACCTAGATCCTGTAGAACTCTAGATTCCCCACCTCATATTCACATACAAACACCCTGTCACTATGTATTACAAATTGGTAACGAAAAATGGCAGATTTTGGAAGCAAAATAACAAAGGTTAGCAACACTAAGAGTGCCCGGGGCACAATCGGTGACCCCATGCGGGGACCGATTTCCCCGATCGGGGAGGTGCCACCGGCCTAGCGGGGAGCCAAAAACGGGGAGGATGATCGGTGAGGAGGCACCGAAGAGAGGGGAGGAGAGAGAACGTGGGCCCCATTCAATCAACCAATGATAAATTTTTTTTTTTTTAAATAAAAAACCAAGTCACCTAAGAGGGGAATGCCGCCATCAATTTAGGGTGTGAGGGGAGTTTAAGAGGGAAGTTGACGTGGCACACGAGGATTGGTTATGCGTAAGAGAGGGGACTCCCCTCTTAGAGGAGTGCCCCTTACACCCTAAGACTATCTCCAACGCGCATTTCACACCTCGTCCAAAATCCACATCAGCCACGCCCGAATCCGTCCCTGCGTTGGAGGCCAGTGTCCGATCTCTGTTTGAAAAGAAAAGTCCGTAACTTTGGGCGTGGTTTTCTTCGGTTATTGAGCCAAGTTTCAGAAAAGAAAAAAATAAATACATTAAATGGGGATCTTTCCATGAGAGGAGTATGAAAAAAAAAACTTTGTGAATCGGGATGATCTGAAAATTGTTGGCTGACTGTTTAAATCTAACCAGAGCATCAGTAGCGGCTCTTCCAAATAACAGGAGGAGAAGATAACCTAATTATTTAACTATATGTTTGAATTGGGCTTTTTATTAAATTTATAGCCCAATGCCCTAATATATTTTGCTTTAGTTTATAGCCCAATGCCCCAATGCACCTAAAATAATTTGAAGGTGGTGTCTTATGAAAAAATAGGTACATTACCTTTTTTTACTATTTATTTCTTCTTTTATTTGTTTTTCCGTTTATTTCTTCTTTTATTTAGTTAAGGTCTACTTTAAAATTATATATATATAAATAATGTTTATCAAATCAAACTGTATAAAAATTAAGCAATTGAAATATTATGTTTTTATTTATTCAAATCCTTATTTCTACTTATTTAAGTTAAATAAATAATGAGTGATGGTGGAAAATGTAAGGATATGTAAGGATGTTTGTATGGTTGGAGAAGAAATTGAGAGGTTTTAAAGATTTGTATGGATTTTAAGGATTTGTAAGGATATGATGTGGCGGCTGACTAGACAGCTAAGGGCGCCTAAAAACGGCATTAGCATTGAAGATAGTCTAATAGGCTACAAAAATATAGCCTACCAAATCCACCTCCCCAACCCATCGCCTTCTACTTTCCCCAACCCACCATGCCAATAATGTTGAACTTATTGCAGATGCAATTCAACCAAAAAAACACTAAATCAAAAGCAAATAAACACTCAATCAAAATCAAAGTAACAACAAATTGGAGGTAAGACGATGAGAAACGGAGTGTATGTTTCTTTCACGGGAGAATCCGGCAACAGTTTGCGTCCGAGTCGTAGCAGAGCGTCGAGTACAACCAGAATACGACCGAAGATGGGTGACAGGTGAGGAAACCGGCCCCGCTTTCTCTCCTGCTCAAACTCTGGAGTCTCTCTTAGTCTGAATCAATTTGTAGCTTAACCAAAGCTTCGATTTCTCGAACAGTTACTGAGGAAGAAGAAGATAACATGAGATATGGAGAGAGAGAGGCGGTTAGGTAAACCTCTCTCTCCTATGGTAGAACTAAAATGGCAAACAAAAAAGAAAGATCGTTAAAAAAAAAAAGAGGTAGGTAGAGTCGAACTCAAGTTCATAGGGATACACATAGAACCAACAAATTTACTAGAGAAGAACAAATGATGAGGTGACATGTGACGTTTATTACTATTCATAGACTTCCTTTATTAATATATGAGAAAATTGGTCGGATAGTCCCTGTGGTTTCGCCTTTTTTCACCTATAGTCCCTAACTTTCTAAAATTACCTGAATAGTCCCCAAGTTTTCATTTTTTGTTCCCGGATAGTCCCTGGGTCTAACTTCAGTTTGTTTTCTCTGTTAAGAGGGGTGTGAAATGACAAAAATACCCTTTCCTTAAAAGGCCAAACCACAGGGACTATCCGGGCATCTTCTTCATTTTTTTTATAAAACCCCACCACCACACTTCATCTTCAACCTCCACCCACCATCACCCTTCTCCACCCTCCACCATCACTGTCACAGTGAACCGAACCTTGACCGGTGTCGACTGAACCGAACCTGAATCTGAAGTGAACCGTACCTTGGACCGAGTATACACGAACTTAACATGACCCGAACCAACCCGACTCAAACCATCACCACCACTGCAATCGCAGTTGTCGCCGGTGCCGGTAAAACAGCTAGCCACCGTCGGCCATCAAACTTATTTTTAATATCGGACTCAGGCTCGTTTAAGCTTGAATGGATCATTTCGAGCTTTTATCGAGTAGTTCACGAGCGGCTTGGCTCGTTTACACCCCTATAATAAATTGATCCATTTACAATTTCTATTTCATACACTTTAAATATCATTTTTTGTAGGTCTGTTCTTCAGCAAGTTCTTAATCAAAAGCAAACTTTTAGAAGCTTAAAGCAGGATGTGCTGCCTTATCTTGTTAAAAGTCAGATGGTTGGTTTGCTAAGACTCCACACGCCTTTTATTTCTTTATTTTATTAGTATTATTATGTAACAGCTTCTATTGCTTAATCAGAGGTCTGAAATATTATTAAATGGAGCACAAGCTGAAGAAAATGGGAATGTGGATAATTATAATATGGATAAAGTAATGTTGTCTCAGCTGCTGGCTAATGCGTCTACACCGAGTTTTCATGAAGTGTACGCTTTGGGTCCTAATGGGTTTTCCCCGGCTGAGAGAAAAACCCATAAATGTTGTGTTTATATTGCCAACAAGACCAAATATTGTGCAAGACTAAATTCCATTCAAGCGTATAGTGACATTAACCGAGATGTGAGTTTCGTTTTCTTTTCTTTTCTTTTCTTTTTAGTGTAAGGTTGCTGCTGAGGTTTGACTGTTGAGCATGCCGTCAGGTGATAGGAGATGCAAGTCACCTATCTGGATGTACATTCTCTGTGCACAACAATGTTATTCATCCATCTGCTGTTCTTGGCTCCAAAACCACAATAAGTTATCTTCCTTCAAGACTCTGTATTGGTCTAGATGTTACGCCCAGTTTGCTATCCTGGACTAATTAAGATTTTCTTTCGCGCGGGAACTTTTTCTGATTTACCAATAGGGGACACTGCTCTTCTTTAACAAACAAAGTAGACTCAAACTAACAACCTAAAGTTCGGGTCATGTTAAGTTCGGGTAAACTCGGTCCAAGGTACGGTTCACTTCAGATTCAGGTTCGGTTCAGTCGACACCGGTCAAGGTTCGGTTCACTGTGGCGGTGACGGTGGAGAGTGGAGGAGGGTGATGGTGGGTGGAGGTTGAAGATGAAGTGTGGTGGTGGGGTTTTATAAATAAAAATGAAGAAGATGCCCGGATAGTCCCTGTGGTTTGGCCTTTTAAGGAAAGGGTATTTTTGTCATTTCACACCCCTCTTAACAGAAAAAACAAACTGAAGTTAGACCCAGGGACTATCCGGGAACAAAAAATGAAAACTTGGGGACTATTCAGGTAATTTTAGAAAGTTGGGGACTATAGGTGAAAAAAGGCGAAACCACAGGGACTATCCGATCATTTTTCTCTTAATATATAGGATAATGTTCAAGCATACAAACTAGCATAAATTTAACATTTAAATAATAACAAAAGGTAATAAAATCATGATGATTATATGTAACGAAAATCATGTACACACATATAAAAATATTACTTTAACTTAGCTTGATTATATGATGTACTAGTATTAAGCCTCTGCGTTGCAGCGGTTGTCATAAAACCATGTTAAGTAGTAGCAATACTATACCATTGTTAGCGACCACCAACATCGAAAAGGCTCGTAAAAACAAAAATAAATAAAAATGGGAAAAAATAACACCGACCGAAAAGAAGACGTAAAATCTTTGAACCACGCACACTCGTTGCTGAGAAATTAAGGCGAAACGTAAAACATGGAAAAAAATAACTAAGTCATCTAGGACCCGCGTGTTGGACAAACTTGTCAAACGCAGAAAAATAGATGTGACGCGACGGGCCAGTCAAACAACAAAAAAGTATACGGAAAAATGTTGAAACCCACACGTACGTTGCGGCGCGTTAACTCACAAAATTTAGATAGAAACGAAAAATTTGGGAAAGATGAAAAGTATGGTGGACCAAAATTGAAAATAAAAAAAAGTTGGGACTAAATTGCAAAAGATGAAAAACTTTGGGTTAAAAGTAAAAAACAAAGGGTCTAAATTGCAAAATTGAAGTTATTTATTAATTTTTGATAAAGATAAGGATAAAAATAAAATTTATTATTAATTAATATTAATATTAAAATAAATTTATTAAACAAATATAAATAAAATTTATCAGGTTTTTGGAGAGAATGACATGTGCAATTATTTGAAGTCTTTTATTATAAGTTAGATTAAAAAAATTGTAAGATTAAAGGAGCAAATGACATGTGACATTATTTATAATCCTTTGTGACATTATTTATAATCCTTTGTTAGTATTAGATGCCATGTGGCATTATTTACACTACTTTATTAGTATTAGATTATAAGATAACGTAAAAATGTAAGGCAATGTTAAGAACTATAAGATAAAGTAACGTAGCTTATGTGTTGTAATATAATGTAATACGATAACATATAAAATGCAGTATGACATAATAATATGCGAGTCTATTTTGTGATTTTTGATGTTATAATTGTTGATGATATGTGAGTGCACGCTTGATATGCGAATTCTCATTCACATACGACATGATTTTTAACAAGTATCAATGAAAATGGATCATGAGAGTAAGAGACGATAGATGATCTAGACGTATCTCAATGATTATGAGAGCGAGAGACTATAGATGATCTAGACGTGTCTCAATAACTACGCGCATTTAACATTCTTTGAAACTTACTAGATATATAACACAATCTAAAAAATAACCAATTTGTGAGATTATAATTAATTATAAGCCTAAACTTTGTGTTTTAACTAAAAAAACTCATAACATTACCACACATCATTATAATATAGGCAATGGACTTTAACTAACCCATCATTTAATTATAATGTTGTGGTTTAATAAGGATTAAATAATAATAATAATAATAATAATAATAATAATAATAATAATAATAATAGGTGTGACTAGTTGATTCAGGGTGGACCCCACAACCTTATCCCTTCACGGCTCACGCGCATTAAAAGGGGTGGCGCTCCCCACTTTGACGCCCTCCTTTAACTACCGTGTTTCGATGTTTAACGCCTTTTGTATGTGAGGTGGCGTGAGGCGTCACCCCACAAAATGTAGTCTCGTGTATCACGTCAATTATAAACGTAAAACATATCATTAATTACTTTTTTAGGTAATATTTTTTTACTTCTAAATGTCACTTAACTTTAGACTGCAGGGAGTGGGGCGTTGGTTAGGGTGGGGGAAACCAGCCAACGTCAGCTGTTTCACTCCGGGTTGGCGTTGGTCGGGGCGGTGCCCCTTTGGCGTGGGTATTCAGCCTGGTGCGGGGCCGGGGGGTGACTTGGCTGACTTTGGTTGGTTGGTTCAATATGACTGGTTTTGGTTGGCTACTTTAATGAAAAAAAAATCACATGGATGGCTGGCCACGCCACACCACACCCCTCATTTTTCACCATAAGCTTATGATTTCCACCCTCGCTACATATCGAGCAATGTCCCCAACCCAAGCCCCTGCATTCTCCATAGTCTTTCTCTGTAAAAATTTAAAGCTATATCATTTCATAGCAAACAAACATTACACCATCAGGTCGTATATATCATGAATTATTTTTTTATCATCAGTCATATATATCATGAATTATTTTCTGTTAATAAATCATTCTATTATCCATATTATTTAGGTCACAATCTTTACAATAATTAATTAACACATATTTGTTATGACTTATGAGTAAGGGTAATAACAAGAGTATTATGTTGGCAAATAACAAAAAAAACAAAAACCTGTTTATATTCTTCTAGCACATGAAATCTTAAAAGGTTTGTTTTCACAACAGAATATCAATTTTTTAATAATAAAATACGGTTATAAATCTTAGAAGGCGGTTTTAATCAGATTTATTGGGTTTCATCCTGAATTTGTGTATAATCATTATTGTCTAGTAGAGATAGATATAATCGGATGATTCCATTGATACACGATTTTACTCCAGTAATCTGTCAGTGATTCAAATTTACAGTTAAAAATAAAAAAGGAAAATGATAATCATCAAAGAACTTAAATCACAAGCAGATAAACATCATTTCATTAATCATTATCATTATATTACATAGAACTAACATTAATAACAAAACACCCCTTCACAAACAACCACCACCACCATTAACAACCACCCGAAACAGAAACATACTGCATAAACTCTTCATCCATTTCCAATTCCGCCATTGTCCCCGGCGACAACACCACCTCCAAATCCACACTACCACCCCCTTCCCGCCCCGGAAACGCCGAAATCTTCCCATCAAACTTATTCGCCCTCCCACTCCTCACCGCCACCGGTTTCCCCCACCCGAAATCATTATCATACATCGGAAACCTCGGCGAACTCCCCATCGTCAACATCGCCCCGTCGAAATTCCCCAAAGGAAAACACCGCGGATCCTGTTCCCAATTGTGCACAAAACGACGCACCATTGTGTCGTCGTGAGCAAGAACATTTTTGTTCAACTGCTCAGCACACCACCGCAGGTCATGTGATAACACATCACCTGCGGTGGCGTAAGTTGGAATGCTCTGAATCGCGTTGCCAAAGTAACGCGGTTCGAGCTTAGGTTCCAACCGGTGGCGGCAGTTAACCGCCATCCGAAATGTCGTCGTTTTAACGCTTGGAAACTTCCTGGCGCGTGTCACCGCGCGCCATAACAACGCGCATAACGACTGAAACGATGAAATTTCTGGTGTTTGAACATTCTTTGAAACTGTCTTCGAAACGACGGCGTTTCCGTTTCCGTTACCGTTTCGGTTTCGTATCCAGTTACCGATTAACGCCGTTACTGTTTCGTCAGACAGTTTTAAATCATCATGAGTTTGCTTCCCCATTACTTCAACGGCGTTAACTTCACCGTTTCCGTAACAAACTTTTTTTCTGTTGTTGGTAATCCCTTTCAGTTTCAAAACAGCTTCCCTAGTAAAACTGAAAATTCTTTCAGTTAGAGGGGCAAATTCGTCAAATGTCACTTTCAGGCCGCCTGCCGGAATTTTAAGCACCGCCGGAGATATTATAACCGAATCGCGAACAAAACACGGTTGTGTGATGTTCAATTTGATGTTGAAATTCATACTTGCGGAACAAACCGCAGCGAAAGAGTTAATAAAATTCCACAGTGAAGTTCCGTCAACCACAGCGTGGTTGACGGAAAATCCGATAAACAACCCGTCGCGAAGCTCAGTGACTTGAACCGCAAGCAACGGGTTGAAATGACCGGTGTAACTCACCATTCCATCAAACGCGAAGAACGTTTTGACGAAATCGGGGACGTGAATTGGTGAAACGACGTCGTTTACAGTGAATTGTGTTGCATTGGCGTGGATGAAGTGGACGCCCGCGTCGTTGGAGGTGATGTAGACGTAGCCGTTGGAGTCGGTTACTAGACGGCCCGCGAGCGGCGGGAAGTGAGTCAGAACGATTGACAGAGATTCTTTGAGATGTAACAGGAGATCCGGGACGCCGGTTGGTGGTTGCAGGAATAAATTGCCTTTTTGGATGTAGTGGCAAGAGAGCATAGGGAGGTCGGAAGTGGAGAGTTTGAGGTCGGGTATGGTGGATTTGGTCGATGGATAAACGGTTATGGTGGAGACGATGTGTGGGTTTTTAGTACCAGCGGACGGGTACACTGCTAGTTTTTTTTGTTCACAGGTTGTGGTGGAAATGATGTGTGGGTTTTCAGCGGACGGGTACACTACTAGTTTTTTTGGTTCACAAGGCATGGTTGTGGTGGAAACGATGTGTGGGTTTTCAGCGGACGGGTATAGTGCTAGTTTTGCTGGTGCACAAAGCATGATTGGTTATAAAAGTGTATATGTGTGTGTGGGGTGTGTTAAGAAGTTGAGAGTGTGAGTTTGTTGGTGGTGGTGATGGGGGTATAAATAGGGGGTTTGGGTTCATGAATGTGTGATTAACAAAGTTGATTCTGGTTGTGGTTGTGGTTGGGGTTGACTAATTAGAAGAAGAAGCTTGATAACTGAAATCCGACTGGCTGTCACGTGTCCTCATTGTTGTTTTTATTTTATTAATTGTTGGAATAATGGGATATTACATTATTAAATTATGAACAATCTCCCCCTTTCATTTGGGAACTTTTATTCTTTTTATTCGTTTTAACTAATTATTATCAACTAGCTAATCATTTGATAACTAGCAAGATTATGGGATTTTTATCTTATTTAGATTGGTTATAGGTTCTTTTTTATTCCTCTTGTATAGAGTTTTATTCCTTCTTCTTTTAGAAATTAGTTTCTTTTTTATAAATAGTTATTGTTGAAGAACCATGATGATATAATAAAAGTCAGGTAATCATGTCCGTGTATAAAAGTTATTAGCAAATAAACTTAAATAATAATAATAATAATAATAATAATAATAATAATAATAATAATAATAATAAGTGGGATAGATGATAAGCTTGATTATAATAACTAGAATAAAAAAAATAAACTTGATTAACAACTTGGTGTATATTTATTTGTTTTACTAACTATTAAGCAAAATAGTTTTTTATATTAAAATTTTATTTTTTTTATATTAGGTTAATATCTTAATATATAGCCATGTGTCAAAATTACGTTTTAAAACATCTTTTGGTTAGTTAATAACCGGAATTATTGATAGTTACTTTGTCCATGCATGTATTATAATTCAAGATGTCATATTATAAGAGATAAGTACAATAGAAAAAGTAGAAATCATAGTAATGACAAAATATGAATAGTGGATATCGTGTAAGTTTGTCAAGACACAAAACTTATAAACAAAAGCAAAAGTTAACAACTTGTGTGTTTAACACACTTTCTTAAACATACTCATCCTTTTTACCATATGCTAGACTCCTGAATATATATTTCTATAGATACAACAACATATAATATAACTAAAGAGTAAAGACGAACGGAAACATCTATATATTATTTGAATCAGTCGTTTTTGTTTCACCCAACGGTTGGTATAGTTTTATACCTTTATTTATAAACACCTTTCCATAAACCCCGTTTATATATACTACAACGTCTATGCCAAGGAATAATGTCAGGCAGCAATATACTAAAAAGTCTATGCCAGGGAATAGTGTCACGCAATTGCATGACACTTTCTATCGGCTCGGACAAATTACGTTTTTACACCCAGTTCAAAATTACGATTTTGCCTTTGGTCAAAATTATGATTTTGCCCCTAGCTTAAATTTACAATATTGTTATCGTTTTAACTTTTGATAAATTATGATTTTACCCTTAGTTCAAAATTGCGATTTTGCTCCCAGTTCAAAATTACAGTTTTGCCATCGTTTTAGTTTTTTTAGCAAAACTATTGAAGTGTTTTGTTTTAATTGGTTGAAATTGGTTGACTTGATGTATTTTTTATTCGTGTCAGATAGCTGTCTAGCACTCGCCCATTGGTCTTGACAAATTATAGTTTTGCCCCCAGCTAAAAATTACAGTCTTGCTATCGTTTAATCTTTTTTTTCTTCTAGCAAAACTATGATAGTGTTTTTTTAATTGATTAAGAAATATTCGGCCTAGCTCCCCGCAACGCGGGAGGGCGTAAAACTAGTTCAATACAAATACAAATACATATATATAATCCACATATGCGGATTGCCAAATCCTATAGGTTTGAATGTTTGATATCAACAGTTGTAGATTGAATAATTGAGGTATTATATACAACACATCAAATCTAAGCATGCAAATCTTTTTTGGATCATAAAACACATTTAAGAAATAACAGAATCCAGTAATATTTTCTTGAACAAATAGAACAGTTGTTAATTGAGGAACTGGTTTAGCAAAGTCAAATATTTGATTTGGTTTGACGAAATTCGGGTTGAAACCTTTTTGTGATCCGATGTTACACAAAAAGGTTGGTAATAAAAAATGGTAAAAAAATGGATATGTTGCAAACAAAGAAGGCAAGAGGCAAGAAAGTGCGGCCAACGACGGCACGCACACCTAAACAATCTCGAACACCGGAACCAAAAGGGCTCAGTGATATCAGTCACACGGTCAAATAGGGATCTTGGAGTGGACCACTTTTGTTTCTATTTTCATAAATGACTTTTATGGCAAATGCAAACTACTGACCACAATCGGGTTTCTAACGCGTAAATACACATAAGGAATTGGCTATATCGACGGGTTTCGGGTAATATTCATGTCACAGTACCAACAGAGTATTTGCAATTCTATAGCTTATTATATTAAAAAATACCCAACTTTGAATACAACTTTGTTTTCATCTATATTAAGAACATTCCGAAAAAGAAGTCAAACACAACTGCATATTCAACTTTTTTAAATAGCTAACGATCGCAAATTATTAGAGAAAATAAAATAAAAAATACAACAGGTTATAAAGTTGTATTATTTAAAGTGCATATCACAACATAAATAGGGCTGACAATTTTACACGAATACATGACACGAACCTACACGAAGTTAACAGGTATCGTGTATGGCCTTAACAGGTATTGTGTACCAAACAGGTAAACACGAGATTACCTGTTAATTTTCGTGTATAAACAGGTTAAATACCTGTTTACCTGTTAATACCCGTTAGTACACGATAAGAAATTAAATTAAATAAAACTCATCAGCCATGTGCGTATGGGTTTCTTAATTTCTTTCTATTTTCATTCCTCATACAATTAAAAAAATGAATAAAACCCTAAACTCCCTCTGTAACTCTCAGATAGCATGTCGTGTTCGTGTTCGTGTTTTTGTTCGTCTTAACATGTATTAACAGGTAATTTTCGTGTATAACAGTCGAACAGTCGTGTTAACAGGTATTAACAGGTAATTTTCGTGTAATCGTGTCGTGTTTGTGTTCGTGTTTGAAAAAAAGGACACGATAAGTTATCGTGTCGTGTTCGTGTATGGGATTTCGTGTATCGTGTCTTATCGTGTCGTGTCTTATCGTGTACAGGTATACACGATATGCCAGCCCTAAACATAAACGAAGCTAGGTACTACTTATGACGTTTCCAAACTTTTTTTAACGACAACTTTGAATCACTGACGGACCATTGGGACCATTGGAGTACTATCGTGCCTCCAACGCAACCACCCGATCATATCCATCTCCACTAGTCTATAATGGCTACATACCAATTTAAAATGAAACTCAATAAATCTAAGAAAAACCCTCTTATAGGAATCCAACCCATGGCATAATGGAACCTAAAACTTATTCGTATTCATAAACTATTAATGGTAAATGTAAGGTCCAGGCATGTGTTACAAACGTGTAACATTTGTTCTATTGAAAATATGTTATTTTAATAGGAAATGTAATGTAATGTAACAAGGAAGGATGATAAATAATTAATCAAACAATGTGAAACAATCATGGAAGATATGGTTTAGACTTTGGGTCAAAATTCGGATCCGGATCTTCCTTGGACCGCTCATTGCCGCGTGTCATTGTCACCCTAATTACAACCTCTAAATCCGACCCGTTTCCCCATAAACTCAACAAACATACATACATACACGTGGATCTATATGGACGAAGAGTTTTACACTTTACATATTACTCGGTTCAGAAATGACGACACATGTTAACTGATTCCACATCATTTGTATAAATTAAGTTTTCTATATTTGTGGTACACAAATCATTATATGGGTACAAATTCACACTAACAAACAATGCGGTATTGAGTGACTTCATTAATCATCTTATTAGATAAAATCAAAAATTATAAAGTCATGATGTAAAATATGTATCAACTAGTATTTAAGACTCGTCTTTTGCGTAAAAATGTTAAACCATACACGTCCGTTGCAGTGTGTTAACACGAAAAAAAATAGACCGAAACATAAAATATAGAAAAAAATAATAAGTCGACTTAGGATCATCGTGTGCGACTGGGCCATTAAATGGGTATTATATAGATGTAAAAATGTTGAAACACACACCCGAGTTGCAGCTTATTAATTCGCAAATTTTTTGACCGAAACGTAAAGCGAAAATTTTGTGACAAGTTTGTAGAAGATGAAAAGTATAGGGCTAAAAGTAAACATATAATAGTATAAATTGTTGAACCACGCATACGCGTTGCAGCGTGCTAACTCGTAAAAAATTGACCGATACGTAAAACATAAAAAAAAATAACTAAGTCGACGTAGAACTCACACGTTACAACTGGGCCGTTAAACCATAAAAAAATATTATCATAAACTCTTTGTGACAAACATGTAAGGTTTAAAAGTATAAGAGTTAAAAAGTAAAAAAATGAATGAAGAGTATAAGGGTTAAACATGGAAGATTTAAATGTATAAGGGTTAAAAAGTAAAAAAAAAATGAATGAAAAACATAAGAGTTAAACATTAAAGGTTGAAATGTAAAACGGTTAAAAAGAAAAGAAAAAGGGTTAAACATGGAAAGTTGAAAAGTTAAAGGGATAAAAACAGAAGAAAATTAAATAGTGTTTTTACGAGGGGTAATATATTTGTAAATTAATATATAGTTAATTGTTGTGTAATAAGTAGAACCTGTTAGCAATGTATAGAAAAGAATGGGAGTACAAGAGATGAATTTCTTATTGATATCACATACAAAATACATGAGCCACTATATATAGGCTATAACATTAATACAAACATAAATATGACATGGGGGTTAGAAATGTGGATAGTCACTAATAATGGATGAATTCATAACACTCCCCCTTGACTATCGACATGATGATATACTATTCTTTAATACGCTTGGTGATGCTGCCTCGTTAAAAACCTTGCTAGGAAAACCCAGTGGGACAAAACCTCAGCTAAAGGAAAAAAAGTGCAGCGCGTATTGTCTCCCCCTGATACTTCTGGATCAGGTATGTTGCCTCATTAAGGAAAAAGAGTACATACACTGTGTATATTATGGGCACATTACTCCCCCTCAATTTTACTTGTATATCTTGATGATGTTGAATCCAATCTTCTGTAACAATTGCTTGACTTGATATTTGGCGTAGTGTTCTTTGATTTAAGTGTTGTTGTCTACATTGTCTTCATACAGTATGGCTTGAGCTTCTCTTGATCAACTTTAATCTACATACTTCTTAAATATGCTGAAATCTTCGACCTTCATAACTTGTATCTGGATTGAGATCGAACTCTATGCAAGTCTAATATATATCAATCATAACCCAGGACGCCATATTGTTCTTGTGGAACTATCCCGTGTCTCGAGATTGTAAATATGTCAAATAATTATTTAATGCGCTTTATAATTCTGCCTCGTTAAAAACCATGCCAGGAAAAACCAATGGGACAAAACCGTAGCTAAGGGAAAAGAGTGCACTACGCATTATACATAATTAACAACATGATTTATGATGATGTTAAATTAGTACTTCGGGACCTATAAGATAAACTGATACTACTGGATCAGTTATGTTGTCTCGTTAAAAACCTTACCAAGAAAAATCCAATGGGAAAAACTTAGTGAATGGAAAAAGAGTGCAACATTTGAGATTAGAACTATAATCTTACCTATACAACGTAATATCAGATGTTGTCTTGTTTGCAAGATACGTCAATGCTCTGATCGCAATTAAGTATGGTACTTCTTGACTAAGTAGTTCAACATCCTTTTCTTGGGGTTGATAAGAATATTTTTTCTATGTCAATCGATCAGACAATCGTTCATGTTCTCAACGAATGAGCTTTTTCTATATAAAATCTTCTAGATGTAGTCAGATTGATGAGCAAAAACAGTACATATATAATCGAAACTACTGGTCGAGGATAACTACACTTTGTAAAGGTCATTCAAAATTTTCCTCTTTAGTTTGAGAGTTCCCTCTCGATAATGTTAACATTATCACTGTAAGAGTGAGATCTTGTTAAATAGATCTAGCTCATTTTATCAAAATTATACCTCTCTTTTCAGAGTATAGTCGAATGTACCATATACGAGTAGTTTCCTTTAAGATTCATATATATAACACATATGGGGTTATTGTTTCATAATGCTTTGAGCATTTTT
Organism: Helianthus annuus; assembly: GCF_002127325.2. Taxonomy (NCBI): domain Eukaryota; kingdom Viridiplantae; phylum Streptophyta; class Magnoliopsida; order Asterales; family Asteraceae; genus Helianthus; species Helianthus annuus. Next base: position 142,892,085 of record NC_035439.2, read on the forward strand.
AATCCTTCAGGGGTTTTCATAGAGATGCTATTTGCAATTGTCTCGTACATGTATACGGTGATGACATCCATAAGTTGTTTTATCTGAAGTCATTCTGAGATTGCGAGGCCGCTTAAACATCTAAAGATTATCGCATCCACTACAGGGGTATACGTTTCCTCATAATCAACTGCTGGGATTTGGGAAAAATCTTTATGTTAAAATGCGTGTCTTACATCGCAAAAACTCATTATTTATGTTTCCTTTTATTTAAAGACACCCATTTATAACTTACTAGTTTGACGTCTATGGGTGTTCGAACTGCTGGTTCAAAAACGTTTAGTTTGTCGAGCAAATTTAGTTCAACCTTAAGTCATGTAGCCATTTTGACTATTTGTGTGCGTACACTCTTGCACACTTTCTATATATGTAATCCTTTTCTTCATTGATTACATCTATTGCTATAGCATAATCAAATATATCATTTTACACGTGTTTCATTACGGTTCCATAGTGTACTTATTTTGTACATAATTCATCGCGATCTCATATTTGTTTGGTACTAGAGTTTCTTTTAGAACTCCATTAGCCTCTTTTGGGGTTTTGACAACAACCTTCTTTAAGGTTTAGTATGCAACCACTTCTGGAGTTTTGTATGCAACCACCTATGGTGTTTTGTGTGCCACCTCTTTTGGGGTTACACCAACTGCGTTACTCTGCTCTTTTTGTGTTTGTGGGTTTTATCTTTTTGGAACCGACTTATCTCTCACAATTTATTAATATGATAATCATTTTGTGAGTATTTCCATTCGAGCAGATAAGTTTAAGCTGGTATATGTGACTTTGTCACCTTATTTGTGTTAGTGAATGCATCTTGTATTTCATTTGTTATTATTTGCAAATACACGCTCTTTCTTTTGGACTTCAGATTTGTATTGACCACTTCAGGGGTCGATATATAATATGATGCATTTTTTTATGTTACCAGTCTTTCATTTTCTTGTCTCCCCCTAAGACTGGGAATACGATGCACATATCTCATTTATATGTTATGGTAGTGCTATTGGTACATAGGTTGCACAACAAAATATATAAAAAAATGGAAACTTGGTTCTCTTCAGGAGACCAGTTGTAATGGGGAGTATTTGTGATAAGCAGTTGTTTTGAATTGATATAATCAATCGATGAATTCCGTCTCGACTACGTATGCCTCTCATTATATTTCACATTGTGCCCAACAATGGTCCCTACAATTGGGTTGTCAAAGAACGGTGTTAAACCATGTAAAAAAAACAACGTTCCATAGTGTTGGGCATATGCTACATACGAGTAGCTAAAAACTCACATGTAACCATGTATGAATGCCACAATCCACACGTACATTTCAATGGTCCCATATAAGAGGGATTGTTTGTAGGAGTCTATTGTTTGGAAGGGCATAAAAATTTATTTGCCACAAAAAAAAACTAACTAGACATATGATAAGGCATTTTGGGAGCAATGTTTTTAGATTACTTAGAGGTGCTAAGGTACCGGTTAGCATGTTTGATTGTTTAGCATATCATGATGCTATCTTGATGACCTATTTGGTCATGCCATGTGGTGAACGTATAAATATTCTAGTAACTTCTGGTTACTCACCATATTTGATTTAATGGAATATTGTGGAAAATTAGTATCATTTCTAGTAACTTCTAATATAGTCTTCTGGCCTTATTTGCTATATGATATATTTTAGATATTTAGTACATTTTCTTTTACACCATTCCAAGGTGATGACTTTTCATTCAAACATAGTGGAAACTTAATAAATTTCTTCGGTATACATTAGAATATGATGCATTATGAATTACAAAATTCGATATCAGCGGGTAAACTATCGATGCTCTTCTGGAGCATTTAATATGCTATTAACACGTGAAATAGTATCAATAACGTCTCTACCACGTGAAATATTATAGTTTTAGCCTTTGTTTAGAGGGAAAACATGTACTATTCATAAGGTTTTCCATCACTAGGCTATATGTTAGCCAAAAACGCCAAGTGCGATGAACTAAAATTTGGGTTAAACTTGAAAAATCATTATTAAAAACAAACGGGACTTTGTATACTTTTGGGAGAACTTCGGGTTCTCATCATTGATTTAGGATTCATGTGAGCATCAACACTAACTCAAATGAATTATTATCTATCAATTTAAGTAACTAACATCAGAGTAGTTTACTTAAGCTAAAGTCCATTAATTATTTTCATAGCTATTTTTCATCATTTTCATTTTCATGTGAGGGCTCATTTCTAATGACTATATCAATGTCTATTAATATTTGTTTAGCAACAACAAACAATTAGAAGAATAACCATACAATTAATTATGATGACTATAGCATTATAACAAGCTGAAATATCAAATCACTAAAGCATAACAATGTTTATCTCAGCGTAGTTGTTTTGGTAACCAGCTACCAATGAAATTTGTATTAATTTATTTAGCACATTTAACTTGTCAAAAGGCAATACATATAACATATATGCTATCTAAAACAATGAGACCAACAGAAGTATTGCTAAACAAATGAAATCCGTAATATCTACCCATAAGCAAGTTATATGCATGTTAATTATTCACAATTTATATGCATATCAATTACATATATAAATCACACACAATCCTAGGACATTATACGTATACATATATATGTGTGTGAGTGTTAAAGAGATTAAGTTTTTATTAATTTGCTTGTCATTTCTAGAAAAAAAATATTAAAGATCATTTAAAGTAATAAGAATTAATCAAATTTCTAATTAAAAGATATTAATAAGAATGAATTAAAATTAATAAAGAATGAATTAAGTGGAAAAAATGATATTTAATGATTTTAATTTCTAAGCATTAACCAACATCATATATATTAATATCCATGTTCATAACTCCATATAATTTAAGATTGTAATTAAATGAATATTAAAGATCATTTAAAGTAACGTACCCATTTGTTTATGATGTGTTGTGTAATTTATGCATAAATGTAACATGATATAGCCAATCACAAGTATATCATATATACACATATTTGTCACTACAGTTTAAAACATAAACAAATGTCACTATCAACTTTCTCGATCATATAATAACATATGAATCTTTATTACTCGTAAATGAGCTTTCTTATACTAATAAATTTTGTTGCTCAAGAAAATATAACATGCATCTTGAGAATTTTTGTGTCATGTTAATTTGCAAATAATATCTTTTACCACACAAATATTTTATAGAATCAACTCACATATTTAAATATCTAATAGCAACTAAAGGACTTATACAATTGCAATAACAATGATATACAACAAAGTTGACTAAGTAGTTGTCATATTATAACATATTATCATATAAACATATGCATTATTGTAATACCAATTGTATTTTGGTAGTTATCATAAATTGTCTAAATACTAATAACAAAAACTAATTAATGGATTAATCAAAACTCATAACCATAATAATAAAAGCACATAATGATTTAGAATTTGTAATGTCTCTTTGAAACCCCAAAATCTAATTAATGGACCAATCAAAACTCATAACCATAATAATAAAAGCACATAATGATATCAAAATTCATAACCATAATAATAAAAGCAATTTATCCCACAAGTAATAAGTTGATTACAATTCAAAAACCAAAACTAAATCTTCCAAGAGTTAGTTGACATACAAGTAGAATTATATTATTAAAATCTTTAGAGTGGTTTCAAAATGAACAATTGTGGAGATTTAAATATATATTGCATATTTGGGACAACTAAATTAACACATAAATTCACTAGATACTTCAACTTTTCAAACCGTTAATGAAACATACCTATTCAGTTTAGTGTACCAAAACTTCTCTTGAAATCCAATAAAATATTTAATGATAAAAGGGAGATAACCAAGAGGGGTAAGAAATTAGTTACAATACTGTAAATAATCAATTAGATAAACTAGAAAACCATTGTGTTTCTGGTTTACTTTTACTTTCTTTTCTTCACATCTCAATGTTTTTCATAGGTGTTTGTTTGTGAAAAGAAAACTATTCAGATATGTTAACACATAGTAAAGTAAACAAAGAAGTAAAAACATTATGATCCTGGTTAAATATGGATGATATCAATGTTGTTCATGATAATTTTAATCTTAAATCATAACCAATAAAAAAGATCAAGAAAAGCGTAAGTTAATTTTAGAGTTTTATCATACCAACAATCGATGAGAAAAGAGGAAATAAAATTAAAACAATTAAGGGTTTTTATACCAGATCAACAATTTTGTCTTTTATCTCTTTCGCCAACGTTGATACGACATGGTGTCTTGTGTTGATACAATCCAACTTCAAAGGCAATTCGTGCTGATAACGTGTTGTGTAATAACTAGAACCTATTAGCAATGTATAGAAAAGAATGGGAGTACAAGAGATGAATTTCTTATTGATATCACATACAAAATACATGAGCCACTATATATAGGCTATAACATTAATACAAACATAAATATGACATGGGGGTTAGAAATGTGGATTGTCACTAATAATGGATGCATTCATAACAAATTCTGATTAAACTTTTTATTTTATAAGTTACTTGTGAGTGTGCACGGTTCCGTTCGATTTCTGGACAAAACCGAAACCAAAATGTCGGTTTTTGGTTTTTGATAACTGTTCGGTTTCGGTTTTTACACCAGTTTAATTTTTCAGTTTTTGTAACAAAATTATGTAAGATTTAAAAATTCAAAAAATAAAAAGTATAATTTAAGAATTCAAGAATTTCCTATATATAATTTTGCAACTTTTGTTTGTGAGGAGTATTATTGTTCAATTTGGGTAGAATTATATTTGTCTACAGGTAACTCTTGTCACCATTTTCACCTGTGTATCATTATGGTCTATCTTCATTTTCCTTTTTGTCATTTCTCTCTTCTTGACAATGTTGTAGAAGGCGCTAGGCGCTAGTCGGGCGGTGAGGTACCGCCTAGGGATTAATCGAAATGAGATTTTTATATGTATTTTTTCAAAATTTTATATATATACCCAATAATATAAAAAAATACTTCAAAATTCACATAAATACTTCAAGTTTCAGATAGTATGGACCGATTTTGACCGATTTTGACCAATTTTGACCGCCTAGGACCGATTTTGACCGATTAATATAGTCCGATTAATCCGATTTTTGACCGCCAAGGACCGACTTTGACCATGGCCGATTAATTGACCGACTAGCTCAAAATTAGACAGTAAGTAGCCGCCTAGCGCCTAGGTGCCGATTAATCGGCCGCCTAGGCCGATTTCTGCAACACTGCTTCTTGACCATAACCCTACCTTTTATTTAAGGATTTATATTTACTTTTAATTGTTTTTAATAATATAGAATCTAGCTACCCTTCTAACTAAAATTGTTTTATTTTTCAACTTCTATAACCGAGATTTTTTTAATTATTTAACTGAAATGCTAAGTTTTAATGTTTTAGTTAAGCAACGAATTTTTGTATTAAGACATTTGTAGGTAAAATTAGAGTGGGGTTTAAGAATTAATAATATTTGTATTTTTCTTTAGTTTTGTAGACTATAATGTGTATCGGTATTTGCTATCATCTTGACTTTGTTTATTCTTTCTTACGATAATGATAATGTTACGATTGAATCTAAATTTGACGAGTTAGCTCTTCGAAAAGCGGGTGCGTGGTTCAACGACATTATGTCTATTCTTTGTTTGGTTTATCGATCCCGCAACAACGTGCGGGTCCTAAAAACTCATTTTTTTATATGTTAAATTTAAGTTATTAGTTTTAACCCTTTTAATTAATATTATTCACATAAACATAACCTTCTAATTTATAATAGTTTTAATCATGACATTTAGGTTTAAATTAATTAATATTATTTGTGCCATGCAACCTTATATGAAATGGCACCAATTATTATTAAAATAAATCAAAATATATTCCTATAGTTAATGTTAGTAGACAAGTGGAATTAGGCATGTACAGGTTAACTTATAAGGCAGTAGTCCCGGGCCGCATGCAGCGGGATTCGACAGAAATCTTAAACCAAATGGCAAATTTTAAATATTAGGTTCGAATAATAAAATACTGGAATTATTATGGTTATATTTTATATGCAATTTTGAGGAACAAGTTTTTGTATATTTTGCATTGCTATCTTTGTGGTGATGATTTGATTGAAATGATAATATATTCTTGGCTATAAAGTATTTTATGGGTTCAATGTTTAAGAATTTACATAGACAGCATAAAAAAAAAAGAAAGATCTTATACTTAATGTGACACCATAATAGAGATGAATCGATTTGACAATTATAAATGGTTGTGTGTCTCGTTGAAATTGTTCACTCTAGAACCCCACCATAACTTTATTTAGTTCTCTATGGTTAGAAGCAGGTAATGATGGCGCTCCACTATGTCGATGGATGTCAGGTTTTCTAGTTAAGTTTACGTAAAATAACAAAAATGCCCTTAAATTTCACTTATATTCTGTATGGTTTATAAATATGGCCACCCATCTTCAAGCCACCATCTCCAACCACCGTCCTTTTTCCAGCGACCGTCATATATCAGTCTTTTCATCATGTGTTGGAGTAGAGTGAAAACACCAAACATTGGTACTACACTGTCACCAGTAAAATTCCCAACGCATCAACTCTAAAATACCTTGATCTCCATCAACGAAAGTTCTAGTTGGAAGCTCGATCCGATGTCAGTTGAGTTAAACAAAAAAGTATGCAAGATTCAACACATATTTTAAGACGGCAATTAAAGATGATTTTAGACGCAAACTTATAATGAAGTGTACACGCCATTATAATCGTATAATTGTTTAAATAACATCTTTAGAAAAAAACCATGACACCTGCTATAATGCAAGTATGCAACAAACAATCATACACGCTAAAATATGTGAAATATCTGTGTATTTAAACAAATCCAATGATTAGTTTGTAACTAAATTACAAGCATGATCGATTAATTGTTATTATAAAAAATTCTGATGGGCTTAAATATCTGAAATAAAATCAAATAAAATATAGAGACGAAATCTTAGTACATGAATATATAAATAATATATAGAATTAAAAATGACTAGTGAAATTAAATTAGAAGAAAAAAAATAGAGTTTATGCTAAGTGTATGTTGGCTGTCATTCCATTAATCCCGAAAAAAGTCGGTTTAGTATGTTCTGTAATCTTATTATTAACATTTTGTTTTGTTTTGAACAACTGTAATCTTATTAACATAAAATGGTCGGTTTATTTTGGCTTAAAATATAATCAACTGATAACCGTCTTTATGATTTGTCGGCGCCCATGCACAGCTGCATTTGACTTAAATTAACTAACTACTTAAATATTATTTATTTATTGCTTAGTTGTCATTATTTCATGTTAATTACTAAACTCAGATTTGGATAATCTTCACAAACAAAAGTTATGTAATGTAGCTTAAACAGATATAGCTTTTAGCCGATGAGCTTGTGCTGGAGTGGTAATGAAGAGACTTATGTTTCTAAGAGACCCAGGTTTAATTCCTGCTTCCCCCTATTAGTTTTCAGCGCCATCGGGTGATGATGGAAGACTAGGCGAGTAGGCAGCGATCACTAGTTTGATCCTTGAACGGGTTTTACCTCGCCGCATTGTCGTGCCTTCGGGCGAGTGTTCACATGGCTTCTGCAGTTCTGCCCTAGGTGAGGGTTTTCCCTGGTTCGGAGGCGAGTGTATCCCGATGTGGTGAATTTCACCAGTAGCCCATTTGGAGGATTCGTTGGCCGTTCAAAAAAAAAACATATATAGCTTTTAATCCGTTTATAGTTAGGTCGCGTATAATATGAACAAAATGACGTAATGAGTCAAGCGTTATGACTTATGACAACCAACCCGATGCGGAATTTGTGAGACTTGCAAATTTGTCTTCCTTTATTTGAATCCGGTTTTGACTTTTTATTTAGTCGTAAAAACACATATAATCATGTGCTTTATTAGATCACACATTTATTTAACTTAGGCCGTCTACTACGGATTGACGCCCTGACTTGGCGTGAAGGAGGTGGCACACCGCCGGAGGGGCGTGAAATGAGGCGGAGTTGGGGGTGGCGTGGAAGAGAAGATGATTGTGGGCCATGCATGCTTTCAACCACTCACAATTTCTGTCTTTTTTTTCTTTAACTTATATATGAATAGCATTATTTTATTAGATAGTGAGCAGTGAAAGGGGATGAAATACAGTTACTTGATGACGTGACGATGATATAAAGTGAAGAGGCATGAAACGATAATAGATGCCCTTATTGATCTGGTTATAATTTAACGCTGTCAATTTCAGTTTTTTATTAATCTGATGAATGCATGTGAAACTTATATTTACCAAGTAAAGTAATAATGAAATTCTAGCTTTTCAGAATTTTATCGATATTCCCATTGTTGTTAAAATTTCCATGTATTTTTGTTTTATGTTTTTAGTTTACCGATTTGGGTTAGTAGTGTATTGGTTTGAGGAAGTTTTCGACTTGTGATGGTTTTTATTTTAGTTTTTGTTGATTTTGTGACTTGAATAACAATTTTTAGCCAACTAGTTGATTTTATGGTCGATCTAATCCAATTTTAGAAAGAAAAACTGAACCTAGATACAACAAGTTGCATTATTATTATTATGGAGCTCCACTAGGTCGTGGGATTCAATTGGGACAATTGGCTTTTAAATTCGAAACTTGAGATTTCTGACCCGGGGGTCGAAAACATATGTACCTAAAAAATTATAAAATCGGGGGGTCGAAAACGTATACACCTAAAAAATTATATACGAAAACTACATACCAGGCACTACTGAGCGAAAAGTTCGGGAGTCGGGCGCCCCCTGCCCCCGCTATGCTACGCCCTTGGCTCCATTAGCATAAACTGTAATATCATGTACTTAGTGAACATGATACGTGAAGACTTTTGGATATTTGACACAATGATCGGACTAGATTTAGGTGTCCTTTCATACAAGAGGATAATGATAGTGAAATTGATAACGTGTGAATTCAGAGTATAATATGCTGATGTGTTGGAGTTGCAATATATGAAAGAATAATATTTGAATAAAAAAGAAAAATCTTGATTTCAAAAAAATAAAGTAGCTAGCTAAGATACCAATGTCTTTTAAGACCATGGCCTAATAAATCAATGATACTTGCAATATGTATTTGGTGATTATGGTTTATACCATTGGCATTCCAATGTCTATAGTAATGTGACCTTGATCCATAAATTTATAATTTAGGTTCTAAATTTATTTCTTGATATTTTAAAGAGTAAATTGCAATTTTGTTCATGTTGTTTGCTTGAATTAACACCTTTAGTCCACCCTTAACAACTTGTGTTCCTGACGTTTCAAGTCTTAACACTCTACGTCCTTTGACCTAATGATCGTTAGTTTTTCAGTTAATTTTTGGGTAAATTACTAATATAACAATTAACCCCTCATCACCTTCTCCAACCAACCCACCACTACCTGCCACCAAAACACCACCACGTCATCATTCAGTTCAGATGTATAAAGCACCTACTCCCACCCCTCATCATCTTCTTCCTCACACCACGACCACCACTACCACCACCTGCAACACTACCACCTCAGCCTTCAGTTCAGATGTATAAAGCACGCACCACAACCACCTCAGCCTTTAGTTTCCCCAATACTCACTTGAAAAGAAACCGATCTTCTTGACTAATACACGACAAAAGGTTCCAGGACTAGAATTACGAGGGCTAGATCAAGGAGTTTCATAACCTCCTGATTTCTTGCTATTATTTACCAGTGGATATGAAACCCTAGAAAATTTTAATCGGAGGTTGAGTTTCGATGGTAGGGTTCAGAATCGGTGATGGTGGCAGAGGTGGGAGTTGCAATGGTCGAAATTCGAGTGGTGGTTATATGTTGGGTTGGATGGTAGTTGATGCGATAGAGATAGAAGGTGGTAGATGGATTGTGGTGTATGGTGGTGGTGACCAGAGGTGAGGAATGGTGGACAATGGGGGTGGTGGTGTTTTGGGGGTAGGCGGTGATGGTAGGTTGCTTGAAGAAGAAGACGAGGGGTTATATTAGTAATTTCAAACTAACAAAAAAACTAACGAGCGTTAGGTCTAAGAACGCATAGTGTTAAGACTTGAAACATCAGAGACGTAAGATGTTAAGGATGAATTGAATGTGTTAATTCAAGTAAACCACATGTACGAAACTTACAATTTACTATATTCTAAAAATTGATGTACGGTTGTTTTTCATTTTTTTCTCAATTATTTTTGGAAGGCATTGCTATGAGATGCGTTTGAAATTTTGAATGAAGGACTTCAATTGTTACTTTTAATCTCAATCCACTAATTCTTATTCTCCTTAACTTTTAATTCCACTTGGTCAATGAACATTATCATGTAGTATGGGCCTTTAGAGAAGCATCTTCTGTCACTAATTAAAAAAGTATATAACTCTATTTATATATTTATTGTTGTGTCATGTCTCATATTATTTATTAATATTCCATTTGTAAATTTGTAGGTTGCTAGAATTGTCCCGTAACAATGAATATATGTAGTAGATAAACCTGTTTTTGTAGTTGGAACGTTAACATTATTGATTAACTAACTGGTTAAAATATTTAATATATATGAGAAATTTAAATAAAAAGGGAATATAAACACATCCATGGTATGTATACCTAAAAACAGTTTATAGGTGTGCATAGGTTGCATCATCGCAAACCAGACTTGTTCCTTTTAAGCAATAATAAAGTATAGTCAACTCTAAATTGTTGTTTTCTCCCTTTTTATATAAAAAACAGCCTTAGCTTTTTATTATTATTATAATAATAATAATAATAATAATAATAATAATAATAATAATAAGAGTTAATTGCTTGGATGGTCCCTGTGGTTTCACATTTTTTCACAATTAGTCCCCACCTTTTGAAAATAGCATGTATGCTCCCTATGGTTTGTTATTTTGTTACTCGGATAGTCCCCCAACATTTACTCTGGGGACTATCCGAGTAACAAAATGACAAACCATAAGGAGCATACATGTTATTTCCAAACTTACTGACATCTACTCAGGGACTATCCGAGTAACAAAATGACAAACCATAGGGAGCATACCTGCTATTTTCAAAAGGTGGGGACTAAACATGAAAAAACTTGAAACCACAGGGACCATCCGAGCAATTAACTCTAATAATAATAATAATACTAATAATAATAAACATTTTTGCAAAAGTTGAAAATAATGATTTTTATGTTTTAAAAGGTGCTAAAGTCGGTGCCTTAGAGTGAACACGACACTCCCGTTATGGGTTCATATGATCACACCATCGCAATTGCAGTAGTCACGACGCAACGGGGTTTTTCCGTGGTCACCACCACGGCTAGACGGGAGTAAAAGTGGAGAAGAATTTTGGGGATTCTCTAGAAAGTGCTTTAACTCACTTAATTACTAGAACCCGTGAAAAATGAAGATGATAAGACATAACTCGATTCGTTGGTGTCAAGTGATTTGATGACGTTTGGGGTAATGCCCCGTCCACCCTCCTAAGAGACAAAAGTTTGACTTTTGATTCTTACCTCAAATATTATTATATTACTTACATCATATATTTGTGCTACATTGTTGTTGTTCTTCTTTTTTGTTTTTTTTTTTTAAATTGCTATTCTATAGTTTATTTAGAAAAAAAAAAAAAAAAAAAAAAAAAAAAAAAAAAAAAAACAGAGAACGGGGTGATTGTTAACAATTGCCGGCATCAATGAACGTAGAGGAGAATAAATCAAACTTGTTCATATGGATCAGTCTTAGATCAAAGCATTAAGTCTTATGTTGGTCTAATTGGTGCTCATCTCCTATTATTTAGGGGCATTTGGTTCATGTTGCAATTTCATTAGTTTATTGTTTAGTTTCCGTATATGCTCAACTTCCGGTTGACTTTGTCTACTATTAATGACATATTGTTTGAAAACAAAAATTATCGTCACTATTACTACTATTTATTTCCAAAAATTACTCTTTTCCTTAACTTTTTCTTCCTTGAACGGTAATACTTTCCTATTTGTGGAACTTGAATCTATTGGACCATCAAGGCACCAACCCCAATGTTAATGTTTTCCTTTTACTACCCATTGTGGTGAGCAAGGGCAAGGGGCAAATCCCAGTCATGTATACGCCACCTATGCGGTAATGGCTTTGCCAACACAAAATAGAAGGGGTGGTGAACAAGGGCAAGGAGACATATTGATATTCACTTGGTCAAAGCACAAAGAGCCTAGCAAACACATAAAGTCAACAACCCAAAGACCCTTACACCTGTGGAGTTTCTACCACCCCCTTAGGCAACTCTGGCCAAGATTGTAATGCAGGGTGGTGTTTGAGGCGTAGAGAGGCTAGCCCTTCGTCACTCCTCGCCCTACACCGAGTACCACTTATACAATTGATATTTTTTTCACAAAATATAATATATATTATCCCCACTATTAATTTACAAAATTAGTTTGTCTCACCAAGTTACTGTTTAGTTTTTACCTTTTGTTTATTGAGCCACATGTATACTATAGATACATATATTATTATTATTATTATTATTATTATTATTATTATTATTATTATTATTATTATTATTATTATTATTATTATTTTATTGTGTAGTGATGAGTACACTCTTTTTCTTACACACAAAAATACACCCATTCCTCTTTTGATTCTCTACTCTAAGCTAAAGACATTTTAAATATCCTAAGCCTTTGTGTGTTTTAATTTTTTTTTTTTACTTTTGCTCAGACCTAACATTTTATAATTAAATGTAATACCATGGTAACATAAAATAATAGATTCAATACTCATTTACTTAAATATTTCTATAATAGTTGTAAAAGAAATTGTGGCCAGTATTTGACATATTATAAAGTTAATACCACAATACACAAATAGAATATGTATTTGTTTGTAACTTATTTTTTATAACTATAATTTACCTAATTTAGAGGCCTGTCTTAATCTTACTTAATTACATATACAGTCTCTCTCCTAATAACAAGAGAAATGTCGTTTTTACTATTAATTATAGTTTATTTTTTTAGTTTAATTTAATGGTACCGCCTTTCATATTAGTAAAATTTCGTTTTTATATCGGTCTACATTTTACGAGTTAATACGACGCAACGCATGTACGTGATTTAACGCGTTTACGTCTATTTTTTGTTATGTTTACGGTCCTGTCGCAATGCACAGGGTCCTAAACACTCGTTATTTCAAAATTAGAACTCATCCTTTTAATTTATATTATTAGAAACTACCTTTTGTTAAAAACAATTATACCCTATTAAAAACATATTTTTAGTTTATAAATTAAAGAGTAAAATGACAATTTTACCCTTATGTGCCGTGCGCATGACCTTTTTTAACTAAGATTTCTAACCAGGTTTGGCGTAAAGGACAAAACATACAAGATTTTAAAATGTAAAGGACATCGCCTGCAAGATTTTGGCAAAAAGGACAGCGCCTGAAATTTGAAGTAAACATAAAGGACAAAACTTGTAATTTACTCTAAATTAAAATACTAATATTCAACACTACTTATATTTTTTGGTTCGGGTTATCAATATGGTTTTACAAAATATATACTTTTTATAATAGTTTGTTATACATCTTGTAACTCTATTTCACAAAATAAAATTGCTTTTGGATTGTGGTAAAATAGGAGATTTATAATTTGATAATAACTTGGATATCTCTTAAAATCACGTAATTAATCACTTTGAGACTAAAGTATATTTGTGGTAATTAAAATCTTTTGTCGGATAATTTTATGATAGAAAAGGACAAGTATATTTTTCTCTTTCGAAAAAACTGATATGTAAAACAAATTAAAGACCTTCTGTATGTAGGTGGGGAATCATCACAACGTTATGTTGAAACATCACAGCTTATCATGAACTAATATCACAGTTAGACCATGCGTAATGGTAAACAAGAATAATGCCCCCAACATGGGGCATTATGCGCCACGTGTCGCCTAGTCATACTTTGGGCATTATAGAAAAAAAGGTGTAGTGGGGCATTATCCCAATAATGCCCACTCAATCATTTGACAATTATTTTTTTTTTAAATATAAAAGATAAAGTCTTCATTAATTTAAAATATAAATTACAATACTTGAAAAAAAATACAAAAAAAAAAACAGAAAATTAAAAAAACCGAAAAAAAAAACAGAAAAAAAAAAAAAACTAGATGATCTAAAGTCCATATTTTTCACGTATTTTTTGGCGACGCATTTGAGCCAAGATCAACGCGTCGCCTTGGAGGTGGTCGATCGGTTTGGACAAAAACTCAATGTCCTTTTCCATTTGTCGCGCCTCTTGCAACTCGTTGAACTTTTTGGTTTCAACTACTCGGTCTTTCATAATCTCCCAACGTTTGTGGCCGAGGTCGTGAATATCTTGGAGACGACGGTTCATCTCCTCGAAATCATCCTTTAGGCCGAGATCGGAAGACGACTCGACCGTTTTTTTCCCGGTTCCCTTTCTTCTACCGGTGGGTCGGGCCAACTCGTCTTGAAATTGCTCGTCAACGTCCAACGTTTCATTTAAATCAACATTACGGGCATCGGATGTCGGAGTTGACGGGTCGGCGGAGGATGATGTTTTTGACCTTTTAGCCCGGCGTCTACTACTTGTCGTCATTGGATTAACAAGCGCCCACTTTGGACTTTTTCGTAGTAGCTCCCAACACTTATAGTACGTGAAAGGGCTTTTCGTCCTATCGAACTCCTCCAAAGTCTTTGTTAAAACCCCGACGTCACTTTCACCGCTCGGGCGATTATCGTAGTTTCGTTGGTAAACTTCTTGAAACGCGTGACATTTGTTGTTGATGTCGGTCCATTTGCTAGAAATTGAATCCTTGTCCCGATGTTCGCCTTGACCCCACGAGCTATAAAAGAGTGCACGCACCCTATCCCAAAAAACGGGGCCCGTTTGAAAGTTTGCTACAAATTTAAAAACAAAAAATAAAAATATAAGTTGAAATTTAAAATATAAAAAACAGAAAAAAAAAACAGAATATATGAAATAGAAAAAAAAACAGAAAAAAAACAGAATATAAAAAAACAGAAAAAAAAAATAAAAAAAAAATAACTTACCGGTATCTTCGTCCTCCGAAATATCGAGCCACGCCCGAGTCAACGTGTATTCCTCGTCCTTCGTCCATTTAATGGTTGTTTTTGCACGTCGAGGCTCATCCTTTTCCTTCTTTTTATGCGACCTTCTGCCGCGTTTCGATTTGTCTTGCACCGGTTCGGGTTGCGACTCCGGCACGACCTCGACATCGGGTTCGGATTCGGGTTCGGGTTGTGACGGTTGCGACCCGCCGGCTTGACCAAAGCCGTAGGTGGGAGAAACAAAAGGAGGGGCGCCACTCAAGTAAGCCGCGTAACTTAAAAAGCTCGGGTCCATGTCTTGTAGGTTGTACGGGGTTTGCGGTTGGGTTGTGTTCGGGTTCGTGGGTCTTGCGGGGCCACCAAACGGGGGTCGGTATGGATGCATGTTTGTAAAAAAATAGGAGAAAGTGGAGGTTTTTTTATAAAGTAATAGAAGAGAGTGGGTGAGAAAGTAGTAGAAATTTTATAAAAAATTGGAGAAAATGGAATGATATATATATAGTGGGTAAAATTTAGAATTAAAAAAAAAAAAAATAAGTTTTTGACCGTTGCCAAACGGTCGAATTTTTGGCATCTTTCGAATTCACAGCGTTTTTAAAATCACGCCGGAGCCATTTTTTTTCAAAAAAAACGCCCGGAAACGCCCCATGTAATGGGGGTTCCGGCGTTATGCAGCGTTTTTTGGCAATTTTTTTAAAAAAAAACGCCCCGTTACGGGGGGTCTTAGCGGTTAAAACAATTGGCGATTATTTGGCAATATCAACATAAAACTCTAATGTTGTTGATGATTGCCTGTCAATAGTAGTTCAGTTATTACTTATTGCTCAAGTTGTTACTGATGTACACTCATTTCTCATAATAGTGTTACTGCTCCCAGTTGCCACCGATGGACCAAGTTGTTATCAATCACAGTTGCCACTGATGATCAGTACTACTAACGTTCAATTACTTTCGTCGAATAACTACCACTAATGACTAGTATAGTTCAGTTACCTCCGTCAAGCAACTACCACTAATGACTAGTACAACTAAAAGGGTTTCGTTAGATTCAGCTCGAACATGCGACCACATTAGCAAAACAAGTTGCGTTAGGGACGACATATCGTTCATGAGTTGATCCGTTTATTTTATTTCATTCATGTATTCTATGGTCCATGTGGTTTGGTCATTCTGTCAGTTTAGTCCATGTGGTTTGGTCATTCTGTCAGTTTAGTCCATGTGGTTTGGGTCATTTTATCAGTTTAGTCCATGTGGTTTGGGTCATTTTGTCAGTTTAGTCCAAACGTTTTATTTTTCGCTTGTGTGTCCAAAAAGTTTTCATTGTTGTCATTTTAGTCCACTGGATTAACTTTATCTTTTTTTTTTGTTAACAAGAAGGGCAATTCGGTCATTTTATATGGCCGAATTGCCTTTCTAGTTAACAGAATTACATATGAAATGACCGAATCGCCCTTCTCGTTAACAGAAAAAATGGATGAAGTTAACCCAGTGGACTAAAATGGCAATGGTAAGACCTTTTTGGACCTACAAACAAAAAATGTAACATTTGAACTAAACTGGCAAAATAGCCCAAACAAAAGGGACTAAAATGACATTTAACTCTTAAAATTGCAGGTTAAACAAGTCGTGTTGTTATCAACCAACAAAAAACTCATGTCATGTTAGGCTTCCTATGTATAACGCGAGTTTTAATTTGTGTCCTATTCGGATTATGTTGTGTCAATTTATGATTGATATCATCTTTAACCTTTTAATTACTTGTATTTTTTTTATTAGATAAGCGATTAAAAAATTAGAGTTAAATGTCATTTTAGTCCTTGTGGTTTGGGCCATTTTTCCTGTTTAGTCCAAAGGTTTCATTTTTAACCTGTGGGTCCAAAAATGTTTCACAGTTGCCATTTTAGTCCACTGGGTTAACTTTATCCATTTTTTCTGTTAACGAGAAGACCAATTTAGTCATTTTGTATGTAATTCTGTTAAGTAAAAGGGCAATTCAGCCATAAAAAATGACCGAATTGGCATTCTCGTTAACAGAAAAAACGGATGAAGTTAACCCAGTGGACTAAAATGGCAACTGTGAAACCTTTTTGGACCCACAGGTTAAAAATGAAACCTTTGGACTAAACTGACAAAATAACCCAAACCACAGGGACTAAAATGGCATTTAACTCAAAAAATTATTTTAAAACCTTCCATTAGAGAAGGACGTAACCAAAATTTTTTTTTGGCAGTTGTTGGGTATTCCTTTGGGTTGATATCAAGTGAACTAGGAACAGCTTGCCTAAAACCAGTTTTGAATCGTAAAAAATCTTACGTGTAAACTCATCCTGTTTGGGCTATGTCTAAGGTCGACTTCTCAACCATCATGATAGGGCCGTCTTCGAAAATTACAAAAAAAAGGGCCCTGTGCGAGATAAAAAATTTGGGGCTTATTCGCAAATTTTAATACATACAAATAGTCAAAGTCTAAACATTGTCAAATTAGGCCACAAAATCACAAATTCAAAATTCTGAAAAGACTCAAAATCGTTTTTTGTTCATAAATCCGGGCCCCCTTTAAGATTTTTTTTTTTTTTTTTGAAAAACATACAAATTCCGGGCCCTATTTCGATTTGGGCCCAGAGCGTCACCCACCCGGCACTTGCTATAACTGGATGTCCCTCGAAAATGGCACAAGTGGGATTAAAGCCCCGATTCGTCCCTTCACTCAGGTGTCCCTCGAAAATGGCACAAGTGGGAATCGAACCTGCGTCTCCACTATGGAGGGCAGATCTTTTGACCACTGGACCAACATTTCAGGACCGCCTATAATCCGGTTAGCATATGGTCCCATAATCCACCAGCTCAGTCTCAGATGCTTAATTTGTTGCGTTAATTACACTTTAATGTTGTTATTATAACACCCTGATTAATTATACTTTCTTCCATTAGGCCACCCGGTATACTCTAACATCCATTAGTGTTAATCCTAGTTGGCATCCGTTAACACTTGTTAAACCGCTCCTTAAGGGTGTTAAGAGGCATTAAAAACTTCACATGTTAAGATGTTAACCAGGAGAGAGAGGGAGAGAATCAAGCATTTCAAAATTTGTACACACACAACAACATGCTATATATATGTATTTTAATTAATTTTAAGGGGAGTTAATGGGGTTAAACCATTTCCTTGGTGTGTGGTGAAGGTGAAAGAGGGTCAAATAGGTGATGTGGTGCCTACATGTAGTTAAGTGGCGTGAAAGTATACCCAATAGCCTTATTGAGAGAGATGGATCAACTTATGTCTTTTTTAATTATCCAATTTCAGCATTATATCAATGTCAATGAATCTATCTCAAACATAATGTTATTGTCTTAAAGTAAATCAAATACGACGGTCAACCGTCAAGTCAACATTTTGAGAACGTAGTCGTGCCCCGTTACTCTAAAGTCTAAATCAAATATTGTAAAAATTAGCATCTTAAATTAATTATTTTTTAAAATCAAATATGTTGTAAAAATTATTATCTTAAATAGTTATATTTTGGAAAGTTGGTTATCTAATCTTAATCAAACTTTATTGAAAACGCAATAGTTTTTTTTTTTTAATTGGAAACAAACTTCTTTACCTAATATTAAACCTTCTAAAGTATGTTAACTTTCTTTATTTCTATAAAATTAAACTTGTCGATAACAAAAATTACAAAAACATCACATCAACGTGCTAATTAGTTGACCAGGCGTCTTTGTTTTATGAAAAATGATTACAATTGAGTCAAAGTTTCTCTTGAAGATAAGTAGAGGCCTAGACGGATAACCAGGCAGATCCAAGGTCGGATTCTACTGGGTTTCATTTGATAGTTTTTCACTAATTTTCATTATTTTTCCCCAAATCATACAAGGTTTACACTAATTTTTTTCCATTTTCTTCGAATTTTATAGGTTCCTGGGAACCCATGGAACCATGCTAAATCCGCCCCTGTAACCAGCATTCGCTTACTTGTGTCTGTTTTGGCTTTAGCGTGTGGGGGGGGGGGGGGGGGTAGGTAAGACGGGTTGGCGGACGGTTTGAAAAAAAAATTAGTATATTTTATAGCGCAAAATCTCGATCACACCAATTGAAAATTAGGTTAAACCCCTCATTCACACCTCTTGAAAATATCTTAAGGATATGACACTAAGACCCGTAGTACAATGTTTCCGTCAAGGCTTAATCAGCCACTTTATTGGATGCAAAGTATCGGAAATGTAGAAACCATGTAGAAACCATATCCCTCCCCCCCCTCATAATTTTTTTTTTTTTTTTGTTACTTATATGCAAAAACTCCCATCATCCGCATAAAAGTTTGGTTCAGCTCTTCGATCGGCGATCGCCTTCCATAAAAAAGAATCATAATTCCGTCACTAGTCTTGACCCAATGGTTCAACCTACTAACTTCAATATCAACTGTGCATCTATGCTTGTAGGGGTGAGCAAAAGAAAAAACCCGACCCTACCCGACCATTACCCGACCCGACCCGAGAACCGATCAAACATAAAATACAGAACCGATTCACTACCCTAAATATAGGGTCGGTTCCGGTCCATAGGTCAAAGTCGGGTTTCACCATGAAAAGTACCGACCCGACCCGACCCGACCCGATTTTTTATGAAAATTTGGATCCAATCTAAATACCTAGGTACTTGGGTTCGGGTCGGGTTGGGTAATTTTCGGTTCGGTTCTCGGTTATTTTCAATCCGGACCTAAACTTGCTCACCCCTATATGCCTGGACACTTTTTTAAGTGGTATAGAGGTGGTGGAGAAAAAGAAAAGGATGAGATAAGGGTGAGCGGGGCACTCCCCTCTTAGGGGAGTCCCCTCTCTTACACACACCCAATCAGGTTATGCCACGTCAACTCCTCTCTTAAATTCTCCTCACACCCTCAATTTGATGGCGGCACTCCCCTCTTAAGGGACTTGTTTTTTTATTAAAAAAAATAAATAAATAAATAAAGAAAAATAATTGATTGGTTGTTACAAGCTATGGGCCCACCATCTCCTCTCTTCTTGTGCGGTGACTCCTCCCCCAACCCCCTCCCCGATTTGGGTCCCCGCAGGGATGGTGGCGGTGTTCCCGCTCGGGGAATGGGGTCACCAATCCGCCTCCCCGCTGGTGCCCCGCTCACCCTAATAAACTATTTAGTTACTCTATACAAGGACCCTATATTATAAAACAAGAAGTTCGTTTAGTCTTCAAAATGATTGTTGTGATGCACACAATGCAATGCATCGAACTTACTTAATATGAGAATTCAGTGTTCTATTTTTCTTATTGAAGAAAATAACACCAACTATAATATTGGAATATGCATAAATAATTAAACATGTTATTTATATATTTTTAATTGGTTAGTTATAACAACCATGGAATATGTTTTATAATCATATAAAAAGTTGGTTTGATAACATAAATTTGTTGTAAAATCCACAAATAATTTAAAAAAAATGTTGTAACATCCACAAATAATTTAAAAAAAAAAAGA
The DNA here is from genome assembly GCF_002127325.2 of Helianthus annuus. Classification (NCBI taxonomy): domain Eukaryota; kingdom Viridiplantae; phylum Streptophyta; class Magnoliopsida; order Asterales; family Asteraceae; genus Helianthus; species Helianthus annuus. The sequence goes on from NC_035439.2 coordinate 142,912,784, forward strand.
ATAAACCATAGCCGTATAGCAATATCTTTATACATGTAGATTCAAATATTGAATTTGAAGTTATTCATGTATTAAAATCGTAAGAATTCTAAATATATGGACGTGTTATGTAAAGACAATAAAATGGGCACGAGTGACTTTTATTTGAAATTTTGAATGTTATATTTATCGTGGATCAAATACAAATGAAGCTTAACATACAAAATGGACCTTTTCATGTGAAGTGAATGAAGCTTTTTTTTACCATTCACTTAAGTATGATGTTTAATAGCAAAATGTAAAAAATAAAAAATCTTGATTTTACACTAGTAGAGTAATTATAATCCCTCGTCTTATTAAGCCTAGTTGAGTAATTATGTAATTTTTCATAGGGTAATTATAAATTTATAATTACTCTACTATGTTTAATAAGATGGGGAAAAATTTAAAAAAAAAAAAAAAAACAAATTTCCCTCATTCACCTCTCATACTAAACCAATGTGTATGTTAAAACCTATTTATATTTATACTTAAACCTAACTCTATATTATCCGACTCTAAAATGTGATTTATAAAATGTTTAAGGGGAAAAGGAATGGACTGATGGACATCTCGAGTGCCTATATATCTAACTAGTTAATGCCACCGCCCGCGTTGCGGGGCGATGGCCGAATAATTCTCAATCAATTGAAAAAACACAATTATAGTTTTGTTAGGAAAAAAAAACTAAAACGATGACAAGACCGTAGTTTTGAGCTCAGGGCAAAAATGTAGTTTGTAGGATTAATGAGCGAGTTTTAGGAAGCTCCTTAACATGGAAAAAAATTAAATCCAGTCAACTAATAAAAAAAACACTTTTATACTTTTGCTAAAAAAAGTAAAACGATAGCAATACTATAATTTGAACTAAGGGCAAAGTTGTATTTGTTGACTTGGGTAAAATCGTAATTTGGCAAAAGTTAAAGTGATGGCAATACTATAAATTTGAACCGGAGACAAAATTGTAATATAACTTTGCACTAAGCACAAAGTCGTAATTTTAAGCTGGGGACAAAACTATATTTTTAATTTGAACCGGAGCAAAATCAAAATTTTGAACTGAGGGCAAAATCGTAATTTTGAATAGGGGGCAAAAGCATAGTTTTATTTTGAACCGGGCAAAATGTCACACCCCCAAATTACCACATAGGGAGTGTCCCTGTTAGGCGTGTGACATACCAATAACGAGCCACCAATTACATTGAACTCATACAAGTTATAATTAAAATCCCCATTATTAATAAAAACATCTTCAACAAGTTTTAAACGAAAATCAATAAGTTCAGCGGAAGCAAATAGTAAACCAAGTTAAACTGTTTCAAAACCAAAGTATAGTTTCATGAAATCATTCGCATAAATCCTCCCAGTCGACCCATGACCACTCCAGCTACTCCAGACAGCAAGTTCCCCAAATCCAAGATACCTAACAACCTGCGAGCATGCAACAAGTGTGTCAGACAACGCTGGTGAGTTCAAGGTTTTGTTAACGGGTTGAGTTACCAGATGTATGTTAATGCGATTCAATGTTGCGTTACAATGTTGCTCATGTTAGATACCCTAGGGAATGTGCCCATGTGTATCCGGGGAGTGGGTACCCCTTAACGACCGTTTGCTATGTTGCCTTCGTTAGATACCCTAGGGAGAGTGCCCATATGTATCCGAGGAGTGTGCCTCTAACAACCATAGCCATACCCAGATAATTAGTTCACGCCCGTCCTTACGGCCCGGTGTGAGGTTTCCCACCTAATAGCGCTATCAACTAATCACCCCCATTGCCCTCCAGGCAATACCCAAAACCGATTAAGTTGTTTACCCATAGTTTCCCTTCCAAGTGTTTACCAGTTGTCCCAAACCACCGGGACGCATGCTTGAGAAAATGCAATGAACTCACCTTAGTTTTGCTCGGTATGATTAATTACTTGTTCAAGTTGCACAAACCAATCCTACCATGGTTACCACTAAAAATCAGTTTCATACACGAGTAGTTCACACATTATCACACATACGCTAACAATTTTGTACACCGCAGTCATGCTTCATATTCTACAATCCACATACTGTTCACATATAACTCACATACATTAATAAATAATCAAGTCCTCAATATACCAACATGCAACAGTTCGATCAGTGTTCACTTAATTCATGATTCACATAGTGTCATTCACAGTGTATTCTAATATAACTATCCAATAACACACTTAACTGAGTTAACAAGGTTAACGGGATTGTCATACATAACAGAATTACATTTTTACAAAGTTACATGCATACTTAACAGTGTTGCAACTTTAATTAACAAAGTTAATTATATCCCGAAGAGACTAGCCGTGTTATCATATGTAACTTAATTAATAAAGCTAACAAAATAAACACTTGGGCCGAACCATTTGGGCCGACAATTATAATCATCCAAAGGATCCCACTGGACCGATTTCTTCAATGGTTGACACTCATTGGGCCGCTAACTTGTATGTTGACTAATGGATTTATCAAAACACATGATGGCCTGTCAAAGCATTACCCTCAACATCAAGTCTTGGGCTTGTCAACTATGCCTGTGATACATTCTGGTAACCACAGTCGATGATCACAGCAATCATACATTCAAGATAATTATCAAGTTTTATTTATTCTTTTTCGATGCTCATATATAAGCAGCAAATCTGATCATTAAGTTATTACTATCCTTTATCTTAACACTATAAAATCATCCTATCAACATTACGAATGTGCATGACCAGGTTGTACCCTAGGCTTGCGCAGCTGTACATTCATGACAACCCAGATCTTACGATCATTATTATTTAAAGCCACTAACATACATCATCATCGTTATCCAAATAACTAACACATACAACCTTCATTCATATTTACGCAAGCACGGAACCGTTGCTCTAATCATCACATATGATCAGTATCATTAAACGTGTTCGCTAACACACCTCCCTAAATCATATTTAATCCGTCGCACCTTTATTACAATCAAGCATCAAGATTAAACGTATAAATTGTTGCACCCCTACTAATATTCGATCCCCCTATATCAACACAGCTCCTAACCAGACCAATTCCGACCTTTTACTTACACATACTCATGCAATCGAACATATAATCACATTCATAAAATCATCATAACGAGTTCTCTAACACAAGTATATTACTATCATACACGATTCGACCAGTACATCACACTAATCGGTTCCGAATTCCGCGATTATCATCACCAAATAACAATCATCAATCACGTTTAATCACACATATAAACAATATCGTGTAAACATACTAACCAAGGTTCGCCCGAAAGAGGTGATGTCTCGCTGATGAGGGGGGGGGGGGTCTCCTGTTGTCGTGCGTCGCAAGTCAGGGAGTAGGGACGTAGGGTTTATTTTTGAGGATACGTGCACATATATAATACATATAAAGGGCGGTTCATGTGATAGGGCTGTAGGGTGTTATTGTGGGCCGAGGTATTCACACAAGGAAAGGAAAAGTAGCAACATCAAATATGTATTGGATGTTAACTGTACGCACATGGGGGGGGTTCTATGTCCGTATGCAGTATTGATGGGAGTAGGGTTTGCAAGAGTTGTGAGGTCTTATGCATATAATGTACGTAGATAATGGGGAAGGGAGGTGGGCTTGGTTTGGTTCTGGTCCAATAAACAATCATCCATGTGCAGCCCACTTAATGAAATAAATCAAAGTAATAGTGTTTAGTGATTTAATAAGCTTATGTCGGCCCATGTGCTGAATAATTAATAAGTTTATAAATATCAATTTGCATGACATATGATTAGTGATTTAATAATAGTGTTTACCCGATCCATGACTAACAAAGATATCCACAAAGATATCCTAAGTGTATGCGTGTGCCAAGATGTCCACATGCGACCCAAATGTAACGTGAGTGCGGTTTGAAACATAAATTCGATATAGACGGCCCAAAAGCATAATCGGCCCAATCGTCTACCAAGTTTAATATGAGAGGGAAACGTTGGAAAGGAATAATGAGAAATTAAGATCACGAACGAACTGGCACAAACCTTGAAAGTCCGGGTTGTCACATCATCCCCAACTTAAAAGAAATTTCGTCCCGAAATTTAGCAAACAGTCACTGAGGAAACTAGTTTTATTAAGCGTTTTTGCGGGGTGTCACATCATCCCCAACTTGAAAGAATTTTCGTCCCGAAAATTGATCTAAAACAATGGCTTGAAGTGAGTTCCGACGAACTCGATCTATAGATACTTTACAACGCCTGGGGGCTAATCTTGTGATCGGTGGAAATCATGGTATGGTTGTTAGCGTTTTGTTATATCAGTTGCCAATCAAGGAAACAGGGAATTAATGAGGTTCGTACAAAGAGTCGAGCGAAACAGGGGTCCATTAAACATCCGAAGGATTTGTCCAGCAAATTTGTTGTCTAGAAGTAATTCCCAGTAGTGGTGCATGGCGGCATGGCACAACAGGGAGGTTTGCCACATTGCGGTCGCGCGAGTGTATCATTTGTCCAAAACAGAGTTTGGTGGGTAAAGATTAGTGTTGCAAAACGACAAACGCGTGTAACTGTGACTCTGAATTAAGCCATCATGGTATATCGCTGTATCATCGGTACTCTCGGATAGAAGTGATGCTCCGCGTGTTGTAGGGTTGGGTTTCAAAAGCTGAAAGGACGTTTCCCCGATTTTATTTCTCAGGAATTCACAGCTCCCCGCTATGCTAAGGAGGTTGAAGTTGCGAAACCTTCGAAAGTCCTATGATGAAGCTGTGATAGTGTCCAGCGAATCCAAGGGATTGCTGTACCCCAGAAGGAAATCGGGATTTGCATAAGGTCAATTCTAATATTCCACCTAACGATGTGGAGGTAAACCAGGTAACTCTTTGGAAGACATGCCAAAAATTTCACGAATAACATGAAGATACCCTATCTTCCTTTCTTAAAGTGGCGAATCGGTGATAAGAGCTAGTACAGCAGAGTAGCCCCTCCGTAGACACTTCTGGGCTCTCGCGACTGAGACGATGCCAACAATGGCACCACTACGTTGATCTTAAACTAATAAGAATTCCCCACTGGGGAGAGGGATACGCACGATTTTCTTTTTGCAAAGAATTTCTGCTTGATACATAGATAACCAAGTCCATGTCAACGACCACGTCAAAACTTACAAGAGTATTGGGAAGTAGGTCAATGTCGAACACTTGACCCACGAGATCAGGTTTATAACCAAAGAGAACATGAGAAGCTTCTATCGATTTACTATCAGTTAATTCTACTACATGCGTATTTACAAGAAAGGTGGGAGTCAGTCCTAACTGACGACTGAACCCTAAGGCACATAACCCCAATCGAAACGAGAGTCAAATAAAGCAGGTTGACCTAGAACGAAGGAAGTAAGACGCACAGGTAAGATTCGAGTATATGACACAAGGATAGAAAATAATTGGCACGTATCGTACCAGCCTGGTAAGCTGCTAGGGCTTCAGCTACACGAGTGTTGATCAAGTCAGTTAATTCGGCCTGGGTCATAGCAATGTGACCACGTCCACCACCTCGGCCTCCTCCACGTCCACTCATGGTTCTAATAAGAGAAGGGAACAATCTTAAGGGTCGAAATGAGGTAAAAGTCGAGTATCACATTGAGATCTACAAACTACCAAGTTTACACACAATAGGGCAGAACCCTTCTCACGCTCGTTAAGCCTCACTGGGACTTGCATGCACCTCGCGTTATTATTATGTGTGCACCCATAATAATAAGGCGATTTGCATGCTTATCTCAGTGCCTCTTAACTTGCGCTAAAAGGTTCCCCACATTCAAATAGCATGCGAAAAGTTCTATAGGATCAAGAATCACAATTGTCAAAGGAAAGTGTCACGCTAGCAGTTCACATAACAGGAGTTGGTAATGTAAGGGCTCATGCAGTTGTGCCAAGTGTGCATTCACGTGTAATGTTATACATAAGTGTACACTAGATATACTATGCAATAGTAAATGAGAAACGAACCTTGCAGTCTGGAGCCGAGTGTCATGGTCGATTTCGGTACTGTTTGGTTATAGTCTGGTTTCATGAAAACGTTTTAAAACCAAGTTCACTATAACCAATGGCTCTGATACCAAACTGTCACACCCCCAAATTACCACATAGGGAGTGTCCCTGTTAGGCGTGTGACATACCAATAACGAGCCACCAATTACATTGAACTCATACAAGTTATAATTAAAATCCCCATTATTAATAAAAACATCTTCAACAAGTTTTAAACGAAAATCAATAAGTTCAGCGGAAGCAAATAGTAAACCAAGTTAAACTGTTTCAAAACCAAAGTATAGTTTCATGAAATCATTCGCATAAATCCTCCCAGTCGACCCATGACCACTCCAGCTACTCCAGACAGCAAGTTCCCCAAATCCAAGATACCTAACAACCTGCGAGCATGCAACAAGTGTGTCAGACAACGCTGGTGAGTTCAAGGTTTTGTTAACGGGTTGAGTTACCAGATGTATGTTAATGCAATTCAATGTTGCGTTACAATGTTGCTCATGTTAGATACCCTAGGGAATGTGCCCATGTGTATCCGGGGAGTGGGTACCCCTTAACGACCGTTTGCTATGTTGCCTTCGTTAGATACCCTAGGGAGAGTGCCCATATGTATCCGAGGAGTGTGCCTCTAACAACCATAGCCATACCCAGATAATTAGTTCACGCCCGTCCTTACGGCCCGGTGTGAGGTTTCCCACCTAATAGCGCTATCAACTAATCACCCCCATTGCCCTCCAGGCAATACCCAAAACCGATTAAGTTGTTTACCCATAGTTTCCCTTCCAAGTGTTTACCAGTTGTCCCAAACCACCGGGACGCATGCTTGAGAAAATGCAATGAACTCACCTTAGTTTTGCTCGGTATGATTAATTACTTGTTCAAGTTGCACAAACCAATCCTACCATGGTTACCACTAAAAATCAGTTTCATACACGAGTAGTTCACGCATTATCACACATACGCTAACAATTTTGTACACCGCAGTCATGCTTCATATTCTACAATCCACATACTGTTCACATATAACTCACATACATTAATAAATAATCAAGTCCTCAATATACCAACATGCAACAGTTCGATCAGTGTTCACTTAATTCATGATTCACATAGTGTCATTCACAGTGTATTCTAATATAACTATCCAATAACACACTTAACTGAGTTAACAAGGTTAACGGGATTGTCATACATAACAGAATTACATTTTTACAAAGTTACATGCATACTTAACAGTGTTGCAACTTTAATTAACAAAGTTAATTATATCCCGAAGAGACTAGCCGTGTTATCATATGTAACTTAATTAATAAAGCTAACAAAATAAACACTTGGGCCGAACCATTTTGGGCCGACAATTATAATCATCCAAAGGATCCCACTGGACCGATTTCTTCAATGGTTGACACTCATTGGGCCGCTAACTTGTATGTTGACTAATGGATTTATCAAAACACATGATGGCCTGTCAAAGCATTACCCTCAACATCAAGTCTTGGGCTTGTCAACTATGCCTGTGATACATTCTGGTAACCACAGTCGATGATCACAGCAATCATACATTCAAGATAATTATCAAGTTTTATTTATTCTTTTTCGATGCTCATATATAAGCAGCAAATCTGATCATTAAGTTATTACTATCCTTTATCTTAACACTATAAAATCATCCTATCAACATTACGAACGTGCATGACCAGGTTGTACCCTAGGCTTGCGCAGCTGTACATTCATGACAACCCAGATCTTACGATCATTATTATTTAAAGCCACTAACATACATCATCATCGTTATCCAAATAACTAACACATACAACCTTCATTCATATTTACGCAAGCACGGAACCGTTGCTCTAATCATCACATATGATCAGTATCATTAAACGTGTTCGCTAACACACCTCCCTAAATCATATTTAATCCGTCGCACCTTTATTACAATCAAGCATCAAGATTAAACGTATAAATTGTTGCACCCCTACTAATATTCGATCCCCCTATATCAACACAGCTCCTAACCAGACCAATTCCGACCTTTTACTTACACATACTCATGCAATCGAACATATAATCACATTCATAAAATCATCATAACGAGTTCTCTAACACAAGTATATTACTATCATACACGATTCGACCAGTACATCACACTAATCGGTTCCGAATTCCGCGATTATCATCACCAAATAACAATCATCAATCACGTTTAATCACACATATAAACAATATCGTGTAAACATACTAACCAAGGTTCGCCCGAAAGAGGTGATGTCTCGCTGATGAGGGGGGGGGTCTCCTGTTGTCGTGCGTCGCAAGTCAGGGAGTAGGGACGTAGGGTTTATTTTTGAGGATACGTGCACATATATAATACATATAAAGGGCGGTTCATGTGATAGGGCTGTAGGGTGTTATTGTGGGCCGAGGTATTCACACAAGGAAAGGAAAAGTAGCAACATCAAATATGTATTGGATGTTAACTGTACGCACATGGGGGGGGGGTTCTATGTCCGTATGCAGTATTGATGGGAGTAGGGTTTGCAAGAGTTGTGAGGTCTTATGCATATAATGTACGTAGATAATGGGGAAGGGAGGTGGGCTTGGTTTGGTTCTGGTCCAATAAACAATCATCCATGTGCAGCCCACTTAATGAAATAAATCAAAGTAATAGTGTTTAGTGATTTAATAAGCTTATGTCGGCCCATGTGCTGAATAATTAATAAGTTTATAAATATCAATTTGCATGACATATGATTAGTGATTTAATAATAGTGTTTACCCGATCCATGACTAACAAAGATATCCACAAAGATATCCTAAGTGTATGCGTGTGCCAAGATGTCCACATGCGACCCAAATGTAACGTGAGTGCGGTTTGAAACATAAATTCGATATAGACGGCCCAAAAGCATAATCGGCCCAATCGTCTACCAAGTTTAATATGAGAGGGAAACGTTGGAAAGGAATAATGAGAAATTAAGATCACGAACGAACTGGCACAAACCTTGAAAGTCCGGGTTGTCACACAAAAACATAACTTTAAACCGAAAGCGAAATCATATTTTTTGAAACGGGGCGAAAATGCAAAGTCGTCATTTTTAGTTTGGGGCAAAATAAAATTACGTTTTTTATAATTTACGATTTTGTCCCAGCTCAAAATAAAATAACGTTTTTGCCCGCAGCTCAAAAATTATATTTAAACTGGAGGCGAAATCATAAATTTAAACTGAGAGCAAAATCATAATTTTGAGCTAGGGGAAAAATATAATTTTATTTTGAACTGTGGGCAAAAACGTAATTTTGAGCTGAGGGCAGAATCGTAATTTTGAGCTAAAGAAAAGGGGAACAATTTATTTTGAAGTGGGTGCAAAAACGTAATATTAAACGGAGGGCGAAACCATAATTTGAAACTGGGAACAAAATTAAAAGTGAGGTTTTAAACGGAGGGCAAAAGCGTAATTTTGAGCTAGGGACAAAATTATAATTTTATTTTGAGCTGGGGGCAAAAACGTAATTTAAATAAAGGACGAAAGCGTAATTTTAAACTGGAGGTAAAATAAAATAAAGAATAAAGTTGGTCCAATGGGGGAGTGCCACACAGCTGTGTGACACTATTCCCCCAAACTTAGTTTTGTATATGTAACACCCCGTGTTTTCCAAAAGTCAAAGTCAAAGTCAAGTGTTGACTGTTATTGGAATTAAAGATTAATAAAGATTAATTTCATTTTAGTTTCATTTTGATTTTCGTATTATTTGGAATAAGTGTTGTATAATCAAACTAATCGACCGATAATCGAACTGTGAATCAACGATCGACTGTGAATGATAGGAAGTAACAACGCAATAAAGCTAATCAATCAATAACCAAGGTGAATCGAATCAATCATCAAACTCAAGTGTGGATAATTTTTAGTACTTTTTATACGTGTGTGTGTGCCTTATGTGTTACTTGTGCATGTTTACTTTTATGTTAAAGTGTGTGGTGAATCAATCAAATCAATCAAGAATCGAAGGTGAATCAAACTCAATGGAAATCGAACCCGAAATGGTTGTAAGGATGCTTGTATGTTAGATATAGTAGTTAGGGCTAAAAGTAATTTGATTAGGAATTCTATCATCCTCAAATCATCGTTCATCGAACTCGAAATATCAGAAATCGTCGCGAAACACTCAAAACTAGGCAAGCCGTTCGAACAGGGCAACCTGATCGAACAGGCTAGCCGATCGAACAGGGCAACCTGATCGAACAGGCTAGCCGATCGAACAGGCTGTTCGATCGAGCAGCTGCTCGATCAGGGATGCTGTTCGATCAGCTGACCCTTTCCTCTTTTGGAAGCCTATAAATAGGGCTGTCTTTGTCAACCTTTCCACTTTTGGAAAAGCTCTGACCGACCAGCCTCTTCTTCTCACTAAATCTCAGATTTCTCTCAAACCGGTAAGTATTTTGCTCTAATCCTTGTACGTTTTTGTTCATTAATCGATTCTCCATCTTTCTATCTTTCAAAATCTGAATTTCATCCATGAAATCACCAAGATCTAGGTGTTCTTGAGTGATGTCATCATGGTGTTCTTGGTGTTCATCAAGAACTTCATGTTCTTGACTTCATTCAACCATGAATAAGCTAGATCTAACCGATTTCCACATAAATAACCTAAAATCTTCCAAAGATCTTAACATTCCACGGTGGAAGAGGATTGGAAGATGGGTTTTCATCTATCTTTCAACTCTTTTACACTCAAAAAGGTGAAAACGGGACTTGAACCGATTTACAAATCAATCTAAACAAACACATGGTTCAAGATTCGGGTTCTACCTAGAGATATACCGATTCCGGGTTAAGCGTTAAACTTGGGTTCCAAACCGTCTCTGACCGAGCTTGGGTGATTCCTGCTCGAGTCAGTAGGCTAAGTGGGGACTTCAGCCTTGTGGTTCAACTCGTAGTCAAAATATCTCTAAAACATCAACAATTAACGGGAATAACCAAGTGTTAAGTGATAGGTTAACCAAATCGAGAAGCTGGCCGAACGGCTAGGCTGTTCGATCGAACAGCCCAACCGAACGACTATGCCAGCCGATCGGCTAGGCTAACCGATCGACTAGCACTTAGACCCACCAACTCACAAAGTGTAGTATTGACGAGGTACTGTTCGATCGACTACGTCACTCGATTGTAATCATTACTGCTCGGATCATGAAATACTATACTTCAAAACACTTAGACTTTTCGAAACATTGGGATGTCACCCGATCGAGCATGCCAGCCGATCGAGTGACATATTTGAAAGCAATGCAATGCTAACCGATCGGTTGGGCTAACCGATCGAACAGCTGTTCGATCGGCCAACCTGAAAGGTAGCACAAACCATCATACACAAACACATCCTTCACATCAAAGGAAGAAACAATCCACTTGAAGGAACCAGCCGATCGAGCCAGCCGGCCGATCGAATGGATGTTCGAACGGACTTTCAAACCAATCGAACAGCCCACTCGATCGAACTGCTGTCCGATCGAATGGCCTACTCGATCCAAGTACATTGTTTACTTTTCCGCGTTACTCATCGTTGTGTTATCGAACTATTCAGGCTAAACTATTCTCAGTGCTCCCTTCAATCCACAACCAACCACTGTGAGTATACTCGACCCCTTTTTGCTTTCAGCACTTTTGGGTGTTACATACGTTCTCTATCAAATTCACAAACAACTCAAGCTATTTGAACGCTAACCTACTTGCATGTATTACTTGTCTAAATGATTGCTGTTTATTATGTTTACACGTGGAGTGCTATCTACCTGCTTTAGCAACGTAGTACTATAGTTTGGACTCAGCACCCGTTCACACGGGGGTTGCTAAGGACAATTTCTTGCATGGATTACGGTGGTAATCATGTATTGCGAACTGTCTCGGACAGTCAACCCGAAGTCGTTGGTATCGATGGTCCCATGTTGATAATTTACATGCATCGTTTGCCCTTGTGTACGTGCTTGGTTATGCGTAAACTATTCGAACTCTATATGCTATATCAAACTTGTGTACTCACCTTTACATTATATGTATTGACTTTTATTTTAACGTATGTGACAGGTGTTTAAGCTACTAGCGTGCTAGGGAAGCGAGGCAATAATAAGCTTCTAAGAGCCTGTGACCTTAGGACAGTGTCCACGTACCTGTTCCAGGGCCATAATTATCTGTAGATCTTGTACTGGCACCTGTAGTCAGTAAGATCTATAGTTAGCCGTCTAGAAGTCTTAAGACAATATTTACTTTCAGTCTGTAATAATTAAGAATTTGAGTTGTCGGAACAGTTCCCATATTGTTTAGTTGATTTCTATGATAACTTGTTATTATTTGGGACACGGTATGGGACGTGTTATATAACTGAATTGTATGATAGTTGTTGTGGAAACTTCTGAACAATCTGTTTCGCTCAGTGCCGCGCCCCGATGATTCCGCCATCGGTTGGGGTGTGACAGATTGGTATCAGAGCCATAACTATAGGGAATTAGGTTAGACACGATCTAGTCCGGATCGCTGTCTTAGAGACCTAGACTATAGTTAGGAACCAAGAGACCAAGTTTATGTGCTTATTTTATGTTGTTTCCTTCTATTCTATCATTCCATCCGAACTCCGAGCCAAATTTTGGTAATCTGGACGGGATCAGGAGTGAAACCCGCAAATTCCTGCCTAAATTACAGATTTTTGCCAATTATTTTGTGCGATTTTCTATCAACAAAACGGGGGAAAGTTATACCAAATCAGGGCTGAAACCCATAATTTGATGAAAACTTCCTCCAAATATTTCTTAAAACAAGGAAGAAATTGCTGAGCTAGGGGTGAAACCCTAACCTTGGCAGTTATTCCAACTTTAATTTTATCTCGCCAAGGCAATTGACGGACTCCAACGACCTGAACTCACAAGTATGACCTAGAATGCGCATGCATAACGCCCAAGAATCGAGGCAGGCACATGTCCCCTAGAGTCGAAAGTGACGACAAGTCAACTGTGAATAGTTAAATTGCCATGGTTAGCCGAAGTCTAGTAGCCGCAGACAATCCATTTTCCGATTTTGAGTGTTGTTTTGTTGAATTTATATGATTTACCTGTTTACGTGTTTTAAGATTTGTTGATTACTCCATTTGTTATCAATCTGCGTGACCTTTGTTGCTATCCTATCTCGATTCAAATCCCTGTTGATGTGATCTAAACGAGACCAGTGTGCTATGCTACGCTATACGACTAAGTTAGACGATACAATGTGATGCTATCCGATACGCAAAACGAACGACACTCGACTTGTGGTTATAGGTTTCTGTTATTTGACTACCTCTGTGATAAAATTGCGTACGTGTTTAGGAAATTAAGTGCTCTATTTGCTTAATTGCTTATGTGCCCTAATTGCTTCTGTGCTTATGTGCTCTAATTGCTTCTGTGCTTATGTGCCTCTATGATTATGTGCTTATGTGATTGTATGTGTTACGTGACGAGAGATGCGACGTGATTCTAAGCTTTAGAGATCTAAGAACGTGTGAGACTCGAATTCGTTGTGTTGAGCCTGTGACGATGTCTATTGCAGACCATGTCATCATCTGGACAACCTAGATCACACTCGCGTCTTACCCGCCAGGAGAAAAGAGATCGACGTCTGGCTGCTATCATCTCTAAGACCGTGGCGAAAGCCGTCAGTGATGTGTTCGAGAACGCAAGCAAGTCATCTGAGGAATCCCGAACCCTCACGCCCAAAGACTCCAACAAAGCTACTTTTAGCTTCAAACAATTCAAGGCATGTGGGCCAAAAGAGTTTACCGGTGAAGATGGCCCTACGGCTCTGTTTCATTGGTTTGACTCGGTAGAAGTCACCCTTCGTCAAAGCGGATGCCCAGATCACCTCCGTACTCTCAATGCTACCGGTGTCTTCCAGTCGCGAGCTTTGGACTGGTGGACCGCAGAAAGGAACAAGCGCGGGAACGACGCTGCATACGAGCTGACGTGGAAGGAATTGAAAGCGATCATGATGGACGAGTTCTGTCCTCCCCACGAACGCCAAAAGTTGGAGGATGAGTTCTGGAGTATCAAGCAAAAGGAGGGAGACAATGCTGGTCTCACCGCCCGTTTCAAACAACTGAGCATTATCTGTCCAGACCAGGTCAAGACTCCCGAAATGACCATCAAGAAATACATCCGTGCTCTTCCGGATTGTATTGCAGATTATGTGTTCGCCGCCAAACCCGCATCAATCGAGGAAACCTACCTACTCGCTGCTGAGATTAATGATAAGCGAGTTAAGGCTGGTGTTTGGGATAAGCCATCCAAGTCGTTGCATCAAGTTACTACCGCATCAACCGACAACCCTACTGCTCAAGCCTCCAAGTCCTCGAGAAGAAGAAAGAAGAACAAGGGTTGTGCCGCCGCAACCAATGCTGCTCCTCTTCAGTCAGTACCGCCACAACAGCAACAACCACAGCGCACTGCGCCAGTGATCAATGCGCCGCCGGCGAAGCGTGCGTACACCGGCCCCCACCCACTCTGTGCTACATGTTCTTATCATCATCCGGTGGGTGTGGCCTGCCGATTCTGTGCCCACTGCAACGTTTACGGGCATTTCACTGCGAGTTGCCGCTATGGTCCCCGTCAAACGCAAGCTCAAGCCGCTGTCAACCAGGCTCTACTCCCTGCTCCTCAAGCTCCTCAAGCTGCACAGGCCCCGGCAAACAATGTTCGGACCTGCTTCGCATGTGGTGACCCTAACCACTTCGCAAACCGGTGCCCGAACAGGGTGGTGAAACAAGAAGCTCAACAACCCCAGCAACAGCAACAACAGCCTCAACAACAAGCCGCTCACGCCAGAACTTTCAACATCAACGCATGCCAGGCTCAAGCTGATAACAACGTGGTCAATGGTACGTTCCTTGTGAATGGTATATATGCATCATGTTTGTTTGATACTGGAGCCGATAACTGCTTTGTGTCATTTGAATTTGAGAAGCTTCTTAGACGTAAGCGCTCTTATCTTTCGACACCCTTCGAAGTAGAAGTCGCTACCGGAAGAACCATTGCTGTCAATTCTGTGCTCCGTGATTGTACTCTCGAGCTCAACAATCATATATTCCCGATTAATCTCATTCCAATGCAACTCGGAAGTTTCGATGTCATAGTAGGCATGGACTTTCTTCGTGAAAACCATGCTGAAATTGTGTGTGCCGATAAGATGATACGTTTTGTGCTAGCTAGTGGTGATATTCTGTGTGTGTACGGTGAAACTACTGCAAAAGATCTCAAGCTCATGTCCTGTCTCCAAGCTCGCAAATATCTCCGCAAGGAATATCGAGCCTTTTTGGCCAACATTGTTGTAGCAGAGACGGACAAGAAAAAGAAAGTTGAAGTCAAGGATGTTCCTGTTGTCCGAGAATTTCCTCAGGTGTTCCCTGATGATCTTCCTGGATTACCTCCTAGTCGTGATATCGACTTTCGAATCGACCTGATTCCAGGAGCCAACCCAGTAGCCAAAGCTCCGTATCGACTCGCTCCATCTGAGATGCGAGAACTCTCGAACCAACTCCAAGAGTTACTTGAAAAAGGCTTCATTCGCCCGAGCACTTCTCCATGGGGCGCACCAGTCCTTTTCGTCAAAAAGAAGGACGGGTCGTTCCGAATGTGCATCGATTACCGGGAATTGAACAAGCTGACCATCAAGAACCGATACCCCTTACCAAGAATCGATGATCTGTTTGACCAACTACAAGGTGCTCAGTGTTTCTCCAAGATTGATCTACGTTCAGGCTACCATCAGTTGCGGATTCAAGAGGAAGATATACCCAAAACCGCTTTTCGAACCCGATACGGCCATTACGAGTTTGTTGTCATGCCTTTTGGTTTGACCAACGCACCCGCGGTCTTTATGGATCTGATGAATCGCGTGTGTAAACCGTTCTTAGACCGTTTTGTCATTGTATTTATCGACGATGTCCTGATCTATTCCAGATCGAGAGCCGAACATGCGCAGCATTTGCGATTGGTTCTCGAGTTGCTTCAGGGAAACCAACTCTACGCCAAATTCTCCAAGTGTGAGTTCTGGTTGGAGGAAGTTCAATTTCTGGGTCACATTGTGAATAGTCGGGGTATACACGTTGATCCTGCAAAGATTGAGGCAGTCAAGGGATGGGTTACGCCAAAGAATCCGTCAGAAGTTCGCTCTTTTCTCGGATTAGCTGGTTACTATCGGCGATTCATTGAAGGATTCTCAAAGATTGCTGTACCACTTACCTCCCTTACTCATAAAGACAAGCCTTTTGTGTGGGGAACCGCGCAGGAGACTGCTTTCCAAACCCTCAAACACATGCTGTGCCATGCACCAGTTCTTACACTGCCGGACGGAAGCGATGACTTCGTTGTCTATTGTGATGCCTCAAACCTTGGACTTGGCTGTGTTCTCATGCAACGAGACAAGGTTATAGCTTACGCGTCTCGACAGCTCAAAATCCACGAGAAGAACTATACAACCCATGACCTCGAGCTAGGCGCAGTTGTCTTTGCCTTAAAGATTTGGCGACACTACCTGTATGGTACAAGGTGTACGATCTTCACCGATCACAAGAGCCTACAACATATCTTTAACCAGAGAGAACTCAATATGCGTCAACGCCGATGGGTAGAACTTCTCAACGATTACGACTGTGAGATCCGTTATCACCCAGGCAAGGCGAATGTAGTTGCAGACGCCCTCAGCAGAAAGAATTACGTGATAGGTGTTCGAAACATCCAGGCTCAGTATAACCTCGAAGCTCTCATCCGCGAAGCACAACACGCTTGCTTTAACGAGCGTACGTTGAAGAAAGAACGAATCTATCACGATGGAACTCAACTCGTGAGCAAAGCCAACGGGATATTCTATTATCTGGACCGAATCTGGGTTCCGAGGAGGACAGATTTGCGAAAGATCATCATGAACGAAGCCCACAAATCCCGATATTCCATTCATCCCGGTGCGGACAAAATGTACCAGGACCTTCGCTACAAGTACTGGTGGCCTGGGATGAAAAGGGATATTGCTCTATATGTTGGTAGCTGTTTAACTTGTGCAAGAGTCAAGGCTGAACACCAAAGACCTTCAGGCTTACTTGAACAACCGCCGATACCCGTATGGAAGTGGGAAAGCATAGCTATGGATTTCATAACTAAGCTTCCGACCACGCCATCAGGTCACGACAGTATTTGGGTTATAGTCGACCGTCTAACCAAATCAGCCCACTTTTTGCCAATACGAGAAGACTATAAGGTGGCCAAACTAGCCCAAATCTACACCGACGAGATCATTAAGAATCATGGTACGCCTCGAGACATCATTTCGGATCGCGACGCTCGGTTTACATCGAGATTGTGGGAAACTTTTCAAGCAGCTCTTGGTACGACGCTGAATTTGAGTACCGCATTCCACCCGCAAACCGACGGGCAGACGGAAAGAACGATTCGTACTATTGAAGACATGCTCCGTGCGTGTGTTATCGATTTTGGTGGTAGTTGGAGCAAACACCTACCGTTAGTCGAATTTTCGTACAATAATAGCTATCACTCCAGCATCGAAATGGCACCTTTCGAAGCCTTGTATGGTAGGAGATGTCGCTCGCCTATTGTATGGCACGAGGTCGGTCATTCACAATTGACTGGGCCCGAGATTCTGCAAGAAACGACTGACAAGATCCACCAGATAAGGGAAAATTTGGTAAAGGCCCGGGACAGACAAAAGATGTACGCCGATAAACGACGCAGGCCTCGCGAATTTGCAGTTGGCGACTACGTGCTCCTAAAGGTATCACCTTGGAAGGGAGTAGTCCGATTCGGCAAAAGAGGGAAACTTGCGCCTCGATTTGTTGGACCTTTTAAGATTCTGGAAAGGATCGGTAAGGTTGCCTACAAACTCAAATTACCGGAGGAACTCAGCAATGTCCACCCGACTTTCCATATTTCAAACCTTCGAAAATGCGTAGCCGACCACGACGCAATAATACCACTCGACGATCTTCAGGTCAATGAGACGCTACACTTCGTGGAAAAGCCTGTCGAAATCATGGACCGACAGACCAAGCAACTCAGACGCTCTCGCATTCCTATTGTAAAGGTACGATGGGAAGGCAAACGAGGCGCGGAGTTCACTTGGGAACTCGAAAGTGACATGAAGGCCAAGTACCCGCAGTTGTTCAGATAGATCTGAAGCATCAACTTGGTAAAATCACACGGCGATGTACGGTTCTCGGCCTAATTTCGGGACGAAATTCCCTAAAGGAGGGGAGACTGTAACACCCCGTGTTTTCCAAAAGTCAAAGTCAAAGTCAAGTGTTGACTGTTATTGGAATTAAAGATTAATAAAGATTAATTTCATTTTAGTTTCATTTTGATTTTCGTATTATTTGGAATAAGTGTTGTATAATCAAACTAATCGACCGATAATCGAACTGTGAATCAACGATCGACTGTGAATGATAGGAAGTAACAACGCAATAAAGCTAATCAATCAATAACCAAGGTGAATCGAATCAATCATCAAACTCAAGTGTGGATAATTTTTAGTACTTTTTATACGTGTGTGTGTGCCTTATGTGTTACTTGTGCATGTTTACTTTTATGTTAAAGTGTGTGGTGAATCAATCAAATCAATCAAGAATCGAAGGTGAATCAAACTCAATGGAAATCGAACCCGAAATGGTTGTAAGGATGCTTGTATGTTAGATATAGTAGTTAGGACTAAAAGTAATTTGATTAGGAATTCTATCATCCTCAAATCATCGTTCATCGAACTCGAAATATCAGAAATCGTCGCGAAACACTCAAAACTAGGCAAGCCGTTCGAACAGGGCAACCTGATCGAACAGGCTAGCCGATCGAACAGGGCAACCTGATCGAACAGGCTAGCCGATCGAACAGGCTGTTCGATCGAGCAGCTGCTCGATCAGGGATGCTGTTCGATCAGCTGACCCTTTCCTCTTTTGGAAGCCTATAAATAGGGCTGTCTTTGTCAACCTTTCCACTTTTGGAAAAGCTCTGACCGACCAGCCTCTTCTTCTCACTAAATCTCAGATTTCTCTCAAACCGGTAAGTATTTTGCTCTAATCCTTGTACGTTTTTGTTCATTAATCGATTCTCCATCTTTCTATCTTTCAAAATCTGAATTTCATCCATGAAATCACCAAGATCTAGGTGTTCTTGAGTGATGTCATCATGGTGTTCTTGGTGTTCATCAAGAACTTCATGTTCTTGACTTCATTCAACCATGAATAAGCTAGATCTAACCGATTTCCACATAAATAACCTAAAATCTTCCAAAGATCTTAACATTCCACGGTGGAAGAGGATTGGAAGATGGGTTTTCATCTATCTTTCAACTCTTTTACACTCAAAAAGGTGAAAACGGGACTTGAACCGATTTACAAATCAATCTAAACAAACACATGGTTCAAGATTCGGGTTCTACCTAGAGATATACCGATTCCGGGTTAAGCGTTAAACTTGGGTTCCAAACCGTCTCTGACCGAGCTTGGGTGATTCCTGCTCGAGTCAGTAGGCTAAGTGGGGACTTCAGCCTTGTGGTTCAACTCGTAGTCAAAATATCTCTAAAACATCAACAATTAACGGGAATAACCAAGTGTTAAGTGATAGGTTAACCAAATCGAGAAGCTGGCCGAACGGCTAGGCTGTTCGATCGAACAGCCCAACCGAACGACTATGCCAGCCGATCGGCTAGGCTAACCGATCGACTAGCACTTAGACCCACCAACTCACAAAGTGTAGTATTGACGAGGTACTGTTCGATCGACTACGTCACTCGATTGTAATCATTACTGCTCGGATCATGAAATACTATACTTCAAAACACTTAGACTTTTCGAAACATTGGGATGTCACCCGATCGAGCATGCCAGCCGATCGAGTGACATATTTGAAAGCAATGCAATGCTAACCGATCGGTTGGGCTAACCGATCGAACAGCTGTTCGATCGGCCAACCTGAAAGGTAGCACAAACCATCATACACAAACACATCCTTCACATCAAAGGAAGAAACAATCCACTTGAAGGAACCAGCCGATCGAGCCAGCCGGCCGATCGAATGGATGTTCGAACGGACTTTCAAACCAATCGAACAGCCCACTCGATCGAACTGCTGTCCGATCGAATGGCCTACTCGATCCAAGTACATTGTTTACTTTTCCGCGTTACTCATCGTTGTGTTATCGAACTATTCAGGCTAAACTATTCTCAGTGCTCCCTTCAATCCACAACCAACCACTGTGAGTATACTCGACCCCTTTTTGCTTTCAGCACTTTTGGGTGTTACATACGTTCTCTATCAAATTCACAAACAACTCAAGCTATTTGAACGCTAACCTACTTGCATGTATTACTTGTCTAAATGATTGCTGTTTATTATGTTTACACGTGGAGTGCTATCTACCTGCTTTAGCAACGTAGTACTATAGTTTGGACTCAGCACCCGTTCACACGGGGGTTGCTAAGGACAATTTCTTGCATGGATTACGGTGGTAATCATGTATTGCGAACTGTCTCGGACAGTCAACCCGAAGTCGTTGGTATCGATGGTCCCATGTTGATAATTTACATGCATCGTTTGCCCTTGTGTACGTGCTTGGTTATGCGTAAACTATTCGAACTCTATATGCTATATCAAACTTGTGTACTCACCTTTACATTATATGTATTGACTTTTATTTTAACGTATGTGACAGGTGTTTAAGCTACTAGCGTGCTAGGGAAGCGAGGCAATAATAAGCTTCTAAGAGCCTGTGACCTTAGGACAGTGTCCACGTACCTGTTCCAGGGCCATAATTATCTGTAGATCTTGTACTGGCACCTGTAGTCAGTAAGATCTATAGTTAGCCGTCTAGAAGTCTTAAGACAATATTTACTTTCAGTCTGTAATAATTAAGAATTTGAGTTGTCGGAACAGTTCCCATATTGTTTAGTTGATTTCTATGATAACTTGTTATTATTTGGGACACGGTATGGGACGTGTTATATAACTGAATTGTATGATAGTTGTTGTGGAAACTTCTGAACAATCTGTTTCGCTCAGTGCCGCGCCCCGATGATTCCGCCATCGGTTGGGGTGTGACAGTATAGTAGGGTAATATCTTGGTTGGAAAATGAGGGCTTATATAAAGTTTCCGTATTCAAAACAATCATGGATTTTATTGCTTATTTTTCATGCATAGAGTTCTAAACTAATGATAACACATGCATAATGCATTTCAATTTTCAACACTAAAACCAACATGACATAAAACCAAAATGACGAAGAAGATCTAAAAGAATACGGCTAGAGATGTCTAGCTATACCTTAGAAAATTAATAAAAAAAGTTTTAGCAAGACTTGACATGATTTCGTGTTTGTTCGATAAAACATGAAGAACAAAAAACTAAGTCGTCATATTTTTTCACTGGCAAAGAAATTCAACATCAATATATTTTGTACATTGACGTTGTAATGAATTGTTTGAAAGGTGCAATGAAATTGTCACGTTAGACAATAACTAACAAACTTACCAGGTAAAATCAAACTCGTATGAAAACTATGATGGGTAGGGTCTATGGTTTCACATTTGACAACGAAAGTGTGAATTAACGTCAGTGAAACTGTAGAAAAACAGTCTTAAGCCAACATCTCTACAAATGACTAAAATGAAAAAAAAAAGCTAAGGGGCTGTTTGTCAAATTCTGAATGGCTAAGTGCTAAACCAGGAAGAAGTCTAAACCATTAAGTATTAAACAGTAAGATGTCTGAACTATTAAGAGCTAGTATAATGTTTAATCGTTCAGAGGCAAATGTCTGACCAATTCAGATTAGAGGTCTTAACCATTCAGACTCAGTATATTGTTTAACCATTCAGAGGCAAATGTATGAACCATTCAGACATCTGCTCGCGAAACAAACAGTCTGAACTAGTAAGTGTTGAACCAGTAACAGGTCTGAACCATTAAAAGCTAAACAAACAACCCCTAAGTCATTCATGGGTTACTGAAACTGATTAATTAAAAGTTCAAATCAAGTCTAAATAAGAGTTTTTTAAGCGAAATTAGAGTTTCGATATGCTCATGAGTCTAAATAAGCCTATGATTCATGTAATTATAATAGTTTTCTTAAAAATATTGTATAATAAATATGATTATATATTTTTTTAGGATTAAAAACCTAAATATTATATTCATATAAGTATATATAAATATGATAAAATAACTATATATAAATATAATTACATGATTGTAAATATTAAATGAGTGAAGGCTCAGCTAATAAAATTAATAATTCAAGCATGGGTTGGATAAGCAATCACATTAGCTACTTTATTATAAAAATAGTAAATTTTAAAAGTTTCTTAAGCTATAGTTTAACCTATGAATTAATATAAAGATATATGCATTACGAACCGCGAAAGTTACATAATTTTTACTTCTACTCCTAAACTACAGCCTTTATCACATAACCAAAGCTGCAAAGTCGAAAACTATTTATACATTATTATTTAAAAAAGTGAAGAAAAAATCACAAATGATTCACAAAAGTGTATCCTTATTGATTTCAACTTCTTAAATCATGTGTTTATTTTTTCTAAAATTTCAGGGATCAAACGTTGTATACTTGTATGCTAAATAAATAATAAGTAGATTGAGTAGATTAGTAGACAATATAAATTACTTCGTCACTTTTGTAGTGTCACACACCACATTACAAATAAATAAATGCATAAAAATGAGTAGTTTACTACAAGCGCATTATTGTGTTTATTTAAACAGGATTAATCCACATAAAATAAATTATCACAACAAAACATATTAGTGGTAAAAACATAACATCATTTTTTTTATTAACAGTCATATTAATGGGAATTTAATATTTAAAAACGACACCTCGATACATCGTATTACATATAAACTTGTGTCTTTCATGACGTATACAATTGATCGGTGCAAAGTATTTTTTGAAGTCTCTTTCGTTCTTTGTATTGTGTAAGTCGTCTATTATTATATTATACAAATATAGTCAACATCAAACCAACGTATGTCCCACCTACAAGACCATATAATTAAACAAACACAAGGAAGACCTGTGATTATCAACTTGATTATAGCTTATAACAGTATAACTAGTGTTAGATATTTTTAGAATTATTCTCAAGTCATGTGTAGTGGTAACCCTCATAACCGCAACATAACCCTCATAACATTTGGGTGTAGTGGTTAACACCACATAACCCCACAAAACACATTCCCCAACTCACCTTCACCCACAAAAAAAAAACCATTTTACGTTTTCACCATTGAAGGGAAGAATTTTCACACGCCATAACTCAACATTGCAGGGATGAATTTTCACACGCCATAACGTCGAGGGGGGGGGGGGGTTGTTCCCGGCGCTATGGAGCGCCATCACCCCCATAACGGCTCCACCACGCATGGACTTATTCCTTAGGTCAAATAGCTCTGAAAGAACATATTCAAGTAGTAGAATAGCAGGAATTTGGTCGGTAATGGTTTGGTTCGTTACAATATCTATACGACACGGATACTTGGAAGTTGGAATAGAAACGAAAGAAAACCCAAAATGCTTAAAAATGTATATCTATACTAGTTTCAATAACATCAGTACATACCGACACTTGTTATAGTTGAGATTACAAAAAAAAAAACACTCTGTTTTGATTACCACTCCATTTTGAACGGAATTTATGCCTGAACATCAAGAAAAAAAAATTAAACACAACAACGTATTAAGTTTTTTTTTTTTTTTAATTAATGAACGAAAGATATTGGAGTAGTGGAAAATTAATTGAGTTAAATGCATATCTTATATATGGTATAAGAGTTTGAGAGATAAAAAAAGAGTAAATTGTCAAAATCGTCCCTGAGATTTGGACATGTTTGCCATTTTTATTCAAAACAATTTTTTTGTACCATATAGTCCTTTACTTTTGGAATTTTTTGCCATTTTCATCCAAACGTCTATTTTGCTTTATTTTTTCTATCAAACATTTGGATGAAAATGGCAAAAAATCCGAAATCTCAGGGACGATTTTGGCAAAAAAAAATCAGTCATTTGGATGAAAATGACAAAAAAATCCCAAAAGTGAAGGATTATATGATACAAAAAAATTGTTTTGGATGAAAATAACAAATATGACCAAACTCTGTGACGATTTTGGCAATTTACAAAAAAAAAACATATAAATGATGATGGTACAATGTATAGTAATTTGTCGTACTAGACCACACCAATTACTGTTGAGTATGAAGCCACTTGATCAAGTGCACATCAGAAAAGCTTTTCTGATCAGAGGATAAGAGGATAAGAAGATAGGGTTATCCAATCTTCTCTGTTCCCTATTATTCCCGGATCATATTTTGTGACTTTCTTTCTCTTTCTTCAATCTCTATATAAGAGATTCATTTGTATTGTAAACTTTGTACCTCACCCAGACTTAATATAAACTCCTAGTTACCCGTGGACGTATGTCAGTTTAGACCGAACCATGTAAATCCTTGTGTTCTCGATTGTGGTGTGAGAGCAGAGAGTGTGTGGTTCGAGTTTGTGTGTGTGAGTATTCGATCCTAATAACCAATTACTAGTAATATATTGTTTGAGGCATGGAAGTGTAAAATTTAACGTATTTATACCCACAAAAAGGTCTTAACGGGTGAAAATACGTCGCATGGCACTTCTAATGCATAGTTTCTCAACTATTTCCGTCTTTTATTTTAATTTTAAGTAAGAAATCGTGTTACATATGTTGTGAAGCGACTTTCAATTATCTTTACTTGTAAAAAAATGTGATTTTTATTTATTTATTTTTTTTGTTAAGGTGAATGACACAATGTAAATAGGTTAGATTCATTGACAAAGAGTGGATGTCATCATGTATTTGGATCACTTTTATAGTGTCGAACATCCCACTACAAAGGCACCAAAAAAATATGTTTATTTTAACAAAAGAAAGCCGTCGTTAAACACTTGACTAAACATGAATCATTATACATGACAAAAGGTTAAGACAGAAAACGACGTCGTTCGAGTAGAGATTGATGTAAAGAAGATACATTCCCTTGTAAATAAACTTATTATATATCTTATATAATCGTTTTTGACACATGCAGTTGAATAGGTTCAAAGTATTTAGCAAGTCTTTTTCCTCATTGTCACGGTTAAACTTATTTTTTTAATATATAAATTATTAAAATATATATTTAATTTTAATTAGTACTTTTTAGATAGATATCCAACCAACATAGCAACTTTCTTAAACCCCCACACGTGTGAAGTCGAATGTTTAAGATTTTCATGGAATAGAACATAGCACTGTATAATATATACTATCATATACACCCGTGTATCACACGGATTAAATATAAAAAAACTTAGATTGAATAATATTTTAATTTATAAGTGTTACAAACCTGTATATTACACACGTAAAATATCAAAAAAAAAAAATGTAAATCATACTTCTATATAATCAAGATCACATAATTCTTATATTTTTATCTCTATATCATGTATTATAATTTATTAACCCAAGGATCATGGTATATCAATTTCTTTTGAGGGAGAGGATGTTTATTAAGAATTATTTATTAAAGTGGATAATGGTTCTTATTTTAATTTATTTATTATTGTTATTTATTATGGTTAAGGTAAATATAAAAAAAACTTAGATTGAATAATATTTTATTGTATATCTGTTACAAACTCATATATTACACACATAAAATATCAAAAAAAAAATGTAAATCATACTTCTATATAATCCAGATCACATAATTCTTATATTTTTATCTCTATATCATGTAGTATAATTTATTAACCCAAGGATCATGGTATATCAATTTCTTTTGAGGGGGAGGATGTTTATTTAGAATTATTTATTAAAGTGGATAATGGATCTTGTATTTATTTATTTATTTATTATTATTATTATTATTATTATTATTATTATTATTATTATTTATTATGGTTAAGGTAGGATGAGAAATTGTCACATGGCATTTTAGTGACAATATTGATGGAGAGAATACCATGTGGCATTAAATGAATTCTTTTATTAGTATTAGATTAGATTAGATGTACATAGAGGTGTATGTACAAATAAATAGTTTTGTGTGTTGACGTTGTTTTAGTTTGTTTTGAACAAAGTATGAGTGTTTATAGAATTTGTTTATGTTATACGAGTCGGGTCGTTTGAATTTTGATTTTTTTAAGTGATTAACTAAATTAGATGTTGAAAAATCTTTTTGAACTCAAAACTTCGAATTCGAGCTGTTTCTGAGGAAAGTTAAAGAGACATAGTCATATTTTGAGGTGTAAAAAAAAAAAAAAAAAAAAAAACAGTTTTAGAATCGAAACCAAAAAAAAAAAAACGAAACTGATTTTTTAACTAGTTTTTTAAAAAATCAATTTCAACCAGAACCGAACCAGCGACTAGTTAGCGTTCTTGATGTTTGAAACCGGTTTTAAAAAACCGGTTTAAAAAAAACCGGTTTAAACTGGTTAAAAACCGCTTTTTTCCCAAACCAGCTTCAAACCGAACGGACCGGTTTATACCAGTTCAGGTTCCCATCGTATAAAACCGGTTAAAAAACCAAACCGGTATTAAAAAACCGGTTTTCCCCTAAAAATACCGGTTCAGTTAAAAACCATGCTGATTTCAAAAAAAAAAAAAACGATTTGTACACCTCTAGTCACATTCAAGTATACCTTAACATAACCCATCGTTTTCCTCCCTTAAAAATTGGTTTCAACACTAACCAGTTTTGACCAAGGTTGACCTAAACCAGAATCGATTCTAACCCGAACCAGTTTGGAAAAAAAAAAAAAAAAAAAAAAAAAAAAAACTGTTTGTTTACATGAATGGAACGGATTTTAATTCATACAATCGTTTTTTGCGCTAATGCACAATGGGTTTAACTTTAAACCTTGAGCCTGGCTACTACCCAAGTGAACCTTCATGGGCTGTGATTAGCTGATTGCTAGACATGTCCAGCTTTTTTTGGCCCAAAAATCCCAACAAGTTGTCTATACTCTATAGTCTAAATGGAACCGGGTTAGAGGCCTGAACCGATACCGGAAAGAAAGAACTGGTTGGATAAAACCGTTTGGATCGAGACCGGTTTGGGATCGGGTTTACAAGAACCAATTTTGAGGAACCGGTTAAAAGTTTGATTGGGATGGTTTTTTTTTTTTTTTTAAACCGTTTTGAGGAACTGGTTGGATAAAACCGTTTCTCTCTCTCTTTTTAAACTATTTACCTTTAGTTAAAATCAACTAAACATTTTTTTTGATAGTTTTTAAAACGTTTTTCTCCTTTAACAATCTAACGAAAATCAAATAAACACCGCACACCAAAAACGATCGAGTTCACACCCGCCGCAACGTGCAGGTCACACCCTCAAACTTTTGACATGAAACACTATTAACCCTCATCTTTAATAAGGTACACATTCTACTTAATAACTTGACACTTAATTTTATTTAAATTACTTTTACTACTTTACATTGCTGTCTAATGACGTTAATGACATGAACGTAACGTATGTAACACAGTCCAAATCGTCACGCCATGTGTGGACACCATACGTTAATGTCATCATCATTACGCGTGCTACCAAGTCACAAACGCGATTTTATCGCCGCAACGTGTGGCATGGTCAAAATTCTGGTAAATAATTAAAGAACCTTATTTTGTTTATTATATATATTTAATATTTAAAAATCTTCTTTATTGCACGAGTTAAATAAATATAAATTTATATATTAAATAATAAAAAGTTATATCTATAAATCTTTAAAACCACGTGTATTACACGAGTTAAATAAATGTAATATTCTTTACCAAATAATAAAATAATACATCTTTAAAAAACTCCATTTATTACACGGGTTGAATAAATGTAATTTTATAAACCAAATGATAAAAAAAATACATCTTTAAAAATATGCGTATTACACGGTTTGAATAAATGTAATTTTCTGTACTAAATAATAAAAAAAATATATATATCCTTAAAAAAACCTCGTGTATTGTACGAATTGAATAAATCTAATTTTATAAATCAAATAATAAAATTACGATTTTGGCCCCCGTGGTTATATCACTTTTACCCTTTTAGCCTAAATTTTTTTAACATCTAAGCCCCAACGTCTTTTTTAACCTTTTTGGCCCCTAACGCATAGCATATACCAACAATAATTGTGAAATATGTAGGTGAAACACTCAACTTAAGGCAATCAAAGTTAATATGAAATAATATGCTTGAATAAGTTGTATAAAAAGCTTTGGTAATGGTTGTATGAAAAGCTTTGGTAATGGTATAAAGTTGAATAGTGAAAAGCACACACAAAGAAATATTACAAATTAATATAGGGGAAATTTGTCTTTGTTTGTTAAAAATGGTGCTTTTGTTATAATGTTCTTTAGACTTGGGTTCACTTAATGTGGGTGTTCGGGATTGTTTATTTTCAGCTGCTTTTAAGTTTTTGACTTCTTAAAAGTTGTAGTGTTTGGATAATGTGTTTTGAGAATGCATTTCACTGATTTGAAAAGAAGAAAAAGAAAAGTTCGATGGTTGTAGTACTTTCAAATAGTAGATGGAAAAGAGGAAAAGGAGAAGCAAACCGAAACACCATGAATATACATTGTCTTTATTTGTTACCTTAGCGTAACCCGTCCAACGGACGGGTATTAAACTAGTTGTCATTGGGTTCCTCTGACGTCAAGTTAAATGTATGAATCAGCTATAATAATTGACAAAGACAAGACAAGATAAGAAACAAAAACACTTAAAAAGAGGCCAAATTATTAAAAAAAAAAAAAAAAAAATCATTTGAGCTTGAGTTATTAGTTGGTTGAATTTTACCAAGTCACCAGGCATTATTCATATTCGCATAAAAACATTAAATGGGCAAACATATAAACGACACGATTTTAAGCGTTTGTAGGTTAAAGTTGAACAAATATATGAGTCGTGCTTGTGTTCCACTTGTATGCCGCAAACCAAAAATCCGTCAACTAGTCACGATTGACTAATGACATCTATCAATGATGTTAGTAGTAATATTTTAATTCTCTGTTTACACACACACACACACTACTCAAACCACTTGACCCGTTAGGCTCTTCAACTCATTTGACCCGTCTAGATATTTAAATCAAGAGAAAAATGCCCGGATAGTCCCTGTGGTTTCGCCTTTTTTCACCTATAGTCCCCAACTTTCTAAAACTACCTGAATAGTCCCCAAGTTTTCATTTTTTGTTCCCGGATAGTCCCTGGGTCTAACTTCTGTTTGTTTTCTCTGTTAAGAGGGTGTGAAATGACAAAAATACCATTTCCCTCCCCTTTCTCTCTATCCCTTATCTGCACACCTTCACACCTCCACACCTCACACCACTGTAACACCTACACCATCCCCAAATCCAAACCACCACAACCAATCCTGCCGTCGTCAGAAAACGAACCACCGCCACTTCGTCACCCCTACCCACCCCACCCACCTGTCGTCGGAAAACGAACTACAGCCACTTCGTCACCCCTACCCACCCTACCCACCCACCCACCCTCACTGGAAAAGTAAATAAAATGATGGATTAATATGCTTCTGCAAATGGCAAATAGTAAATCAAATGTCTAGATCAAGTATTTTCTAAATTTTAACTTATACCAACAGATCTACATATAGTTTCACAAAAAGTTAAAGCAACTGCTGCTTCTGTATTCCCTAAATTCACAACTCAGTCTAGCCTAATTTAAGTTACAACACCCAAATCACACCACGATTACTAACATTTCAACTAAAATAACCTTTTCGATGTGTAAATTGAACGAAAGACCAAACCTCCGGTTTCTTTCACATCACCACCGGTTTTAAACTCTGCGAGGTACCGGCTATAATCTCCCTTCATCTTCAAATAAAACACCTTCAAATCAACATAACTTGCAGATGAGACATGTTTCGAATCATAGCTTCAAAATCCCGTCGCAAATGTCAGAAAGCTCTTTATCGATCTTCGATTTGTAATCCTTGATGACAGGCATATAGTCCTGCCAACACATTTCTGGTATGGGTGGGTGGGTGGGTAGGGGTGATGAAATGTCGGTGGTTTGGTGGTTCGTTTCCGGCGATGGCAGGATTTGGTTGTGGAGGTTTAGATTTGGGGGTGGTGTTATCGTGGTGTGAGGTGTGGAGATGTGCAGACAATTAGATGAGGAGAAAAGGGTGGAGGAAGGTGATGGTGGGTGGAGGTTGAAGATGAGGTGTGGTGGTGAGGTTTTATAAATAAAAATGAAGAAGATGCCCGGATAGTCCCTATGGTTTGGCCTTTTAAGGAAAGGGTATTTTTGTCATTTCACATCATTTTAACAGAGAAAAGTAACTGAAGTTAGACCCAGGGACTATCCGGGAACAAAAAATGAAAACTTGGGGACTATTCAGGTAGTTTTAGAAAGTTAGGGACTATAGGTGAAAAAAGACGAAACCACAGGGACTATCCGGGCATTTTTCTCTTAAATCAATGTTTTAAAATCCGGTTTTTATACCGTACCGGATTTGGCTCAAAAACGGTTTAACCGGGTGTATCGGGTGGTTCAACCGGGTGGACGGTTTAAGTGGTTTTACCGAATGGTTCAACCGGTACAACCGGCCGGTTTGAACGGGTTTTTAAAACATTGATTTAAATCATGTTTGTGCTAGCCCCATAATCTTCGGATACAACATCTTGGCCCATTAAGTTCGTTAACCATGACTAAAGGTGACCCAAAAAAAAAAAAAACAGTTTTAATAACCGTAAACTAAACACCCACATAAGAAAACCTATTATCAGACATTTAAACCTATGTCGTAAACTAAACACGGCCTATGTCGTTAACCCACCTATTTGAATTGACCAGATATGAAGCAAATTAGGTTGAAACCTATAAACCGAACGAATTCTTATTTGGTTTGAAACTTCCTAAATTCGGCTTGATTCGGTTTTCGGTTCCATTCAAACAAATATTTACAAATGTACATACTTTGACAGAAACAAAGTGAATTTATAAACCACAAATCATGTTCAACAAATTCTTATAGCTTCAAATACTTCATATACATCATATACACATACACATACACATACACCAACATAATCATAACTTAAAACTTACCTCAAACCATTAACCAAGCGTGCTCGCGAACCACAACTCCGGTTAGTTAGCTAGTAAATCAATAATCAACACGTCGATAACCGCTGTAATCATCAAGCTCCCTCGCATTCACATCACTCTCAACTCTCTCCCCAGTCTTCTCATCTTCATACCTCAATCCTTCATCAACTGCACCAGAAGACGCTACGTTCCGCTTCTCCTCATACTGCGCATAATCAACCGGAGCACTCGGTCTACCGACACCATCACCATTGGCGTAACCAGACTGTCTCACCGGAGTCGGTTGTGGAGTCACACCTACTTCCATCCCTAATCCTAAACCGGACGCTACGTTTCCTATTTTCTGCTTATGATCATATTGCACGTAATCAACCGGCGCGCTCGGTCCACCAACACCACCTCCATCGCCATCGCTAGACTGTCTCACGGGCCGTGGCTGCTTCTGCTCGTAATCAACCGAAACACTCGGTCCACCAACACCACCGCCTTCATAGCCGGACGGTCTTTCGGTATAACCCCGCGTATTCGACTGCGTAATCGGGTAATATCCACCCTGGTAATAACCGAAATACGGATCCGAATTCGACCCGTAAAGGTACGGCCGTGGTGGATGCGGTGCGGTGGTATACGGGGATGGAGACGGTGGATATCTACCGTACGGCGGAACAGGGGAAGGGGCAGGGGCAGTGTTGTAATAATAAGCAGGTGGAGGGGTAATTTGGTAATCTTGTACCGGACGATCACGAACAGCTAATTTTAACCGGATCTTACCGTGAACACGGCCAGATGGACGGCGGAGATCGTAGGTTCTAACAAGATTAAAATCTTGGGGGTTAGGTAAGTCGTTGATGGGGATACCTAGGGTTCCGACTAAGGGTTTGGGGGTGTCTGAGGGTTTAGAGTGGAAGATTTCGAGGGTTAGTATGGTGGTGGGGGTGGGGGGTGGTGGGAGTGGGATGAGGAAGCGTTCGTTCCAGACGGGTTTGGTGGAGTTGGAGTCGTCGGATTTGGTGGCGAGACGGTGGTTGGGGTCGAGCCAGAAGATGGTGTATGGGGTTAGGTCGCCGTTTCTCCAGTTGACGTTTTTGAGGTGTTTGGCGGAGATGATTGTGAGCTCGAGATCGAGGGGTTTGTGGGGGTGGTGGGTGGTTGTGGTGGTTGCCATGGTGGTGGTGCTGGTGCTAGTGGTGGTGGTGCTGGTGATGATGAATAAAATTGGATAAGTTTATGAGGAGTGATACATTAGATTAGATAAAGTTTTAACAATAGTAAGGAGGTGTTTGGGGTTGAGTTTTGAAAATAGATTATGCGTTTTAAATAATCAGAATCAGATAATTAGCTGTAACAAAACGTGTTGCAGAAACATAGTGTTTGGATTTGATTATGTTGTTTGATATCACAATAATCAGATAATCAACATTGTTTGGAATTGATTATGTTATTTGATATCACAATAATCAGATAACCAACTATTTGAGTGTTTGGCAAGTATATATATTTTAAAAAAATAAATAAGTGAAAACGTAAAAAAACAGTTTTTGGATTATCACGTTTTCTTGCAGCAAGGGGTGACCTACTTATGGATTATCACGTTTTGAACTCTACAAAACGTAAAAAATCACTTTTTATTAATTTTTTTTACCAAACACTCAAAATAGATTTTTTGCGATTTCAAAACACAATAATCAAATAATCAGGTTGAAACGCAATCCCAAACACCCCCTAAATGGGGAAAACTGGATAAGTTTATGAATGTAACATATCGGTACCGGGTACCTGTATCGAAAAGCGAAGAAAATTGGTATTGGTACTAAATATACATAGTACCAAATGTTTATCTCTATTCAAACTGGTAGTTTTCTTGTTGATCTCGATGACTTTCTTTATAGCATGTTGTCACTTTGAGTTTAGTTTGTACTTTGTGATAAAATGTTACGTGTGAAATTAAGTGGCAGACCTAAGAAATATTTCCAAGTGGTACGAATGAGGCGTTTAATCAGATTTTCAAGAGGTGTGATCAGGATTTTGACCTGTAAAATACACTAATTTTTTTCAAGGGATGCGCCCTCCCACCCAGACATCTACCTAGGTCTGCCCCCAGCCCCCGATATGAATTAGGGGTTATCAGAGTTGGTCTTTAGACAAGGAAAGTTTTTTGAAATTGACGATGGATTAATTCAAAGACATTGTCTATGATCATAGATGTGCCCCTAGATAATCGAACTTTGTTAGACGACGTTAAAAAATATAGTTAATTACACAAATGGGTCCTGTGGTTTATACATAATTTCGCCTTTGGGTACTAACTTATTTTTTTAACAGGTTTAGGTTCTATGGTTTCAATTTTGTAACACCTTTAGGTACTAACACCAAAATTAGTTAATTAATGACTAAAATACCCTTGCATTTTTTTTAAGTTTATCAATGTAACACATTTGGGTACTAACACCTAACTTTATTTAAGTTTAAATCAATTTTACAAAATCTATTTATTTTTTTATTTTCATTATTTTATTATATCTCTTAATTAACATAAACTCTATTTATTTTTTTTTATTTTCATATTTTTATTTAATTTCTTATTTAACATAAAATCTACTTCTTACACCAGTATTTTTTTTAAATAGATTTTTTAAATAAAATCTACTAGCTATATAGTTTTATGTAAATTAAAATTTAATTTTCAGTTTTGGATTGAAATGATTGATAATAATAAATATCTTTCATGTAAAAAAAATTAAGTCATTTTAACTCGTTTTTTGTTCATTTACATTTTACTATTTTAGAAAATATTTAATTTACATAAAATCTACTAGTTGCACCAGTAAAATCTACTAGCTATATAGTTTTATGTAAATTAAAAATCTATTTTAAAAAAAAAACGAGTTAAAAAAAGGCTTAAATTTTTTTAGTTTTATCTAAAATACATAGCTATATAGTTTTATCTAAAATACCTAGTTATATAGTTTTATGTAAATTAAATATCTTTCTAAAATAGTAAAATGTAAATGAACAAAAAAAACGAGTTAAAAAAAGGCTTAATTTTTTTACATGAAAGATATTTATTATTATCAATCATTTCAATCCAAAATTGAAAATGAAAATTTAATTTACATAAAACTATATAGCTAGTAGATTTTATTTAAAAAATCTATTTAAAAAAATACTGGGGTAACAAGTAGATTTTATGTTAAATAAGAAATTTAATAAAAATATGAAAATAAAAAAAATAAATAGAGTTTATGTTAATTAAGAGATATAATAAAATAATGAAAATAAAAAAATAAATAGATTTTGTAAAATTGATTTAAACTTAAATAAAATTAGGTGTTAGTACCCAAATGTGTTACATTGATAAACTTAAAAAAATGCAAGGGTATTTTAGTCATTAATTAACTAATTTTGGTGTTAGTACCCAAATGTGTTACAAAATTGAAACCATAGAACCTAAACCTGTTAAAAAAATAAGTTAGTACCCTAAGGCGAAATTATGTATAAACCACAGGACCCATTTGTGTAATTAACTCTAAAAAATAATAATAGAAGGTGAAATCTATGGGTGTTATAGATGTATTATCAAGAAATACAATTATTAATGTCATTCTCACAACTATATATGTGTGTCAATCATTTCATGATTTTAACTCCTTTAATATTATGAATGTCTTAGTTAACCACTCTTAAGGTTTATTTATTTAAATAACTTTTGATTTTATGTTTAAATATTTCATTTCATTATATAATGAAATTATCTTAGGGGCATTTAAACTATTTTATACATGTATGCTTAGTTTGACAAAGTAGAACATCAATCCAATAAAGAATAATTATAATAATATTGACTAGGAATAATTATTTGTATCCTGATGTCTAGAAAAAATCAATATATGCTAAACTAAAACTGTTGATCTGACATCTAAACTTACTTAGAGAAACATTAACATGACTTACATGCATTTATAAATAGTAGTAAATACACATGTTAATAATCTAAAATTACTCTAAATGTTTTGCATGTTTGGAAATAAATTAGATCATGCGTTTATTATCTCCCCATAAGCAAAAGCGGTCTCGTGCGAGTTATTTTCATGGTACGAATGTGGGCTTTCTGATAAAAGCTTCGATCTCCCATTTGATGAAAGAAATCAGGAGGATGTCATTTACAAAAGAAGTTAGAAACTTCATAATGCCGCTTGTCTACACAACTTTCTTGATTTTATGGAAATTTAGGAACGATATAGCTTTTCGTAAGGTAAAATTCTCCTTGTCTAGAATGGTAGAAGATACTAAAAATCATCAAATTTATCGACTGGCATAATGTGGTGTAACAATCTGAATTATTGCTTTCATCTGCATAAGAGATCACATTGCATGGGTTGAGATTTTCCCTTATGTAATTTTGTTTCGACGTTTTTAATTGCCCTTTAGTAAGATTTGATATGTTTTTTCTCTTCGATGGATTTTTGTTCTCAACTCCCGCTGGATTTTTTTCATTAATAATACATCCTCAGCTGTTCAAAAATTATTTTTGAAATAAAATCAGATTAAAAAAGAAGACTCAAATCCATTTTTATTTTATTTAAGCAATAATCAATGAATAAAACTTTCTCAAATTCAAAGCACAACGGACCTAAGCAGTTAATGCGGTAATAAATCGGATATCAGTCAAGGACCGATATTTGACGTATTGGTAATCATGGTGGGATATCGGTAAATTTAATAGCAAACGATTGAATATAAATATAAATATAGCCCCCGCCGCATCGCGGCGGGTTGTGTTTATAGTTTAACACTAATAATTAACATTTATGACTTAAAACACTAATAGCAACAATAAGAAGAAAGACGAATACTGAAACTAAGAAGAAAGTATATCGATCCATTATTGGCCAATATCGCTGATAATATCCGTACCGATATTCTGACCGATATTTTACACCGATATCTTACCAAGGGACCTGTAACCGATATATCACCTGACACGAAGTAGTTAAGTGGCCAAACTCAATGTTTAGAAGCTTCAGGGACTGAGTTTTAACAAAATTAAACTACATTCCCACCCAACTTCACAACACGACTGAGTAAAAAGTCAGACATAATTTCTTTCCTTTTCCGATCCCTCTTCCTACACTCTTTCTCTCTCTAGATCCCCCATTTTTTTGGTACTCTCAACAGACGATATAGAGAGAGAATAGAGATACAGCAATGTCCGACGCCCTAATTAACGGACTCGCCGGCGCCGGTGGCGGAATCATCGCTCAACTCATCACTTATCCTCTCCAAACCGTCAGTAATTCTGATCTCCGTCAACAAACCGTCAGTTATTAATTATTACTTCAATTATTGCTTCAATTCGTCAACTGTTTAATCAATTGCAGGTAAATACGCGTCAACAAACCGATAGAGATCCGAAGAAACAGAAGAAAAAAGCGGGGACTGTTGAACAGATGTACCAGGTGATCATTCGGATGCTTTATTCTGACTTAATTAGGTTTAGGAATTGAGTTTGTGTGAATTTGTTTGATAATAATAATATAATAATGGAGTGATTGTGTTGATTGAGTTAGGTTGTTCAGCAAGAAGGATGGAGTCGATTATACGGTGGCTTGACGCCGTCACTGGTTGGGACTGCTTGTTCGCAGGTGAATTTACTCTCGGTTTAGGTTAGGGATGTGATCGGTACTGGTACCGGACCGGACCGAACATCAAAGTTTAGCAAAAAACTAAACGGAATAATATGTTCTGTTGGTGCCGGTATGGTACGGTACTGTTCCAAAATTAGACCGTACCTCTATTGAAATTGAGCAAAATTCAAAGCCGAATACCGCACCGTATACGTTCGGTCGGTATTGTAAGGTACGGCAAAAAGTCCCAAACCACTATCGTATTGCATAGTACCGATACATACGTAGTTAGTATCCCGATATATCCGTGATATATCGGTTATCGATCCCCTACCGAGATATCGGTGCAAAATATCGGTCAGAATATCGGTACTGATAATATTGGCGATATTGGACCTATATCTGATTGATATATCACCGATTTTCCCGATAACAATATCTTCTTATTTCTACCGTTTGTCTTTCTTCTTATTGCTGCTATTAGTGTTTTAAGTCTTAATTGCTAGTTGTTAGTGTTAAATGTTAGTGTTTTAAGTGTTAGTCAGTTCCTACTTGCTACAATTGTTAGTGTTTTGCAAGTTGCAAAAGGTTAATTTGTTAATGGTAGGAGAGTATACTGAATTGTTAGTGTTAAATTGCTTCATTTGCTTGTATATAAATTCTGCATGATATTAAAATTACCGGTATCCCACCGTGATAACCGATATCTCAAATATCAGGCCTTGACCGATATCCAGTAGTTTACTGCAATACCGCGTTAACTACTTATTAAAAGAGCTAAATTCAAAACTGAATCCCGTACAGTATATGTTCTTTAGGTTACTTTCTGCTGAAGTTGTTGGATTTTGGGAGGAGATAGATAAAAACCTAACATGGTGTTTTGTTCTGTTAACAATTGTTCGGATGAAAAGGCATTAATTTGGTTTTGGATTTGTATATGTTTACCAATGGTGTGCTAGAATTAAGCATATAGAGGTGAAGTTGGATCTAAACTGATTGCAAATTTTGTCACAACTAATTTATGTTGAATAACCTGAGTTATGACGGTCTCAAGGTGTGTAGGAAAGGTGTTTATTCCCTTGGTTGAAGGCCATGGTGGACGAGGGTGTAGATTTATGTGAGTTAATGGTTCGACTAAATAAAAAAGAATAAATAAACAAAGGTATGGGCATTGAGAAAAGGAAACTATATCATGTATTGAAGTTATAACAAGTTTGGATATCGAGTGGGGTCATTGCTGTGGAAAACGTGCCATCTTAATGTATAATGTGATCTTTTTGGGACTTCTAATATTTCTAGAAGATAGCAACTTTAATTAAAGTCTGTATCACCACACGCTTGTTGACTATTAGTGTAATGTAATTATTTTCATCTTTACTATCGGCTAGAGGGAGAGATCTTGATGAAGCTTTTTGTTACATTGATAATTCATCATAAATGTTCATAATGAAGATGAGTGAAGCAAATTTTGCTTTATTTTTTCTGGATATGGAGAACTTGTGAATTTACATGCGACACGTGAAAATGAAACTATTGCAACTTCAATGACACGGATGGAGTGTATATCTTTCTATCATAGTTTGATCAAGTAGTTTTTTTTTTCATTAACTACAATTTAAATTCCAAGAAACACTTGGTAGTATAGTCAATGTGACATTTATAAGACAATACATTAGCAGTGGCGAAGTTTGAGATTTCCGACCGGGGAGACGGAAGTCACTGGACCTAAAAATTTCTATAAAACCGGGGGGTCGAAAACGTATATACCCAAAAATTTCTATACGAAAACTACATACTCTCCACTACTGAGCAAAAAGTTTGGGGGGTCGGCCGCCCCCTCCATAAGAAGCAAACATCGTGCAGCCTTTTATGGTTCTAATAAGCTCTTCCCACATGGGTATTTGATAACTTGTTTCAAATTTAAACATGATTAAGAACATTAACCAAATACGTTAGGCAATGTATACAGTATACCATATGATCACTGTTCGCCTATGTGACTGCTTGATTTTGCTGTCACATGCATCTCCTTGAAGTTACTAAATTTGTAGCCTTGTAGGTAAACTAAGTGAGTAAATAACTCATTAAAATCTTGTTATAAGTATAAAGATTGAAGACACATTTAGTCCCTAAATGCCTGATTCTTATCATCCTATTTGTATGCTACAGGGTGTTTACTATTATTTCTATCAAATATTCAGGAGCAAGGCTGAAGCAGCTGCACTTAAACTTAAGAAGGAAGGATCTGGAGATGGATCAGTCGGTATGCTTTCATCACTCATGGTGGCTGCTATGTCTGGGTACTCTCTTCGTACTATTATCAAGTTTGTAATTTGTGTTGCTTGGAGTGTAAGAAACGTATGACGAACTTGTATTTTAAAATGCTTTCCATCTATGAACCAAGTTAACACCAGTTTCCCACTTTCCTTCCATTCTATTCTTGCCCACTAATAAAGATAAGAGTTAGAGTAAACTGCAATTTTACACCCTGTGGTTAGGGGTGATTGGCACCCTTACCCCCCTAAGGAAATAATTGCAATTTTACCCCCCACTGTTTGCTGTTATGTTGCAACCTTACCCCCCGGCCTCAGATTTGTTGACTAATCTGTTGACTATAACTTGAAATGACTATAATGCCCTTTCATATTACTCCCTGTGTTTTTGTGCACTCTGTGATATTACCCCCTGCCACCACTGCCACCACTGCCACCGCCATTCACCACCACAACCACCACTGCCACCTCCAGCCACCACCACAACTTAATATCCCTTTCATATATAACACCACCACTACTTCCGTCACCGGAAACCTGCAACTCCGGTCATCTTCTCCAACGACTGCCACCTCCAGCCACCACCACAACCACCACTGCCACCTTCAGCCAAACCGAAGCTGCTTCATATCACTTTTCTTTTAATAAAATAACA
Source organism: Helianthus annuus (assembly GCF_002127325.2). Classification (NCBI taxonomy): domain Eukaryota; kingdom Viridiplantae; phylum Streptophyta; class Magnoliopsida; order Asterales; family Asteraceae; genus Helianthus; species Helianthus annuus. The sequence goes on from NC_035439.2 coordinate 142,952,591, forward strand.
GGACATAAGCAATGAATTAAATTGCTTTAAATAAATAAAACCATCTAGATGAACACATAATCATGAATCCTTCTCCTTTAAAACCACCTCGTAATTTGCTTCAAACCCTTTTCAATTCCCCTGTAATCATCCCATTTTCTCGACACCTTTCCATGAGTAAAATTAACCAACAAAACGACCTTGCTTTATACGATGAACTCGTTTTATTCAACCAATTTGTTCACCAACAACCTCTCCCCTCAATCAAACACTTCTGCAAGTTATTAACTCGCATTGTTAACACGAATCATCATTACCCAGTTGTCATCTCCCTTATTCACCGCCTGGAAACCTTAGAAATCAAACCTGATATTTATGCGTTTAATATTTCAATCAACTGTTTCTGCCACATGGGTAGAGTTGATTTGGGTCTCTCTATCTTGGGTAGAGTCTTTAAACATGGTTGGACCCCTGATTGTGTCACATTTAACACTTTGATCAGAAATTAGAGCAAATTGCTTTTGTCCTGTTATTTTATTAAAAGAAAAGTGATATGAAGCAGCTTCGGTTTGGCTGGAGGTGGCAGTGGTGGTTGTGGTGGTGGCTGGAGGTGGCAGTGGTGGCAGGAGGTGGAGAAGATGACCGAAGTTGCAGGTTTCCGGTGACGGAAGTAGTGGTGGTATTATATATGAAAGGGATATTAAGTTGTGGTGGTGGCTGGAGGTGGCAGTGGTGGTTGTGGTGGTGAATGGCGGTGGCAGTGGTGGCAGGGGGTAATATCACAGAGTGCACAAAAACACAGGGGGTAATATGAAAGGGCATTATAGTCATTTCAAGTTATAGTCAACAAATTTGAGGCCGGGGGGTAAGGTTGCAACATAACAGCAAACAGTGGGGGGTAAAATTGCAATTATTTCCTTAGGGGGGGGGGTAAGGGTGCCAATCACCCCTAACCACAGGGTGTAAAATTGCAGTTTACTCTAAGAGTTAACTGCCATTTTCGTCCCTGTGGTTTGTCCAATTAGGCCAGTCCAGGCCAAATTTCAAATTTGTACATTTCCTTCTCTGACATTCTTGAAAAATGCCAGTTCCGTCCAAAAAAACTTGACGTTTGTTAAAACCTACCGTTCAATGAAGGGTACAATCGTGATTTTCCTTTTTTATTCTCTTATAATCCCTTTTAAACCCTATTAATTAATAGGGTTTAAGAAAAAAAAAAAAGAAAATAAAAAAGGAAAATGACGTTTTTACCCTTCATTAAACGGCAGGTTTTAACAGACGTTAAGTTTTTGGACGGAACTGACATGTTTCAGGACTGTCAGGGAAGGAAATGGTACAAATTTGGTCTGGACTGGCATAATTGGACAAACCACAGGGACGAAAATGGCAGTTAACTCAAAAAGATATTACCTTGAACAAAAATTCCTCATGTATTCTGTTATTTTTTTCCATCCATATTTTCTTGGATGATTAATCTATACAACTGGTGAGATATTGATCTGTATAGTTGTATGTGATTGTAAGCAGTTGTCTTGACTTGTTTTTTAGGTGTGTCAATGTGCTGCTGACAAATCCTATATGGGTAGTTGTGACCCGTATGCAGGTAAGGGACCGAGTGACATATTCTTAATTGTCAAGTATAAACTGTGGAATTCTAAATTTTAAGAGTTAATTACTGTTTTCGTCCCTGTGGTTTGTCAAAAATCACTATTTCAGTCCATTAGTTTAAAATTTGCGATTTCAGTCCCTGTGGTTTCACTTTCGTAACCATTCAGTCCCTGTGGTTTCACTTTCGTAACCATTACAATCCATTATTCTGTTAAGTACAGGGACTGAAATGGTTACGAGGTGGACTGAAATGGTTACGAAAGTGAAACCACAGGGACTGAAATCGCAACTTTTAAACTAATGGACTGAAATAGTGATTTTTGACAAACCACAGGGACGAAAACAGTAATTAACTCAAATTTTAATATACCGCACTAAGGCAGTGTTTTCTGGATTTTCTTGTAATTGCTAGCTGTTCAAAGTGGGTTCCAAATCATCTAGGTTTTGATATTTTACTTATTTTGCAGACCCACACAAAGAAATCTCCATCCGACGAGGTTCCGTCTATTGTTAAAGAACATGCGATTGTCGGTGGCGTAGAACCACCTCCATACGCAACTAGTAATGCGGTTTGTGCTCCTCTTTAAATTCTAGTATTTAACTATGTCTGAATTGTTAATCGATACTATGGTGTCCATTATGTAAATTATGATATAGCTGCCTGGTTGTGACTTGTGTGTGACTTACATATAGAGGTGTACAAATCAGTTTTTTTCAAAAACCGGTTTCGGTTATTAACCGAACCTGTTTTTTTCACCCAAAAAGAAAACCGTTTTTTTTTTTTTTTATAACCGGTTTTTCAAGTCCAAAACAATAACCGGTGTAACCGGTTGGGACCGGGTTTTAACCGGTTTTTTCCAAAAAAACCGGTTTTTAACCGTTTTTTTAAAACCATTTTCGGTTATTAACCGGTTTTTCAGATCAAGATTAGTAACCGGTCACAAACCGGCGGTTCGGTTATAAAACTGGTTCGGTTATAAAAAAAACCGGTTAAAAAAAACCGGTTTCGGTTTTTTCCAGGTTTCGGTTCTAAAACCGATTTTTTTGTACACCTCTACTTACATATAATCTGATGAATTACTGAAGCTGTAAATCAAATAATTTGTTTTCTGCAGGTTCAAGAAGTCTTCAACGAAGCTGGAATCTTGGGATTCTGGAAAGGCGTGTTCCCGACACTGATTATGGTACGTGTCAATTTATATATGCTCCATGCTGCAGGATCGTCACTTCTTGTCCATTTTGTTTCTGCCAGGTCAGCAATCCTTCCATACAGTTCATGCTGTATGAGACCTTACTAAAGAAGCTGAAGCAGCGACGTGCTTCCAAAAATAGTAACAAAGGCGTAACCGCTTTAGAGGTAAAGCACTTGCTAATATAGTTACCAGAGAATTTCAGATAAGCATCTAATATTAGACTTATATAGTTATATCCGATGTCTACACGTAATATTTCAGGTATTTTTGCTCGGGGCGTTGGCAAAACTTGGGGCTACAGTTGTAACTTATCCTCTTTTAGTTGTAAAGGTAACTACTTGGAAGTATCGTATTAAATTATCGAGTAAAATGCCATTTTCGTCCCTGAGGTTTGACCAGTTTTGCGACTTTCGTCCAAAGGTTTGTTTTTCCGCATCTAGATCCAAAAGGTTTGCAAATCTTGCCATTTTCACCCGGCTCGTAACTCGTTAACTCCATCCATTTTCCTTCGTTAAGTCATGGGTGTTTCCATCTTTTTTGTTAACTTGAAGGGCAGTTTTTTCTTTTTTCACTTTATGTAAAAAGACCGAATAGCCCTGAAAAAGACTAAATTGCCCTTTAAGTTAACAAAAAAGATGGAAATACCCCTGACTTAGCGGAGAAAAATGGATGGAGTTAGGGGTGTAAACGAGCCGGCCGAGCCCGAGCTCGGCTCGTCATGTTTTTATGAAGCTCGAGCTCGGCTCGGTTCGAGCCTACTTATTTGAGCTCGAGCTCGGCTCGCGAGTAAAACCCAAAGCTTGAGCTCAGCTTGAGCTATTTTAAGAACAACCTCAGATGAGCTAAAAACTCGGCTCGAGCTCGCTTAAAGTTTAAACGAGCCAAAGCTCGGCTTGAACTCGGCTCGCCAATGTTATCATCATTATTATTATTATATTATATATAAAATAAATAAATTTTTGTTTGGGCTCGTTTAGGCTGCTTTGTAATTCAGGCTCGAGCTCGGACTCGATAACTAAACGAGCTCTATTTTAGGCTCGGGCTCGTTAAAGCTCGGCTCGTTCGAGCTTTTAACCGAGCCGATAACGAGTAGCTCTCGAGCCTCTGGGCTTGTTTACACCCCTAGATGGAGTTAACGAGCCGGATGAAAATGGCAAGATTTTAAACTTTTGGATCCAGATGCGGAAAACAAACATTTGGACGAAAGTCGCAAAACTGGCCAAACCTCAGGGACGAAAATGGCATTTTACTCTCAATCATCATTTTAGTTTGTTGAATAGAATAGACAGCAACACAAATCTGTATTTGCATTTTGCAGTCTAGACTTCAAGCAAAACAAGCAGTCGGGGTAGACAAAAGTCATCATTATAAAGGTACATACGTTTTTCCTTGTAATAATCGTTACTTACTTTACGTCTTTACTGAAACCGTGTTTCCCCATAGGCACGTTGGATGCAATTCTAAAGATGATACACTATGAAGGTCTCCATGGCTTCTACAAAGGGATGAGCACAAAGATCGTTCAAAGTGTTCTTGCGGCAGCGGTTTTGTTCATGGTGAAGGAAGAACTTGTGAACGGAGCTCGGTGGTTGCTACTGAAGGATGCAGCTAACGTCGTTAAGTCTAAGCCGACATAACTTGTGTCAAAATTATAGGTATATGCAGCTTTGGAAAAATGGGTTTATTGAAAGAAATAGTAACCAATTAGTGATCATTGTTATGTTTGAAGTTATATGGTGTATTGTGTTAGTGGATAAGGTATAAGACATTGAAAGGTGTTGGTTTATTTATGTATAAACTATTAAACTGTCATGATATTGTGAGGAGAATCTTGTAGCAGCCTCATGTTTCTTATCCTTATGATTTTTTGTCCAGTTTGGTCTGGTTTCATAAAATTTGGTATTTCATTTACAGTTCATCACTGTTTGGTAGTGTCAAATGCAACGGCGGTGGCGGTAGCAGTAGCTGCAATGGTTGTGGTGAAGGAGGAGATTTCAATCCTTTGGTTGAATTACTCAAGTTATATTTACTTGAAGAAATGTCAATGAGTTTAATCACGAAAACTCAAGAAAACCTTATGTAACAAACTTTTTTTTCCTAAAAAAATTAGGGAATGTAAGTTACATGTTTTTTGAACATTTTGAGCAAAAAACAGCGCCAGGTTAGGCTTTATAAAAAAAATTGAAATTCAGTTTTTTAGCATATATATAATGTAACACTGAATTTTCAATATATATATATATATATATATATATATATATATATATAGAGTAAGGTTAACATACAAAAAGCCTTATCATACATCACGTAGGAGACAATGGTAACCGTTGGATCAGGGGTATAATCACGCATGGGACCACATAATCACGCATGGGACCACATAATCACGCATAGACTATAATCACGCACGTTCTATGATAATAACGCACGTTATATTTTTTGTCATGTATGTTAATGTAGGTTAAGCCCTGAAGTACATTATACTTTCTATATATATATATATATATATATATATATATATATATATATATATATATATAGAGTTAGGATCCTGTAAAAAAGGGCCAAAGTGTGAGAAAGGTAAGAAAGAATCTCAGCCATTAGATCTTTTGATCTAATGGTTGAGATCAATAGGGACCAAAATGTAAATATTTTTATTAATTTGGATTGAATTGAAATATCTATGGGCAATTGTGTCTTTTTGTCTTCATTTTGTAAATCAAAATCCCTACAATTTCGTTCTCTCTCTATCCTACGTTCCTATTTTCTCTCTTTCTCTCTCTTTCTTCTTCCTCCCTGCAAACAGAAAACGTAAACATCAATCAGAGAACGGACGGTGGATATTAGTTCTGTTCTGTCATCCGGCAACAATTAACACGTTCGTGCTCGATTCAGATTTGAAAAACAAGAGGAAGGCGATTTAGAATCGTGTTTGAAGTAGAAACAATCTCGCCGTAATTTATAGTTTCCTGGTAAAACCGAGCGGAGGAGCGAGCAGCGGAGCCGATCACCGTCGAATCATTGGCGAAAATTTCCGGCGAAAACAACAAATCTCACCGGCATGTTCATCTCCATCTGTTATTTTCCTTTGTTAATGGTGTTTTTTCTTTTCTGAATGGTGTTATTTTTCTTTTCTTAATGGTGTTTTTTTCTTTTCTGAATGGTGTTTTTTTTTCTTTTTCTGAATGGTGTTATATTTCTTTTACTGAATGGTGTTATATTCTTGTACTGAATGGTGTTTATTTTATTTACTGCTGAATGGTGTTATTTTTGTGCTGAATGATGTTATTTTTTGTGTGAATGGTGTTTTTTTGTGCTGAATGGTGTTATATTTTGTGCTGAATGATGTTATTTTTGTGTGAATGGTGTTTTTTTGTGCTGAATGGTGTTATATTTTCTGAATGGTGTTATATTTTTTAAAAACACCACGTATGAACATGCTCTAAATGGTGTTATTTTTGTACTGAATTATGTTATATTCTTGTACTGAATAGTGTTTTTTTTTACAGCTGAATGGTGTTATTTTTGTACTGAATGGTGTTTTTTTGTGCTGAATGGTGTTATATTTTCTGAATTGTGTTATATTTAAAACACCATTTATGAACATGCTCTGAATGGTGTTATATTTATGGACGGTTATAAGTCCTAAAATCCAGGTTTTTCTCTCTCCAAATCCTTAAATCAAGGATTACCATATTTGAATTTGTTAATGCATTTACAATCCTACCCTTTTCAATTAATTTTAATCTAATGGTTGAGATTCTTTCTTACCTTTCTCACACTTTTGGTCTTTTTTACAATAACTCCACCCTATATATATATATATATATATATATATATATATATATATATATATATATATATATATATATATATATATATATATATATATATATATATAGGGTAGGGCTAGATAGAAAACCCTATATATATAAAAAACCCGAGAAAACCCAAGCTCCCGACATTTTTTTTTTTTTGAAAAAAATAACACATGTAATATACATGTTTTTAAGACTTTTGGGCCAAAAAAATCAAAAAAGCGCTGAATTGATATTTTTTAAAAAAAAAAAACAAGTTTCAGCAATTTTCAGCGAAATTATGGATTTTTTGCTTAACACGTGTTAGGAGCTGAAATTTGTTTATTTTTTTTAAAAAAAATCCCTTCGGCGCTTTTTTGTTTTTTTGGCCCAAAACACTCTAAAACATGTATATTACATGTGTAATTTTTTTCAAAAAAAAAAAAATGTCGGGAGGTTGGGTAAAAATGGCTTCCCATTTGGGTTTCCAGAGTTTTCTAAGAATTTTAGGGTTTTTTATCTAGCATTATCCTATATATATATATATATATATATATATATATATATATATATATATATATATATATATATATATATATAGGGGAAGGTTCATTTGAGAAGAAAATTTAATTGAGAAGAAAAAGAATAAAGGGTAATTTTGTAAAACATTAAATAGTTTTCCACTTATCTCATTTATTATCATTTTTGACTAATTAATTAGTCATAAAGACTATTATCCTCCACACTAACTTTTTTTGCCTACACACATCAAAGTTGTCCTACATATTTCGAAATTCATCCTACACATTGAAATTTATCTTACACAACTCGTAATTTATCCTACACAACTTCTAATTTATCTTACACAACTCGTAATTTATCCTACACAACTTCTAATTTATCCTACACTTTAAATTATTTTATTTTATTTTTTTGAAAAAATATATATTTTGAAAATAAGTTACAAAAAAATTAATGTATTAGCTATTAAAGAGGAAGACTACAAATTAATGACCTATGTAGATTTACTAATGTACCCTTATAGTAACATTAAATACTTATATTAAATGAAGTAAAATAAAGCATTATTATTGGTTGAAATTTGTTCTTTTTTCTTCTTAAAAAAAATTTCTTCTCATTTGAACTCTCCACTGTATATATATATATATATATATATATATATAGGGTAGGGATCCTAAGAGAAGTCCACCCTATATGAGAAACTTGAGAAGCATTCTGGACCACACATTTTTCTAAGCCTTTCGTAATATACACATATGTATAGTTTAAAATTGACTATATACATATATGTATATTGAGTTATACACATATGTATATAGTCAATTTTAAACTATACATATGTGTATATTACGAAAGGCTTAGAAAAATGTGTGGTCCAGAATGGTTCTCAAGTTTCTCAACTAGCATATCACTTCTCACATGATCCTTTTCCTATATATATATATATATATATATATATATATATATAAAGCCACTTGACGCTTATTTTGGCTCAAAATGTTCGAAAACATGTAACTTACATTCCCTATTTTTTTTAGAAAAAAAAGTTTGTTACATAAGGTTTTTTTTAAGTTTTCCTAACTCAATTGAGTTTTCTCTCTATAATTCCTCAATACCAGTTCACTATTTTAGTTAGTTTAGTGGTTGTTCTACGTTAATGACTCTGCTATTAAGGGCTAAACTATTTATCTCCAGCTAACAAAAACATTTTTGTCCTCACCAAGCAAACAATAAAACTCTTTGACATAAACATTTATTAGGTAAAAAGATTATAACTAAAATTAGGGAAGTAGGTGAGACCGAACTTGTCTAAACTGAAAAAGTTCGGTTCATAGGTGGTTTTAAAAAATGGTGCATAGCTTGCTTATTATTACATTTAATATTATTGTTATATAGTTATAGGTTTACTATATAACAAAACATATAATATTTATCTTTTATCTTTATTGTATTTTTATACAACAATATAATTAGATATAAATATATATTAAGTATATTTAGTTAATATAAAAAAATAGATTTGTTCATACTCGCGAGCCTACTTGGGCTCGAGCTCGACTTCATTTATTATTACACAAACTTATTTTGTAGGCTCTAGTTCGGTTAAACTCAAATTGATTAAAGCTTTTATCGAGACAATCTAGACTAACTCACGAGCGACTTAACATATCCATCCCCCAAATAAAATTATCAAAATTCGTCTATAACCAGGGGCAGATCTAGCTTAGACACAGGGGTAGCATGCACTACCCCTAAACTTTGTTAGTGAAGTGTAATATTAGTGTAAAAATGAAAATTTATTTTCCGTTTTATATATCAGGATACCCTAGGTCCAAAAGTTTTCTTTTACGCTACCCCCATAACTTTTATTCTACATCCTCACTGATTTATACACCCCGATCAATTTACACGTAGATTCAATCAATGACTCTTATAGTATAATAATAATAATAATAATAATAATAATAATAATAATAATAATAATAAAAGAAATATATAAAAAGGGTAAGGATAGTGTAAAAAGGGCCTAAAGTGTGAGAAGTGTGAGAAGTGTGAGAAGTGTATTATAACACTATATATAATACTATATAACGCCATATAAACACCGTATAACAATATGTAACACCATATAATACCATATAACACTATGTAACACTATATAACATTATATAACAAATATAACACTATATATCTATCACATGCTATCAGACAACCTATAGTGTTATATTTGCTATATAATGATATATAGTGTTACATAGTGTTATATGGTATTATATGGTGTTACATATTATTATACGGTGTTTATATGGTGTTATATAGTATTATATATAGTGTTATAATACACTTCTCACACTTTGAGCACTTTTTACAGGATCCTCTACCAATTTAAATAGGATGGCCTTCGCTAGTCACTACTAGCCACCACTCACCAGTAGGGCTGTAAACGAACCGAACAAACACGAACAAGGCTTTGTTCGTGTTCGTTCGTTAAGGAAATAAATGTGTTCACGAATGGTTCATGAACACTTACCGAACGAGATTTTATGTTCGTGTTCGTTCATTAAGGAAATGAGTGTGTTCGCGAACGGTTCATGAACACAAACGAACACAAATAAATTTGGCGAACGCGACGAAGGATAAAGATAGATGGCCCAGGGAGTAGTACTCGAACTTGAATCCCTTATTGTGGAACGGAGGTCGATCGTATTCGCCAATGTAAATAATGAGAAATGAAAGGGAAATGATGCATAAACAAGGTGAAAGTGAGTTTCCTAGTTTAATTGTTAGGATAACAAAATAAATAAAAGTTTAATAATATAAAAAGTACAAATAAAATATAAGAAAGTAAAAAAATCTTCAATTAAAACACAAACATACGAACATAAACGAACGCAAATCAACGAATGTTTACGAACACGTTCACGAACACCTTACCGAACGTTCAAGAACACAATCGAACGAACGAGAACTCAGTTCATGTTCGTTCATTTAACTAATCGAACGAAATTTGTTGTTCATGTTCGTTCGTTTATTAAACGAACGAACATAAACGAACTTCCCGCCGAACGGTTCACAAACTGTTCGCTGAACGTTCAGTTCGTTTACAGCCCTACTCACCAAGACTAGAAAGATTAAAAAAAAAAAAGATACAATTAATTATTATTAAATTAAATAAATAAATATCTACAAAACCAAATAGTCGGCTATATGGACCCACGTTTGCTGATCTGGCTAACGGTCAGCATGGTCCCCACTCGGACTCCAACTCTTTTATTAAATCCAACTTAACTTTTCATTTCAAATCCGTATCCTCTTACTACTACAAACCCCCTAAACATATATAAAAATCCCATTTTGCATACAAATTATCCAATCACATCCCTCTATTAGATCCGTACATTCTAGGGCTTCTAAATCAACGATTCCTTCAATTTCAACGAAATCTTTAATATCTGTGTAAACAATTTGTATCAAATTCTTTCAATATGAACAATCATGATAAACAACAATCGGTTAATGATCGAGACGTTGATGAGAATCAGAAGTTAATTGAAGATTCATCGTTGGATGCAGTTTCTGGAGATTTTTCGACGAGACGGAACGGTGACGGAGTCGGAATTGCCGCTCGTTTGACCGATTTGTTAGCCGGAGATAACGGTAACGATGACGATGACGATTTGTTGATTCAACGGATGGTTATGCAGTGGCTACAGGCGCTTGACCTGCACGTGATTGGAGCGTGCCGTGCGGATGAGAGGTTGAAGCCGTTGCTCAAGGTTAATGTTTCCAGTGGTGTTGCTGAGGATCGATTGTTGTCGCATTTGAGTCAGGTATTGTGTATTATCTCTCAATTGTAACTATTCAAGTGTATATTCATGTTTATTCGTTTGATTAATTAAGGTATTATTAATATAATATGTGATGTAAATTGCTGATTAATTGCAGCAATATGTAATATGAATTACTGATGTTTTATATCTAAATATCTGATTGTTTTTGTTACAGCACTTTGAGCCATCAGAACTTGGATTGCTTGCAAGGTGTTTGTGTGTTCCGCTTGTGTCCGTTCGCGTTGGCAGGATCGACAAGCAAGGAACTCTTCTAGTTCCAAACAGTGCAAGGTAGTTGCGATTTGGAAGTGAATTGTATTATAGTGACTTCATTATTATGCATATAACTGCTATAACGTATGCATCCGTTCATGGAAGTTTGTCTGATCCATAAAACCGGTTTAATTTGACTAGCTGTACAGTTTGTTAATCAATACAAGCGTGAAGCGTTAGGTACTGAATAGAATTATCTAGCTGAACCTAGGTTTGCTAGACTGGGTTGCGATGTTTATTGTTTTGTTTTGTAAAACTCAGGGGGTTAAGTCTAAGCTGTGGTAACATTTGCTTTACATCCGTATTCTCGGATTGCTATACATCTGTGAATGTCACTTTTTCCACGTATTGGGAGTTAAAAGGAATGTTAGATGCATTGTAATGTGTTGCAGTATTTTGGTAAGAGTTTGCAAGTGTTTATGCATAAGTTCTAGAATGCAAGGACTTCATAGGGTCTTGGTTTACTTAATGTGGATTGGGTACATGGGTAAGGCATTTAGTGAATTCTTGTATGAATAAAGGTTTGCGTTATTCTGATGTCTGGACTTTACTATGTCATACCAAAATAAACAAAAATAAATAAATAAATCAGATGTTAACTATCCAGTCTTAGCATGTCTTGCTAATGTGTATGAAACTTATATATATTTCACTGCGATGTTCATTTAACAATGAACAATAGCGTTGTAGTTGTTTCTTTCTAGGTAATTTGCATATAATGACTTCTCGTATTAGAATTTTATGTGCACATCTTATTATTTATCATTTACATGGGTATTGTCTGCACAACTTAAATTGCCCTTCACTGAGTACTATTACTTGTATTGAAGTCATGCTGCCTTTTAAGAGTTGTTTCTTATGATGGACTGGCGTTGACCTGTTCAAATCTAGTAATATGTGGACTTACATTCTATAAATCAAACGTGTTCCAACTTGACTATTAGTTCTTTCTCTCTGAGCAACTGAAGTTCACATAAAATTGCTGGTAACTACTTGTTATGCCATTTAATAAGTAGACGCCATAGGCTTTTGCATATCAGCTTATCAATAGTGACATGTTCATCCTTCCAAATAAATATGTCTTTTCATTGTAGGTAACTGGCGTATTCTATTATGATCTCTGAATTTAGAAGAAGTAAAGGTAGAGTTTTGCTCTTGTATTGTATATTCTTGCAGTATGCTATGTTTGTGTGATATTCTTATATCTGGAGTCCTATATCTTTTAACTTCTCTTTACTGCTATCCGCAATTTTCAACGTTCTTGTTGTTTCATTGACTTCACATCCATTTTTGCCACATTTTTCATTGTCCGTTAACGCACTAAGACAGGTGTTCAAGTTCAGAAAGTTTGTTTTCTTTCTATTTGTTTGTTCTTGCTCTATGAGCTTCAAAACCTTCTTACCAACCACTCTTGCTTTATTTTCTGAACATATTAACTTAAATTCTGTGTCCAACACTGTTTCTACAGTTTGTTATGCATAACATCAAAATTAGATATTAAATTCCAAACTTATATACATTAATTATTATTGTCACGATGGCTTCAACTATGTGTCGGTGTATGTCAGGCTTTTAATACCGCGTAAGACGGAATAATTTGGGTGGCTGTTTTTGTTATATCTAATAACAATCGTTGTCCACCATATAGTTTTCTAGGCCTTTTCTGAACTTTCTTAGTTGAACTGATCCTCTTTGTTCTAACATGTGGAATGATTGAGTGATAGTAGCAATGTAGCATATTCTTATGTGCAGCTTTTAATCGCTGAAATAACAGAAGTCATGGTTTCAGTTAGACAGTCTCTAGAATGTTTAAGGTAGTATTTGACTTGCGGATGGAACGATGGATTGTATATTAGTAACAACTTTTATCCCCCATAAAAAATAGAGTAAAATGTCATTTTCGTCCAGTTTTGCGACGTTTCCATTCCCAAAACTGTTAAAAAACAAGAATCAAAATCATCCACTTTGGTATCTTATTGAACAAAAATGGTGATATTGTTCCTCCTTTCGTCCAAAGGTTTGTTTTTTCGCATCTGGATCCAAAAGGTTTGACATCTTGCCATTTTCATCCGGCTCGTTAACTCCATCCATTTTTCTCGTTAAGTCAGGTGTATTTTCGTCTTTTTTGGTAACTTAAAGGGCAATTCGGTCTTTTGAATACTTGTACATTATGCTAAATGTTTGTACATAAAGTGAAAAAGGCCAAATTGCCCTTTAAGTTAACAAAAAAGACGGAAATACCCCCGACTTAACTGAGAAAAATGAATGGAGTTCACGAGCCGGATGACAATGGCAAGATTTCAAACCTTTTGGATGCAGATACGGAAAAACAAACCTTTGGATGAAAGTCGCAAAACTGGCCAAACCTCAGGGATGAAAACAGGATTTTACTCAAAACAATAATATAATAACGAACATGAAGACGTTCGTATCTACAAACCGCTTTCAGGAAAAGAGAACTCAAGTTCCAAAGCTTTTTACATGTTAAAATTTTCTTGGAATTCTTATTACAATGCTTACATATGTAATTGTCTTGCAACATCTTGTTGATTGTGATGGCTACCTGTGTCCTATTTATTTTGCAATACTTGATGTTTATCATTTGTTGCATTGGAACAGGGGAAATTTAACCCTCTCACTCTTGCCAACATCTGATCTGCGCATATCGTTTCTTGGAGATGATGGTCGTGTAGAGCATCTTTCAACCTTGAGAAATATCTCCGATTGCTCGTCTGTCGTGATTGAGGGAATATCTGCAGATACTTCCGGTCGGTCTTTCATGATTAAAGTTCCTACTAGTGCTAAATGTTTTTACCTTTGGTGCTCTGAGAAATCCAGACTTCTTGGTAACGAGTTGCTTGATAAGGTAGGTATTATATATTTAGAGTAAACTTCCGTTTTGCTCCCTGTGGTTTGGTCACTTTAACGGTTTTGCCCCAAACCTTTAAAAATAGCCATTTTACTCCCTGATGTTTTGGTTTTGTTGCCAGTTTGCTCCCTGCGGGGAGCAAAATGGAAAAACAAACAATTTGGATGGTGTTAGAGGCGGGGAGCAAACTGGCAAAAAACCCGTAACATCAGGGAGTAAAATGGCTATTTTTAAAGGTTTGGAGCAAAACCATTAAAGTGACCAAACCACAGGGAGCAAAACGGAAGTTTACTCATATATTTATATTGGTGAATGACATACACACAAACATATTACAAATCTATACTGATATGCTGCATAACCTGTTTTAGATGAAGAATTTACTTGAAACGAAGCCTTCCCTTGCTGATTTAACCGGAATTAGTGATTCTCGTCTTGATTGTTTTGTGACTCATCTACGAACTTATCATGTTGGTTCGAATATTCAAGTGAACAACACCGCACTTGTGTCGTTGACTGGTTCCCCTTCAACAACCTCTCTAGATCTTGGCGAAACTGGTAAAAGTTCATCTGTTGATACGGTTTCTGTTTCTTCAAGTTGTACGAATATACCAACTTCAAATCAATCTTTGAATGTAAAGGTTCCTGAATTAGCTATTGACACTCAAATGTTCCCATTGGTAGTTGGGATAGAAGTTGATTTAGACGAGAAAAAAATTGACCCACCGGCAAACGTAAGCTCAACGTCTCCAATTTCTCCTTATTATAGCTGGTGTTCGCCTGTTGCATCTGCTCTCCAATACGCGGTGGCACCTTCGCAGATGATGATGCCCATGTCAATGGCTGAGTCATTTACGTTACCGCCCCTTGCTTCACTTTTAACACCAGATCCAAGTCTTAATCTGGATGAAATCCCACCTTTTTTACCTGAACCGATGGTTCGGTTGCCCATGTCTATACCAACGTCGCAACAGATCCCGATTTTCACTCCCTTAATGACTGACCCAATAGTCCACATCCCTGTAATGGACATTTGTTCCTCGGGGCAAACCTATCTGATGAGTGCTGGCCCTGCTATGAATGTCACCACACTCATGAGCCCGTTGATCCAAGAAACTGATTCTATGGCGGAGAAGAGTGCAAGGGATACCCTCCGGATGCTAATCAGTGGAACAAGTCAGCTGCCTTCGGTTCTAGCCAATGTTGATGAGGACCAAAACATGGGTCTGTACGGGGACGTGAACCATGCACTTGCAAATGGCATTGCGGCTATGGGTTTGGTTTCACTGACCGAGAAGTCCGGTGGTATTATGAGGATGTGCCTTGACCAAGGTGATCTGGCAGGTGAGACCGTAGACTCTGGTGGAACTTGTCGAACCAAAGATAACTCGGATTTAGGGGATGGAAAAAGCAAGTAATATGAATATGCAACGGTTTAAAAAGAACAAGTGTAGATATATGATACATCTTCTTTTGTACTTCATGCAAATGATTGGAAGTTAATCACATCATATCCATATTTTGACCACCCTCGTTTCATAGTCATGGTGCGCTAGAATTACTAATCCTTTTAAAATAATATTAATGATAACCTTGGTCTTAGTGACCTGCGATACTCAGATTCATAGCTGAATGAAAGATTATAGTTTGTCGCTTGATACATCAAGATTATAAGTCATCCGTCAAAAAACACTCGATGACTAAAGTGGACCAACTAGTATAACCTATATTCAATATGCGCCTAAATACACCATGAAATGTGAAGGGGATGATCTATGTGGTTACAACTTACAACCCATGATCCAAGGTGTCATGAATCATGAATGTAGTGGGAAAACATTTGAGAGTAGGATCATGTGTATATAAACAAAGTTGTTATACTACATAAGATATATCTGGTATAGCAAAAATTCATTACCGATACTACGGTACAAAGCACAAACAAGTGTCTTGTGTATAGTAGTGCCAAAAGGAGTATACAAGGTTCCGTAAGCCAACATGTGTAACATCTCGTCTAGATCAACATGATCTTGCAAACAAAATACAACTAATCACTTTATTCTTGAAGATGATGGATGGTTGCTGGTGACCATATATGCACAAATTCATGGATAAGAAGATTTCTATTAAACAAGTGAAAACAAATAGGGAGTGTGATTGTGGTCCAAACTGATTTTTTAAATCATATGAAATATGAAACTTTATTATATATGAATATCACTAAAGTGGCTCCTAGATCATATTGATAGTTTTAGTATCACAACTTAAACCAAATGTTAAATATAAGATGTATTTAATGTTAACTGGTTATGAAAATAATTGGGGAAACCAGTAAATTTTTCAGGCCGGATTTGTCTTTGTATATGGAACCTATGCATTCTATTTCTACATACAAAAAACATCCCACATTTGTTTCCAACAGATAGGTGTAAAACAAAACTAAGAAGATACTTGTGTGGTTGTTTTCTAACACTCAAAAACATATTACATTGTAAATTATATATGAGTTCTAAGAGATTATGCAACACTAAGAAGATACTACAAAGGTTATATAGCAACGGTGTGATAACGATGGAACGTGGAACACCAAAGAGTGAAGTAATATGTCTCCACAAACTAAACGGTCTCCGCAACGTGAAGTTGGTTGGAAGAGTGTCATATCGAACCGAAGACAATCCTTTGGTCAGAAGATCAACAATATGAAGAGCAGTGGGTACATACTGAACTTGGAGAATCTGAGTGTACCATATTACAAATGAAATGTAAAACACTAGATTGTTACACCATAGAGTGGGTGTACATGTAAAAGATAAACATAGCTCTGATAATAATAACAAAATCCAAGTAATCTGCTAATCTGAACTGCCGTATGAGTAATAACTTGATACTTGACCTCAGTACAAGACCTCACAACTATATGTTGTTTCTTAATACCCTAACTCCAACTGATGAGATGGGATCCAAGTAACACACGCTAGTGAATGGTAAATTGACGATCATCTAAGTATCTAACCAGCTACCTTATTTAGCGTCAGCAAAAACATGTATGGCAAGGTAGAAGACTGACGAATAGACACCCTATTCAACTCATAAGGTACCAAAAAATACGCTTGACAACTATCTATCCAATGGTGGTCAATGGGTGTCCAAAAACTAGGAAACCTTACTTACTACAATGATGCAGTATAGTGAAGACTCATCAAGAGGAAAAAAAGAACTAATTGATTCTCGTCATGTCATCATAGGACGTTTATGTGCCCTTATCCGCTCGTCGTATGGATTCAACCAATAAGAATGTTATAGGAATAAATAAGTTCCACATTCTTTCTAAACGTATATAATTTGTGTATACTTCATTATTTTTAAAAGAAAATTAGCACAAAACTAAGATTTCTTCTTCTTATTATTATTGTTGTTGTTGCTGCTGTTGTTTTGGAAGCCTAGCTAAATGGGTTCATTGTGACAAAAATAACAAGAGTGCATATAAGTGGAGCCGTTTGTTAACCAATCAACACGGACTTGTTAAAATTTGAAGCAAGTTAGACTTGAACAAGTTTGAGCCTAAATTGGACCTCATTTAACAAACGAGTTTGAGTGGAGCTTTAAGTGTTGGGTTTGACTAGATTTACGAGTCTAAATAAGCGTGTTATTTATATGAACATAATATTTATATAATATAAATAAATAATATATATACCAAAATAAGTATTATCATATAGATAAGTATGATAAAACAACTAAACAATGTTTGTTATATTATGCTACATATACATATCACATATATTGCTAGGTTATAAACTTATAATAAAAAAAGTCTCAAATTTATAAGATGTATGAGAATCCACCGGAAGACATCGCGTGTATCAATGGGTGATGAGTAAATGTGCAATAAATATTCAACCCAAGTTGGGGCAACTTATATGATATTATTGTAGACACCAAGTTTGTCAAGGCTTTTTTTTTTTTTTTTTTTAATATAATAATATTATACTCAAGTTAAAAATAAAAAAATGCTTGATTCTATAGCATAATTTTTATAGTAATAAAATATACAAAATTCTTTTAAAGGTTCGGAAAACAGTGAAGCTGATTTTCATGTCACGTTATGACTGGGTCGCACTGGCATATGAATTTCGCGTGTCAACGAACGAATATTGTATCACGTGTGATATGCTCATTTGTAATTGGATTTGAAAATGATAAAGTAAAAAGCATATTTTTATAAAACTGAAAATTCAGATTGGCGGTGTTTTTTTAATATATTATGATTCTCCAAGTTAATTATCAGCCTGTAAAATTGTTGTATTACTAGTTATGATACCACCATTAACTAAAGTTCTTTTTTTCCGAATATATACTTAGAGAATAGCATCATTCTCTAATCTAATTTTAATATTGAAATACCTAATAATATTTGTTGAAACACTGGTTAACACAAGGACAATCAGTGGGGTTGTTTCGTCTAATGGGTTCAACCTCTTCTTCTACTCGTATTGATGGTTTGAAATCTGCAAAACAGTAAACACCGTTAGTCTCGTTAAGAGGGGGGAAGGGGGTTTTCCCTCTTAACCAGGCTCCGGCGTGAGAATAAGTACTGTTCTGAGAGGAAATAAACAGTGTGTGTATAGTGTGAGTAAGGAGAGTAAAAAAGGTCCTGAACCTGAATGAAGAAGGGTCCTATTTATAGCCGGAGGGTGAAGAAGGAAGGAGCAGCTGTGCCAGCTGTGAGCGCGTGCCAGCTGTCCGACCAAGGGGAATATCCTCTTGGTCTGCTCTGTCATGGCAGGTATAGTGGTACACGTGGCGTTCTTGCATTCGCCTGCGCTGGATACCTCGTACCGGTACTGTCAGTGCTGCTCCCTGAATTGTCGCAGGCCTATGTGGCATTCTGCTAGTGGTGACACGTGTTGTCCTTTATGTCGGATAGAGCATCTTTGGTGCCAACTGTGAATCATCCAGAAGTTTCTAGAAGCTTCTGGAGTGTTTCGTTGACGTGGATGCCTTGTGTGCACAAAAGTGGTGCGGTCCCTGCCATGTAGGCAGGGAATTGGGACCATACCTCTTCAAGTCCCCCCAGTCCAGTGTGCCTTCTAGTTGAGTTGATCGTCTAGGAGGGATTCTGGACTTATGAGAGTTGTGGTTTCTGTGCATCGCGTAGAGTTTGGTATATGTAAAATGAACCGAAATGGGCGCGATGCATGTGTATTTTGTCTTTTGTATCTGGTGGGCTAAATGAACGCATCGCGCGTGGGTTTTGGCCTTTTTGAAAAAAGTGAGCCAAATGGACGCATGGTGCATGGGTTTTGGCCCTTTGAAAAAAGTGAGCCAAATGGACGCATGGCGCATGGGTTTTGGCCTTTTTGAAAAAAGTGAGCCAAATGGACGCATGGCGCATGGGTTTTGGCCCTTTGAAAAAAGTGAGCCAAATGGACGCACGGCGCATGGGTTTTGGCCCTTTGAAAAAAGTGAGCCAAATGGACGCATGGCGCATGGGTTTTGGCCCTTTGAAAAAAGTGAGCCAAATGGACGCATGGCGCATGGGTTTTTGGCTTTTGATGTTTCCTTCTGGTGGAAGTTTGGTGGTTATGGGGAAGTGTTTGGTGTGACCGTCTGACATCCCTATCTTATCGTAGGTGAACAGTTGGTTTTTCAGTGACTTTCTGTCACGTCAGCCGACCTTGTCGCCCATGCTTCCCGAAAAAAGAGACGACGTCTTCTCTCTCTTCTGACGTGGCAATCATCTATTGGGTGCTTTTTCTGTGCCCTGCCGTTCCACTTCCCATCGCATTAAATGCGATGGGTATAAATAGGAGGCGGTTAACCCTTCTCCTTTACATTTTCAAATCTCAAGCCTGATTTTCTTCCTTTCTTCTCCTCTTGTTCTCCGTTTCTCTCTATTTTCTTGAGTTCGGATCTTCTACTTCTTTATACTTACCATGTCTGAGAAGAATCCCACCCAAAAGAAAAGAAAACACAGAGGTAAAGCCCCTCCTGGTCCGGACCAGGCTGTTATTGGTTGGAAGGAGGAGGAGTTTCAGAATCTGGTGAGGGGGATGAACTTCCGTCCTGAGTGGGGGGCTCAGTACCCTGCTCCCGGATCTACTGCTTTGGATGCTCCTCCAGGCTATATCACCTTATATGTAGCGTTTTTCCGGGAGGGTAGTTTCCGGTTACCGATAACGAAGTTTACTGTTGCTGTGCTAAGGGGTTATGGACTTCATATCTCTCAGATAAATGCGATTGGGCTTCCACACATTACCCATTTTGAATATGTTTGTAGGGCTTATCGTATTGAGCCTACTTTCGAAATGTTTAACGTTTTTTACAGCGTTACATACACCAGCGGTTTTTATTCTTCTCAAGCGAGAACAGGTGTTGCTCCGGTGTGCTCTGTGCCGTTAAAGAGCCTTCATGACTGGAAACAGAAGTTCTTTTACATCCGCCGTGGTGTAATTCCAGTAGAGATGCCGTACAGGCATGTGAGTCAAGGGATTCCGAAGGTGGATGTTATGCAAGACTATGCTGCCCAGGACTGGTATAGGAAGATAACCTCTAAGGCGACTGCCATTTCTCAGCTGGATGAGATGGCTTTAGTTGGGGCCGGGATGAGTTTATTGTGGGTGCCCAAACATCCACTAGGTCAACCTGTGTACAGTCATCAGGGTAAATGTATGTTTCTTCCTTGAGTTTACTTTTGATTTATTTTCCTTTTGGTTTAGTATATTTTGATGTGTTCCCTTATCTTGTTGTTCCTTTGCAGTTGGTTACAGCTTGATAAACGTCTTGGATCCGAAGACAGCGGGTACCATGGTTGAGGCTATTCAAGCGGATGGGAACCCGACGTGGTTAGACCAGATCCGGGGTCGTTTTTTGCATCCATCAGATGAAAGCTTGAATAGATATGTCGCCGAAGTTCTAGGTGAAGATGTTTTGAATGAACCTGTTGATGCGGGTCGCGAAGAAGTCATTGTTCTTTCAAGTGAAAGTTCTGATCAAAACTTTGAAGATTTAACCTCTCGTTGCGCGCGTGCAGGTACCGCGCAGGGTGATGTTGCTGAACCTGTGCACGATGATGTAGAGGTGCCGGTTGATCCTTCTACTCAGTTGGAGTCGAGGAAAAAGGCGAGAACTGATAGGTCTGGGAGGAGAGAGGGGAAGCCTGAGAGTAAAGCTGCTGGTTCTTCTCGTAAGCGACCCTCTACTCATCCTTGTCTAGGTTATGTGGTGGTTTCTGATACGTTGTCTGGCTTAGGGGTTGGTGAAAAAAGTCAACAGTCGGATCCTGATGACAGTGCTACCTTATCTGAGCACATGAAGAAAAAAGCTCTTGATGATCACAAACGTCGACTTGATGAGCAAGCTGCTGCTGTTTTTGCTGCCAAGAAGGCGAAGCTTCAAAAGGAGGCCCCCCAGCACCCTCGGAGTCTGAGATTGATTTGGGTGTGTTTAGTGGGGGTCGTGGGAACCTTTTGGAGGAGATATTTGCTGCATCTGCTCCTCCTGGTAATTTACATTCTTTTTTTTTTTCCTCGGAGTTGTTCTTGATTCATGTTTCATGATAGCAGTCAAGATTGGTAAGAAGCCTCGGGTGGTGGATATTTCTCAAATCACTCCACCTACTTCTCCTCCATCGCGGACAGTTGGTTTGACTCCTCCCCGTGATGATGATGATGTTGGTATGAGGGGTGGTGAGGGGTTTACTGAAGGTGTTGTTGAAGGAGGTGATGGCGGAGGAGGTGATGCTGATAGGGGCAAAGGTATTGAAGTGGAGATGGAGTCTAGTGAGACCACTCCGCAACAAACCATCTACACTAAGCGTCCTTCTGCTGGAGGTGGGGCTACTTCCGGCGTCGTGTGCAGCCCGCACTTTGAGCGTAATCCTGCTGATTCCTGGGGTAACCCAGCTTGTGACGACCTGCCTCACGCCCCGCGCTGGAGACTTACTCAGGGCTCGAGGATGAGTGATGTTGACAATTGCCATGAGTTTTTTGCTCTGTCTCTTCCTCCTGCCGAGAGGATGTTTCAGAAGAACCGCAACCGTTTTGACCTTTTGGACGATCATGTTCGTGCTGGGGTTAATTTCTTTGCTACTTCTCAAGAAATTCTTCGGGAATGGCGGTCGATGGGGGAAGAGACCCTTGAGTTTGAGCAGTTAAAGAAGTCGTTTGTTGAGGAGAGGGAAAAATTCAATGCGGAGAAGAAGGGGTTGCAGTGGAGGGTGTCGGATGCTGAGCAAAAGCTTGAAGAGCAGAAACAGTTGAATGCTCAGAAGCAGAAAGATTGGGAAGCTGCATGTGAGCGTACAAATGTTGAGCTGCAGTCTCAGCGAGATGCGATTGTTCGCCTGTCGGGTGAGAAGACCAATCTTGCTGAGGAGGCGAATCAGGTGCGCCTTGCTGCTGAGAAAAAAGAAAAAGAATATGTTGCTCGGATTGACAAGCTGGAGGTTCTTGCTCAGGAGAAAGCTACTGAGTGTGAGACTGCTCAGCGCCTGCTTGCTGAGAAGACGGCTGAGTGCCAAGCTTCCGAGCTTCTTGCTGAGGAGGCCTCTGCTGACAGCAGGTGGTTGCTTTCTCGTGGTGTGCCTTTGGTAATGTTCTTTGTTTGCCTTATTTTCTCTTTTCTTTTAGCTTTTGCCTTTTTATATTTGTTTCCTCTATTCATATTCGAGCTTCCTTTTTATGCAGCTTGCCGATCGCATCTTGCATTCTCCTGAGCTTGCCACTTATATGTTTGAGTTGGGTAGGGCAGCTTACAATAGTGGCCGAAAGTTTGGTTATGCTGAAGGTAAAACAGCGGTCATAAACAAAGAGAAGGATTATCATTTCGAGCTGTACAAGGAAGATTGTGAGGGTGCTTTTACTGCCAAACGGGGAGAATTTTCCACGCTTGAGTTTGCTGTTGTTCGAGCTGCTGAGAAGTTGGCTCGTAAAGTGGATGGAGTAGCATTGTTGAAGAAAGCGTTAGGAGAGGATGGGGATGCATCAGGAGGTGCTGGGCCTAGTCAGACTTGACTGACGGATTCCGGCCTGTGCGCCGTGTATAGCCGTGAGTAGGCTTGTAATGGTGGTTGTTTTAAGACAATTTAAATTTTGTTTACCTGTGGGCGTATGTACCTGGGATTCCTGTAAATATTTTATCGCTTTTTTCTATGGTTATGCGAATTTTGTTATTGTCATAATATGTGCATGTTTGATTACTTTGATCAGGTGTCACGAATGAATGATGGCGCTGACAGGTGATGTTGTGTTACTACAACGTTTTTATTCTGTCGTTTAAGTATGTGCGCTTGTATGTGACATACGAAGTGATCGAGTTGCAGGTTATTGTGTGAGCTCAGCTGTAATCAGCCTTGGGAGCATTACAATGTTTAGTTACCTTGCTATCGATATTTTCGTGTTTATGTGGGCACGAAGTTATGTTTTGGCGTTTTGTAGGCTTTGGTTGTGTTTCTGACCCGGCTGTTTACTTGGTTGTGACGAGCCTTGGAGGTCTACAACGTTTCCTATGGTCGAGCCATTGATGTTTTCGTGTACGCCCAAAGTAATGAATGCAGTTGTGACAAGAAATTTGCATGAAATAAAAGTAGCCAAACACTTCTTGTATTAAAGTAAATGTGTTGGATGTACGCCCTTTACGATTACATGGTTGTGTTACATGTAGCACTTTCGGAGTTGCTGGGCATTCCAGGTTCGTGGAACCTCTTTGTCGTTAATGGTGCGTAGTTTGTAGGCTCCTTTGCCAAGTACTGCATCGACTATGTAAGGGCCTTCCCATTTGGGAGCCAGTTTTCCGGGTTTTTCTGCGTTGGACGCTTCGTTGTCTCTTAGGACATAATCTCCCGGATTGAAGGTGCAGATTCGGACTCTGGAATTGTAATATTTTTCCAGCTTTGGCTTGTACTTGGCTTCGTTGACTGCTGCCATCTCCCTCCGTTCTTCTAGGAGGTCCAGATCGATCCTCCTTTCTTCGTCGTTGTTGATTAGGTTCATGGAGAGCATTCTCGGAGATGGTAGTCCGATTTCTGCTGGGATCACTGCTTCAGACCCATAGACCAAGCTGAAAGGCGTTTCGCCATTGCTTGTTTTTGGCATTGTTCTATGGGCCCATAGTATGCTGGGTAGTTCGTCGACCCATCCTCGTCGTTTTTCACCGAGCCTTGCCTTTATGCCATCGACGATGCTTTTGTTGACTGCCTCGACTTGACCGTTTCCTTGCGGATGCGCAACCGAAGAGAAAGTGTGTTCGATGTTCAATTCTTTGAACCATCGTTCGAGATCATCTGCTGCAAAGTTTGTTCCGTTGTCGGTGATGATTCTGAGGGGTAAGCCGAACCGGCATATGATTTGTTCCCATATGAATCGTTTGACGACTGCCGATGTGGTTGATGCGAGTGCCTTTGCTTCTACCCACTTGGTGAAGTAATCAACCGCGACTATTATGAATTTGACTGCCCCTGGAGCTTCTGGGAAAGGGCCTACCATGTCTATGCCCCATTGTTGAAAAGGCCATGCGGTTGTTACGGGCACTAGTTCATTCTTGGGGCGCATGGTCTTTGGCGCGTGCCTCTGACAGCCACTGTACTTTCTCAATTCTTTCACAGCATCGAGATGCATCCCGGGCCAGTAGTATCCGGCATTCATCACTTTTGCCACTAATAATCGAGGCCCTGCATGGATACCACAAATTCCTTCATGCACTTCCCGGATTAGATAGTTCGCGTCGTCGGCGTCAACACATCGTAGCAGTGGGCCAAGATACGATTTTCGGTACAGTATCCCATCTGCCATTTGATAGTGTTCTGATTTGTATTGGATCTTTCGTGCCTCGGCTTTGTTTTCTGGGAGTATCCCTGACTGCAAGTACATGATTATCGGCGTCATCCAGGATGTTGTTCCCGTCTGGATGACGCTTACTTCTCTCAGTGGAACGGATGGATTGCTCAAAACCTCTATGCGCACATCTTTTGCTAGGTGCTGGAAACTTGTTGATGCCAGCTTGCTTAAAGCGTCGGCCGGCTTGTTTTCGCTTCGATTTATGTGGTGCACCTTGTAAGAATAGAAGGTTTGTAGCAATGTTTTCGCTTGGTTGAGATAGAGTGCCATTATATCGCCCTTGGCTTCATATTGGCCGTTGATTTGGCCTGCTACTAACATGGAATCCACATGCGCTTCGATGTGTCGGACCCCCATTTTGATCGCCAATCGTAGGCCAGCCAGGAAAGCTTCGTACTCAGCTTCGTTGTTTGTGCTCTTGAAGTCCAGGCGTATGGCGTATGTGAACTCGTGTTTGTCTGGGCTCACTAGCCTTAGCCCCGCGCCTGCTCCATCTTCGTTAGATGCACCATCTGTGTACAACAGCCATGGCTCTTCTGTTTGCTTTCTCTCGGCTTTCTCCATCGCCTTACATTCTCTGTCTTTGTCATCTGGGACTTCCGTCATAAAATCTGCTAAGACCTGACCTTTGATCGATGGCCGTGGTCGGAAAACCACATTATGGCCCCCCAGCTCTATTGCCCATTTAGCCAGCCTTCCTGATACTTCCGGCCTTGCAAGGATGTTTCCAATGTTGTAGTTTGTTAGCACGTGGATGACGTGGTTGGCAAAATACCTGCGCAGGCGTCTTGAAGCGTGGATCAGTGCAAGGACTAGCTTCTCCATGATTTCATACCGGGTCTCTGGATCGGTCAAGGTTCGCGACACATAGTACACTGGTGTTTGAACACCTTGACGATCGACGAGTAGTACGGCCCCGACGGCCTTGTCGGAAGCTGACAGGTAAAGTACCAAAGGTTCTCCTTTGTTTGGTGCGGTTAATGTTGGTAGCTTTATGAGGCAATCTTTCATCTCGCGGAACGCACTTTCTGCTTCCGTAGTCCACTGGAACTGGCTTTTCTTCATGCAGTTACGCAAGGTTTTGATGAATGGGAAGGATTTTGCAGCGTGGTTGGCTAGAAAACGATTGAGTGCTGCTAATCGTCCTGCTAGTTTCTGCATGTCTTTGATGTTTGCTGGTGAAGGCATCCTTTCTATGGCTTGGACCTTTTCTGGATTTACCTTGAAACCATCTTTTGTGACTATGAAGCCCAAGAACTTCCCTTCTTCCATTCCAAATGAGCACTTTGCTGGGTTCAGCTTGATACTTACGCTGCGTAGCGTGTTGAATGTCTTCTGGATATTTGCCAGCATCGCGCTCTCCTCTTTGCTCATGATTACCAGATCATCCATGTACACTTCTATGTACTTACCGATGGCGTCATTGAATGTTTCGTTCATCAGCCTTTGGTATGTTGCGCCTGCATTTTTTTAAGCCGAACGGCATCTTGGTGTAGCAATACAACCCTGTTGGCGTGCGAAATGCGGTTTTATCTTCGTCTTGAATGGCCATTTGAACTTGATGGTACCCCTTGTAGCAATCCAGAAAACATTTCCATCGGAATGTTGCCAAAGAATCGAT
Organism: Helianthus annuus; assembly: GCF_002127325.2. Classification (NCBI taxonomy): domain Eukaryota; kingdom Viridiplantae; phylum Streptophyta; class Magnoliopsida; order Asterales; family Asteraceae; genus Helianthus; species Helianthus annuus. The sequence goes on from NC_035439.2 coordinate 142,979,118, forward strand.
TTTCTCATCTATGTCTGGTAAAGCGTAGCAGTCACGGGGACATGCCTTGTTCAGATCCTTATAGTTGACACACATTCTCCAGCTGCCATTTGGTTTCTTTACCATTACTGGGCTTGCTACCCATGTCTGGTACCTGACTTCTCTGATAATTCCTGCGTTTAGCAACTCTAGCACTTGTTCTTTCATGGCATCGTGTTTGATGTCGCCTAGGTGGCGTTTGGCGTGCACCACTGGCTTTGCGTCTTCTGAGACATTTAGACGGTGTTCTGCTATGTGCCGTGGAACACCAACCATATCAGCCGGTGTCCAGGCGAACACGTCCATGTTCTCGTGCAGTAATTTCTTGAGCGCCGCGCGCGTCAGGTCGGACATGGCGGGCCCCAGAGTGACTGTTTGTTCTGGGTATGTGCTGTTTAATACCCATTTTTCTGCCTCTATGCGCGGTGCTGGCTTGCTTGCTTTGGCTGGTCTGATTTCGTCTGTTGCTAAAACTTCCTTACTGGCATATATCAGCGCAATGCCTGTTTCGGTGGGGAATCTAACAGCGGAATGTGGTGCAGAGCAGATCATACTGAAATCTCCTTGGGATTCTCTTCCCAGGAGGATGTCATGTCTTGAGTGCGCCGGCAATACCATGAATGTGACTTCTTCAGTTCTTGAATTTCTCCCGTCTGAAAGCAACACCGGGAATGATATTTGTCCTAGGGGAAAGACGGCTTCGTTGCAGAAACCAGTTAGTGGATAATCGACTGACTCTAGGCGCGCCTTGTCCTCTTGATCAAATTGATTGAAGCACTGTTCATATATAATATCCGCGGTGCTCCCGGGATCAATGAAGATGTAATCTGTCTGGTAGTGGCCAACCACACCCGGAATGATTATTGGTCGCTTTTCTCTTGGACCCTCTCTAACAACTAGAAAAATAACTTGCCTTTCGCGCCATGAATCATCTTGCGCGCTTGTTGTAGTTTTTCCTTGGTCTTCGTGGACCTCCCTGCACCATGTGGGTTTCTAGCTTTCTGAGCTTTTTGTTATCTGGTCCCTCATCTCTTCTTTGTATTTGGCGGTAGTCGCGTTTTCCGCCTTTGACCAAATGAGTGAGCTTTCCATCTCGTAGGGCTCTCTCGATTTCTTGCTTTAGACTGAAACAGTCGTCGGTTAAGTGGCCCGTATCTTTGTGGAATTCACAGAAGAGATTTGGGTCTTGGCCTCTCTTGTTGCGTATTTGCAAGGGTGGTTTGAACTGATGGTTCTCTGTGGCCAAGACTTCAGAAGGTGTTTTGGTCAGTGGAGTCCATTGCTTTTCTCTGTTTTCGCGCTTCACTTCCTTTCGATGGGCTATCTGGTTGATCGTATGGCGTGCATCGTCCCGTGGGGGGCTTCTTTCTCTATGCCCAGAAGCCTTCCAGGGTTGATTTCTGCCCCTTCTATTGTGTCGATCGTTATGGTTGTGCGCGCGCTGACGGTGGTCGTCACCGGTCAACTGCCTGTCTGTCTGTGCAATGGTTTTGGCTGCTTCTATGAAGGTTTCCCAATCTTTGGGTCCTCCGTCTCGCCCTTTGATTCTTTTAACCAAGTCGTCACACTTGACCGCCCTCATGAAGTGTGCGCGCATCATCTTATCTGGTATATCGCCGATCTCTAAACATTCTTTGTTGTATCTTGTGATGAAATCCTCTACGCTCTCGTAGTCTTTTCTCCATATGTTTAAACAGTCACCGGGGTCTCTGGCTTGTCTTCTCTGCTGAGAGAAGTGTGCTAGGAACTTCTCTCGGAAGTCGACCCATGATTTGATTTTGCCTGCTGGTAAGTTATCGAACCAAATGCGCGCCGCGCCGACGAATGTCTGAGCAAACAGGTGGCACCATGTTGGTAGGTTCCATCCGCCTGTTGCCCCTGCGCCCTTAAACACCTGGAGGTAATCATCTGGGTCTGTCAACCCGTTGTATTTACCCACGTTGTGTGGTAATTTCGTTTTGTCGATGGCCGCGCATGCGATTTCTCGGATGAATTTTGAATTTTCTGCCATGTCCTCAGGACGATAGCTCAAGGTGTAATCATGCTCTGCTTTGGGGTTGTACCCCGCGCGCTTGGTTGGTTTGTATGCTTCGTGCTCCGGATGGAGTCTGCTGAACACTGTGGATTCCTCCTTGTAAGTTGGGTCGTCTTCTTCTTCCTCCCATTCTGTATTCATGTTACGTGCGCCCAAACGGGTTTGGATCGGCCTTCGTTGTAGATTGGAGTTTTGCACGAAGTTGCTCTCTGTTTCAGCATAAGTATCGCGTGTGTCGTGTACGCTAGGTCTTCTTACATTTTGCACTGGTCCTCTTTCCGGACGTAAGTTCCACGCATTTGTCTGCTGAGCCGTGTGTGTACTCAGAGACCTTGGTTGTGGAGTTGCAAATGCTGATTGATTAGCTTATGCTTGGAGCAGGGCTTGTTGTGCACTGAGCTGCGTATAAACGAGGTTTATGGACGCCATCTGTTCGGCATACCAGGAAGCCAGAGTTTTTCCTTCGGGTAGCCCTAGAAGTGCAGAATAATTGAGTTGTGCTTGTTCCGATGGAGCAGAAGGGCCTGCTCCATGGCTTAGAGTCTGCATCGGCGGAGGCGTTTGGTGTAATATCCCCGTTGGAGTTTGGAAAGCAGCTCCGTTTGTAGTTTGAGTGATGACTCTTGCTGGTGTTTAGAAAGTGGGTCCAGTTGTGGTTTGGCTAACAGCCCTGGATGCACTTCCAAAGATGGATGGAAAATCGTTGTTCAGCTGACCCTCTTGGATGGTCTCGTTCCTTTGACCCCTTTGGACGTGTGCCGTGTCCGAAACAAGTTCAAAGGAAGAAACTTCTCCGTCGACTGGGTGTGAATGATTTTGTTCTGCCATTTTCACGAGTGTTTTTTAGAAAAGAAAAGAGGTGAGAGTGGTTTTCAAATCGAGTCCCACGGATGGCGCCAATGTTGAAACACTGGTTAACACAAGGACAATCAGTGGGGTTGTTTCGTCTAATGGGTTCAACCTCTTCTTCTACTCGTATTGATGGTTTGAAATCTGCAAAACAGTAAACACCGTTAGTCTCGTTAAGAGGGGGGAAGGGGGTTTTCCCTCTTAACCAGGCTCCGGCGTGAGAATAAGTGCTGTTCTGAAAGGAAATAAACAGTGTGTGTATAGTGTGAGTAAGGAGAGTAAAAAAGGTCCTGAACCTGAATGAAGAAGGGTCCTATTTATAGCCGGAGGGTGAAGAAGGAAGGAGCAGTTGTGCCAGCTGTGAGCGCGTGCCAGCTGTCCGACCAAGGGGAATATCCTCTTGGTCTGCTCTGTCATGGCAGGTATAGTGGTACACGTGGCGTTCTTGCATTCGCCTGCGCTGGATACCTCGTACCGGTACTGTCAGTGCTGCTCCCTGAATTGTCGCAGGCCTATGTGGCATTCTGCTAGTGGTGACACGTGTTGTCCTTTATGTCGGATAGAGCATCTTTGGTGCCAACTGTGAATCATCCAGAAGTTTCTAGAAGCTTCTGGAGTGTTTCGTTGACGTGGATGCCTTGTGTGCACAAAAGTGGTGTGGTCCCTGCCATGTAGGCAGAGAATTGGGATCATACCTCTTCAATATTGTAATAACTAGGGCATCAATCCTTTATATCCCTCTTAGACTATAAGGTGTGGGCTTAGATGGTCACTGCGTGGTTGAGGTGGCCTTGAGCCACAACGTGAAACATTGTAATGGGTGTAGAGTTTGGATGTGAAAAATGGAACCATATGCTGTATATATAGAAATTGTGTGGAAATGATGTGACGTCTACGTAGATGTTTCCATGAGAATGGAATGCAGAACTACTCCTCATATTCTGAAAACATATAACAATGAAGAAAATGATAAAAAAGAGTGCACAAGTAATAAAAATAAAAATAAAAGATTCATTCTTTTGCATCCCTTTCAAATATAACTGGCCATGTAATACTAAATGTAAAATTGTAGCAATCATCTTATTACTTTAGAATCAAATAAGATTCCAATTGTTTTATAGTTAAAAAAATACATACTTTCAAGTAATACTGTTTTCTTTCAACATCGCATAAACTTTCTAGAAATTCTAAATCTAGAAAACTAATTATTCCACTACACAAAAAAAGTGCTAATAAATGGAAAAAGTATTTTTAAAATTTTCTTAAAATTATTAAAACAACAAAACCTTAGATATCACCTAAATACTAATTTAGTTCATTTATGTGGACTGCAATAAAAAAAATAAAATTTGTTGAAAAGTTATGATATAATAGTGTATCTTTAAGTTTCAATATCTTGTCGTGTTGATAAATGACAAATATGTCCGGATCGGCCGACTTAAGAGTTACAAAAGGGATGGCATCATGGCAAAGTCCCCACTCACATTAATTAATTTTACCTGTGGAAAAATTTCAATACCTTTTGTAAACCCCTTAAAATAAAACCGGACTTAAAACATTTCATATTAAATGCTAATCATAACTAATTACATTGAGTAGGCAAGTAATATGTTCATATCCCCCACTTGTGGCCTAGTGATAGGAGACTCAAGTTCAATTCCCACTTGTGTCATATTGAGGTGGATATAGGCAATAAAGGATTTGGACCAGACCTTATATGCGGTTGCCAGCTCGATTCCTGGGCCCAACCGGGTTTTCGTTCCACCATGTGTTACGCCAGAGAGTTCTGCTTTTGTGGTGGCACAACGACTGTCAAAAGGCAACCGGCGGTATGGTTTCCTGGAGGAACGCCCAAAAAAGTCTAACTTTGAAGTCAGCATGGACCCGGTTAAGACAATATAGGTTGGCAAAAGTGGGACAATATGGGGCTCTTTGATTTGGAAAGTGTGGTAACCTTATACATGAAGTTCACCGTTAAAAAAAAGTAATATGTTCATAGGCTATGGGGTATGGGGTGGTGGATTGGATCATGTATTGCCACCCGGGACATGGTTCTCATGGTACACCGCCCCATTTCCCAAACCATGGTGGATCACATGGTTTAATCCATAGCAATCATGACCCTCTTTCAATTAATTATAGGATTTTGATTGGTGGATGATAGTGGGGATGAGGGTGGGGTGACATAGCGCTCACATAGTCACATGAAGGGTGTGGTCATTTTGGTTGCCATGGATTAAACCATACGAACTACCATAGTTTGGAAAAAGAGGGGTGCACCATGAGAATCATGTCTCGCATGGTAATCTATGGTCCAATCCATCACCCAATAACCCATAGCCTTATATTAGATTAGTCAACTGATATAAGTGATTTGGATCATGTTTTTTTGGAGAATGTCATATTTCATCTAGGATTTGGGATGCTATAAAGCATTGATTAAAGCTTGATTTTCATAATAAAATTCTGAATAGTGGTTTGTCTCGCTTCGATGGATCAAGAAGAAGAAATATGTTGTAGAGTCTATTTTAATATTTTATTTTACGGCTTGGTGGTTCATTTGGAGAGCTCGAAACGAAGTGGTTTTCGGCAGTCGAAATTTCAATAAAAAAAGTTTCTTACTCGATTGTTTCTATTTCTTTTTTTTTTTTTTTGGTTTTCTAGGCGTAATAGTAAGGTGAATGTTATTTGGCTCAAATGGTTTAATAACATGTTGATTTATATGTAATTGTTTGTTTTATCCCGATTAGTCATTTGCTAACCAGGAGCTATAGTTAAATAATAAAATCATATGAGGTATGGTCACAAAAGTCGTTATACGCTTCCTAGTCGGAGTTGATAGTACTCGGGAAGTACTAGGCCTAGGGGGAGAGTACTTGAGCCTCGTCAGCTTACTTTGTAGCGAGAATTGAGGAGTACTTGGTCTCCGAAACCTTGTTTTACAACATTTACATGTGGTGCTCTTTGGAGTCGGAGTCCAGGTTTGCATTGAGTTTTATCAGTACAAATTTCATATTCAATATATATATATATTTTTTGAACAGCAACAACAAAGCTTTTTTCATCCAGTCAAAAGTTAAGCAACATATAACAAGATGCGATATATCGCCATTTACAGCTCAAGTATATAATCGAGAATCATCAAAAAGATTACATCAAGGGTACAGAAAGAAATTATCTAGTGACAAAATACATATTTCATGTAATTTTGGTTGAAAGATGTAGCCAAATTCATTATGCTTGAATAAAATTACAATAAAATTCACAAATAAGCATGAAATGTTTTGACCAAACTCGTTATGACCCTACTTTTTTTAAACCCCATTCATTAAAAAAGTAAGAGTAAATTCCAAATGTTGTCCTTTAAGTGTATAGCAAATTACACATTGTATCCTTTGTTTTCATTAATTACATTAGATGTCCTTTGTTTGAGAATATTGCACAATTTATGTACTTTTCACTAAGTAGTTTTATTTTTTATGTTAGTTTTATTTTTTATGTTAAGCTTGTGTGAAATCACCAAATTATCCTTAAACAACATAATATATAATTTAAAACAAAATAAAACCAAATAATATCTTCCAAGACCCTCATTGTCCTCTACCTTCCCCGGCCATACCCCTTTTAGGCGACTCTTTTTGCTGGAAAACAAAGCACATAACGTGCAATTTTCTATACTTTAAAGGACAAAATTTGTGTCGTTTTACTATTGACCAAATATATTTCGAAAAGTTTTAAACTAAAAAAGTACAACAATATATTTTGTTTCAATAATGTTGATTTCTTTATAGATCTAGAAGGCAAGTTAAACTTTAAGCTTTAACTAACTATATAGTGTCTCCCTTATGTCGCTGTCAGAATTTAGAATCACTGTCGTGTATTGGCAACTACTACTAAATTGCCCATATAATTGATACTTAACTAAAGAATATAAAATCCATGCGACAATATAATTATTTACTTCCACATCGTCAAAGCCTTCTAGAAAGTGAAACAGAAAACTAATCATCACACTACACAAAAAAGATATACCTTGAAAAATAGATTTAAATATCTTATATATATTTAACAGAATCTGTGTAATACGTCATCTAACCGACCCGCTACTTTCGGTTTTCAGAAAAAGCATTAACCGACCCGTTAACTTTTTTCTATTTTTCTCCAAACTGAGGAGGTTTCTAGGAACTCAGAAACCCATAGATCCATCACTGAATTTAAGTGTTTTATCACGTTGGGATTATTTGAAGTTGCTAATTGAAAAATATGCCATGAAGTGACTAAAAGATCAATTGCAGATGAATTGTCAAAACATGGTCAAGGGAAATCAACGACTTTTATGTCATTTTACAAACTCTAAGGGGCTGTTTGGTAGTCTCTGAATGGTCATTAAAAGGCTACCTCTTAATGGAACCATTAAGAATTTTACCAATGAGAAGGTAGAAGAATGTAACATGTGATCATTTACCATTCAGAGGTTACCTCTTAACCATTCAGACTTGAGGTTACCTCTTATTCATTCAGAGGTTTTAAACCATTAAGAGGTAGCATCTGAATAGTCATTAAGAGGCTACCAAACAGCCCCTAAATTTGAAAAAAATAATAATAAGTTTAAAAAAACGACATTACTTGGTACACATGAATAATTCCCTCATCCATGGGCGTTGTGCGTTATGTGGCAGTCCAGTCAGCAATGGGGTATTATAGGGCGTTTTTCTAAAATGGGTGTAGTGGGATACGGGCATTGTGGAGCATTATTTTAAAAGGGGTGTTAAACAATTAAATAAAAAAAATCATCAAAAAAATCTTATTGGCCAAACAAAAAAAGATGAACTGTGATTGGACAAAACAAAATGAACAAGACGTGGAAAAAAGAACGCCAAAACAATTTTTTTGGAAATAATGCCCGTGGGGGCGGTTTGGCAGCGTTATGGGGCGTTTTTTTTTTTGGAAAAAAAACGCTTAAAAACCCCACTAGGTCTAATTGTTGGGTAAAACTAGGAGTTTTAATATAAGTCATTTGATTTGATGTCACTAGCCCACCGGCAATGGCGGATCTAGAAAACCCTTATAGGGGCAACGTTTCAAAGAAAAGGGGTAATGAATCGAAAAAACGTCAAAATTTTTCAAAATTTACACTACAGTCAAAGCGTTAAAGGGCAACGTAGGTTTTCAAAATTTGTAAAAACCATCAAATTATGACACATGGATTTTAGGTAAGAGAGATAAATATCTATACATAATCATACACCTTTTAGGTAAGAGAGATAAATATCTACACATAATCATTAACCAAGTTACATAATGAAGGGGTATGGTCCCAAAAAGTCGCGCAAACCTCAGATCAGGTTGCGCGTGAGACCATACTCCTTAACACAACAAGGTGTTAACAACAACCTTGCGCGGCCTACATCGCTCTACGATTATCCCGCGCGAGGGAATGCACACAACAAACCCAGATATCAGCACTTAACATAAAAACAATGGAAGAAATGAGCCACTCGGTAGGGAAGCGCGCGGCTACCTACAGTGGTACACAAGGTACAAGTGGCAGTAAAAGGAGCCAATGAGCGTCTAGCAGGCTCTGGTCAATCGTGCGCCACGATCGCCTGACGAGAAGTACACAAGGACGCCTACATGGCACCAATCAGAGGACGGAGACAACTGTCCCACGATCTCCACTCGTCTGCTGATGACAGAAGGACAACAAGGCCGACAACAATGACACGTGGCTCCAATCAAGGTGCGCCAGCACCAACGAGCATCTAGAAGCCACTAAGCGGTCGACGCCAGTGAGACAAAGAGCATATCCGTTTTGTTGTCCGCTTCTGGCCCAAGGCCCATCAGCCCATAACCCCTCACACCTCTCCGGCTATAAATAGAGACCTTACTTCACAGGTTAAACACTCTATTCTCTCGGCTCTTACTCTTTACACTTAATCACTCTCAAAGCAGTCGCTTATTCTCACGCCGGAGCCTGGTTAAGAGGGAAACCCCCACATTCCCCTCTTAACGAGTAACGGTGTTCTGTTTTGCAGGTTAGATCACCAAGTCGGAGCTTAAATATCTTGAAGAAGATTAACCAACATGAAAGGAACATAAACCAATCTAATTAACTCTCTAATTAGATCACTGTTTCTTCATTGGCGCCCACCGATTTTTTCTATAACCACCCTCATCATCTTTTATTTGAGCTTTTGACATCCTTTCCTTCCTTCAACTATGACTGGTCAAGGAATCATCCCAGAGTTCGGTTTCGGAACCAACTCTAACACGGCGTTGGGTGAAGGAGTCCAAACCTTCCAAGCCCAACAAATCGAAGAAATCGGCGAAGTTGAAATCAACAATACTGGGGGTCCGCGCGGGAGCTTCACCCGCATCACACAAGTGGTCACCCCAGGAAACGGAGAAGGACCTTCGAACACAGCGCCACCTCAAAATGTATCTGCATTACTTGGCTTACCAGAAGGCGAAACCCCAGCCTCGTGGTATGCCAAGAACATCGCCACTATCAATGCAGCATACCAATCGCTCATCGCGCAGCAAGCAGTTTTGACGGCAGAACCGTCCTTGGTCACCCCTCCGAGTCAGGGGGTGCGCCAAATGCCACCACCAGCCAATATACAAGGCAGAACCAACAGGCCTCCCCCTACAAGACGTTTAAGCGTACAAGACACGCGCGATACAAGAGGGGAAACGGATAGTTACTATGAATATCCGTCGAACCTTCAACGAGGCCCTGTTCACAGCCGGTTCACGCCGCGCAACATGAACAATGAATGGGAAGAAACCGACCCATATGATCCTACATGGGAAGGTGACGAAGAATCATCAGTCTTTAATCGTTTACCAAAAAACCATGAGTACTATAAGCCAAGACAACACATTGGCTACACAGAAGAAGCTGAACGAGATTTCCGCCTGGCATACAGACCAGCGGAAGCTGCGGAGCACTCCAAGTTTATCCCAAAAATCGCACTCGCACCGCTCTCACGAGAGAAGCTACCCCCAACCGTTGGGAAATTCAATGGGTTGACTGACCCAGACGATCACGTCAGAACATTCACGAGTGTGGGCTGCATGGGAGGTTGGAACATGCCCATGTGGTGCCACCTGTTCATTCAAACTCTTACCGGAGCGGCTCGCGCCTGGTTTGACAGCCTTCCGCCCGGAAAGATTAAGTCATGGACAGATTTCAAGACGCAATTCTTAAGCTACTTTAGCCAACAACGTCGCTACCAACGCGACACAGCCGAAGTAGAAGATATTTGGAGAAGAGATGGTGAAGGTCTGGAGGACTTCATCACGCGTTTTAACAAAGAGTGCCTGGAAATAGGCGGCGTCAGTGAGCAACTCATGCGCTGTCACTTCAAAAAGGCTATACGCTGCGATAGTCTCATTAGAACCATCACAGGCAAAGATGGAATGCCGAAGGAGTGGGATAAACTGATGGAAGCCGCAAAAATCGTCACGCAAACTGAGGAGTCCCTTGCTGGTGGAAAGGGCTACTATCCAGAAGATCGATTTTCAAGAGGAAGTACGCGCGACAACAACAACAAGCGCAACAAATACAAGAGTCATGACTGGAAGTCTGAGAGACCAAGAGGCCGTGACGACAGGCCACGTTACAGAGAAGATGCGCGAGAAACGATTGACCGAATCGGTTACAAGAAAGCAGTCAGAGACGACAATCGTGACAAACACTGGACTCCGCTCACAAAAACTCCAAAGGAGGTATTGATGACGGAGAATGTCGATTTCAAGGCGCCAAGGCCAATGACAAACAAGAAAGGGCAAGACCCTAACTTGTACTGCGATTTTCACAAAGATTCAGGGCACCTAACCGACGACTGTTACAGCTTGCGCCAAGAAATCGAGAGAGCGCTCAAAAGCGGCAAACTAAGCCATTTAGTGAAGAATGTACGCAAGGAAACCCGTCAACTCCAGCGCCATGATGAAGGTAACCACAAAAAGGTCCGACGACTAGAGACTCACATTGTCAACGGACCCAGGTACAGCGCGAAAGAGAAAGGCAAACGCCCTTATGAACCTTCGTGGCAAGAGCAGCAAGTTGTATTTCCAGTAGTGCGTGGCGGACCTCGCGCCACACGTCCTGTGGTCATCACCGGCATAATCGGGCATTATGAAACTGACTACATATTCATAGACCCGGGAAGTACTGCCGACATCATTTATGAACAATGTTTCAATCAGCTGGATGAAGAGGATAAAGCGCGACTCGAACCTGTCGATTATCCTTTGTCTGGATTTTGCAACGAGATGGTTTTTCCTCTCGGGCAGATCAGTTTCCCCGTCACGCTCTCTGACGGGAAACACTCGAGAACAACAAATGTGAACTTCATGGTAATGCCAGTGAAATCGAGGCATGATGTGCTTATTGGGAGGGAAACACAAGGCGAGCTAAACATGGTGACTTCAACGCCTCATTCTGCAATAGGTTTCCCAACCAAGACAGGAGTAGCAATCATATATGCCAAAAAAGAAGTAATGTCAACCGAAGAGCTGCGCCCAACAAAGGCGGCAAAGGTCTCCACGACCGAGCCGGAGAAATGGGTTTTAAACCGAAAATACCACGAGCAGACCGTGACAATTGGCCACGCCATTTCGTCAGACATCAGAACACGTCTAAAGCAACTGCTGTTTCGAAACATGGATATATTTGCCTGGACGTCGGCAGACATGACCGGTGTCCCGCGCAACATCACCGAGCATTGCTTAAACACGTACCCATCTGTCGAGCCAAAGGTCCAAAGAAGGCGCAGCCTAGGGGCAGACAAGACAAAAGCAATGAACGAGCAGGTATGTGAGCTGCTCAAAGCCGGGATCCTGCGAGAGGTAAGATATCAGAGTTGGGTGGCGAACCCTGTGATGGTCGAAAAATCAAATGGCGGATGGCGCATGTGCGTAGACTACACTGATCTCAACAAGGCGTGCCCAAAGGATTGCTATTCCTTGCCTGAGATCGATAAAAAAATAGATTCTCTCGCGCCATACCGATGGAAGTGCTTTTTGGATTGCTATAAAGGATACCATCAAGTGCAGATGAAGCTAGAAGATGAAGACAAGACAGCATTCAGAACAGATCTTGGAATCTTCTGCTACACAAAGATGCCTTTTGGTCTGAAGAACGCAGGCGCGACATATCAACGCTTGATGGACAAAACCTTCGCAGGCGACATCGGAAAGCATATTGAGGTTTATATCGATGATCTAGTGGTGAAAAGTCCCGAGGAGGACCAAATGTTGAAAGACATCGAAAAAACGTTCAACTCATTGCGCAGCGTAAATATGAAGCTAAATCCAGCCAAGTGTTCCTTCGGCATGGAAGAAGGGAAGTTTCTGGGTTTCATTGTCACAAACGGCGGTTTCAAGGTGAATCCAGAGAAGGTACAAGCTATAGAATGAATGCCCTCACCGAGAAACATCAAGGAAATGCAACGACTAGCCGGCCGGCTGGCCGCGCTAAATCGTTTTCTCTCCAATCACGCCGCAAAGTCATATCCCTTCATTAGCACGTTGCGCAATTGTGTAAAGAAGCAAGAGTTCAAATGGACCCCGGAAGCCGAAACAGCTTTTCAACAAATGAAAGCGTGTCTGATCGAACTCCCTACCCTGACGGCACCATTTGAAAAAGAGCCCCTTGTGCTGTACTTGTCCTCCTCGGATAAGGCAGTAGGGTCAGTATTGTTGGTAGACAGGAACAGTGTGCAAACCCCGATCTATTACGTCAGCAGGGTACTCACAGACCCAGAAACAAGATATTCCACAATGGAAAAGCTGGTCCTTGCGCTATTACACGCCTCCCGAAGGCTGCGCCGATACTTCACGGGCCATGTGATAACTGTGCTTACAAACTTCCACATTGGCACTATACTACAGAAGCCTGAGACATCAGGCAGGTTGGCAAAATGGGCCATTGAACTGGGCGGCCATAACATCTTGTATAGGCCGCGCCCAGCCATTAAGGGGCAGGTCCTCGCCGACTTCATCACAGAAGTGCCGGCTGATAAAATCAAGGAATGCGAGATGATAGAGACTCCCAAGGAAAATACAACAGAGGAGACTTGGATGCTTTACACTGACGGGGCATCAAATGAAGATGGCGCGGGAGCAGGTTTACGTCTAGTGAGCCCAGAAAAGCACGAGTTTACTTACGCCATTAAGCTCGACTTCAAAAACACCAACAATGAAGCTGAGTACGAGGCTTTTCTGGCAGGCTTACGCCTCGCCATCAAGATGGGAGCAAAAAACTTGCGCGCACATGTTGATTCACTCCTGATAGCCAGTCAAGTAAATGGCATATACGACGCGAAGGGAGAAGTCATGGCTTTATATCTGGAACAAGCGAAAGAATTGCTCCAACAATTCAAAACCCACAAAGTCATACATATCAATCGCTCAGAAAACAAGCCCGCAGATGCCCTGAGCAAACTCGCCTCGACTTCCTTTCAACATCTCGCCAAGGATGTAAGGATAGAGGTACTCAAGAACCCGTCAGTATTGCTGCGACAGGTGAATGTGATCGAAACAGGGCAAACATCGTGGATGACCCCCATCATCCAATACTTGCAAGAAGGGGTGCTTCCCGAAAACAAAGCGGAAGCAAGAAAGATCCAAAACAAAGCCCTACAGTACGAAATGAACAGCGGTATCTTGTACCGAAAATCCTTCCTGGGACCACTACTGCGCTGTGTGGACCCCCAGGATGCGAATTATCTGATAAGGGAAATCCATGAGGGGATTTGCGGCATCCACTCTGGGCCACGGATGGTAGTCGCGAAGATCATGAGCGCCGGTTACTACTGGCCGGGTATGCATGTTGACGCAATGAAGGAGATCCGCAAGTGTGACTCTTGCCAGAGGCACTCTCCAAAAACGCTGCGCCCTAAAAATGATCTTATCCCCGTGTCCACCGCATGGCCCTTTCAACAATGGGGAATTGACATGGTGGGACCCTTCCCGGATGCTCCCGGCGCCGTAAAGTTCATCATAGTAGCTGTCGACTACTTCACAAAGTGGGTAGAAGCCAAAGCCCTTGCATCCACCACAGCTATGATTGTGCGCAAGTTCATATGGGAGCACATCATATGCAGATTTGGCCTCCCGCTCAAGATCGTGACAGACAATGGCACCAACTTTGCTTCGGACGATCTTAAGAGCTGGATGAAGGAGATGAACATTGAACACACTTTCACCTCCGTTGCGCACCCACAAGGCAACGGACAAGTGGAAAGTGTGAACAAATGCATCGTCGAAGGGATAAAGGCCAGATTAGGAACAAGGCGGCGCGGATGGGTTGATGAGCTTCCAAGCATTTTATGGGCTCATCGGACCATGCCAAAGACGAGTACCGGCGAGACCCCTTTCAGCCTGGTCTATGGCTCAGAGGCGGTAATCCCGGCGGAGATTGGCCTGCCCTCGCCACGCATGACAGCGGTCAACACAGTTGACAATGAAGCGGAAAGGCGTCTAGACTTGGACCTGTTAGAAGAAAGACGCGAAATCGCAAGAATCAGAGAGGCCAAATACAAAACCCAGCTGGAAAGGTACTACAACACAAGGGTTCGCATTTGTACCTTCAACCCAGGGGAATACGTCTTTCGCGACAATGAAGCATCAAATGCGGAACGTCCAGGGAAATTGGCACCTAAATGGGAAGGCCCATATCTGATTCATGAGGTCCTGGGCAAAGGGGCCTACAAATTGCGCACCCTAGATGGCCACATCTTACCAAGAACTTGGAATGCGCAACAACTGCGCAAATGTTACATGTAATCTATTTCGGCCCTGCGCCATCTTTCAATTCACTAAGCCGACTACAAGCCATTAGCAATTATGTATGAAGGCCTAAGCGCCCATTTCTGACTTGAATGAAAACATACGACATGTTTTTCTATTACATTTTTTCGTTACAAATGCATGCTAAACTTATGATTAGCGCGAAAACACTCCAGCATTTCAGGGTTGTTCAAACCACCTCCAAGGTCCTCCGCGAACAATAGCGCGAGACCGGGTGGATACCTTAATACTTAAAAAACGCTTCCATTTATTCGAGCCAATTTAACATAAAGTTTTTATAGCAATGCAATAATTGCAACGGAAAAAATCAAAATGTTTCATGTCATTTAAAACTTGCGCAAATGCGCAGCATTGTACATAGAGTATCCGAAGAAATTACAAAGGCGCAAATCCCTATCAACCACCTATTCAACAAACTATCCTATTCATCGCGGCGATCATCACCATCATCTCCGTCATCCTCACCATCATCATCGTTGCCATCATCATCACCATCGCCGCCATCATCACCAGCTGGCTCTTCGTCGGACAACTCGACGGTAACCGGTGGATCGAGGACTGCCTTAAGACGCTGGCACCAGTCGTCTTTCTTCAACGATTCAACAACCAACTCCATGATAGGCAAGGAAAGGTTGTCATAGGAGTTTTCAGCACTAGCCAATGCAGCATCAGCATGTTCCGTCACTGAGCAATGACTTATGTCAAATTCCTGCCCAAGCATCTGCTCAACGTGATCGGCACACTCCAGGTAGCCTCCCCGATGACCCACCGCACGCGCCGCATCTGTCAGAGCCGCTACGGCGCGGTCTAGCTCGCTCGCATTCAAGATGGAGTTGGCAACCTTCACAACAAACAAAAAGCATTAAAGATAAAACTCTCAACAAGAAAAAGCATAAGTCAAAGGCACTTACCAGCACTACTCCTCGAGTGCGCATCCATTCAGCCTCCGAGACAAGCGTATCAACGATGCCTTGGGTCTCGGAGTAGTTTGTCTGGGCCACATTAAGCGCAGCAGTGCTGACAGCACGCGCCTCCTCAGCATCAGCAGCCTTGACCTTCTCAGCCTCAAGGTCAATCTCCAAAGACTCGCATCTGTCGATTTGCTCATTCAAGCGACGTTTGAGTTCCGCAATCTCAACGTCCTTGGCGTGGAGATCCTTGTCCTTGTTGGACAATTGCACCTTGGCTTCAGTCAGCTCAACCTAAACATTGGCAAACGCCTTGAGAATTGACTTAGAGAAATCTCATAAACAAAAAAGGGAAGAGCGAGAGTCAGTAGAACTAACCTCCATCTGCTGCTTGGCAGCTCTTTCACCCTGCGCTTCCTCCACCTTTGAGGTCAAGTCCGCAACTTTAGCCTCAAGATCAACGATCTTCTGTCGTAGCGCATAAGCACGATCGTTGTCTTGGGCGCATATACGCTTAAACTCGGCCTTCTCCTTGGCCAGTTGCTCCTCAACATTGTGGAGTTTTTTCTGCAGCCCCTCGCGGCCCCACTCTTCAGCCTTCTTGTCAGCCTCAAACTTGGCTCTCTCCTCACCAAACGCGGTTTTCGACTTTTCGAATTCAGCAATACGTTTCAGCATACGCTCGCGATAAGCCTCCCAGTCGGCGCGCTCCCTAACCATCGTTCGCCATTCGCGAACTATTTGATGGTTGGCAGCACGAGCGTTGGCCTCACCAAGAATATAAGTACGATACAACATTTCGTGAGGTTTCGCCCTTTGCCGATGGACTTCAGCAGGTGTAAAGGAGTTCAGGAACCACTCGCGCGCAGGGCTGAACTCGACGAAAGTATCTTTTTGTTTTAAACTCCAGGGGGCTTGATGAGGAGCGTCCCCACGCTCTTCTTCAGTGTAAGTCTTGTAGTAAATATCCCCAACGGTGTCCTTCGCACCTATCACATTGGGGTTATAACCCCCAGCTCCACCAGAGCTCGCGCCGCTTGAGGAGAAGCGGCTGGAACCCTTGGAAGTAGTAACAGGACCGGTGTTGGTTGGTTTGGTGACCTCAGGACCTGGAGGTTTAAGAGGCTGATCCATAGCCTTTTTCGCCGATAGCTCCTTCTCCAAGGCCTGCTTCCTCGCCACTTCAGCCAACCTCTCCTGCTCCGCCCTCTGCTTCCTCTCCTCCTCCTCCTTTTTCTTTCTCTCCTCTTCTACCTTCTTCCTCTCTTCTTCTTTCTTTCTCTTCTCCTCCGCAACTCTCTTCTTCTCCTCCTCTCTCTTCCGGTCCTCCTCCACCTTTCGCTGCGCCTCAGCAGCCTTCGCGGCATCCTGAGCCGCAGTGTCAGTGGACTTGACGGTAATCTTGGGCCTCTTTACCCCGGCCTCACTAAACGTGACACCCTTCTCAGGGGTCTTCTTCTTGATTTCTGGAAAATAAAGCAAAACCATTTGAGTAAAGAGAAAAGTATTAAGAAGAGAAGCGAAGAACTTACCAGGAGAAAATCTGTATAACGAGCGCAGCTTGCTCGTTTTCCCAACCACGGGAATCACAGCAGATGTAGGGGCGGAAGCCACACCAGTCGTGGCTTCGCTCCTACCCCTCTTCCGCCCAATAAGCCGGGCACCAGCATCTTCCTCTTTTACTTCTTCATCCTCTGGGAAAGACGGAGTCGCGCCAGCTTCAGGGTTGCGAGAACCCGCGCTCCCAGAACTCTTCGACCCACCAGCACCAGTTTTCCCCTTAGCTGCATGTGATAAACCTTCATATGAGTCACTGATTATCACGTAGTCGTCTAAATCACGTTGACGAAGGCGAAGAGTACCTTTGACAGCAGCAGATGTTGCGCGACTAGGGCCGGTGCCCTTACTGGTCACCTCAGGCTCCACCTTTTTCTTCTTCTTCACCGGTTTTTTCTTCTTCTCCTCGGGGTCAATCCCCAGGTCGCGCAACACACCTGCAAAGATTTCAGACCAAGAGCTTAGCTCGCCGTTGGAAGAACCTACAGACTCCTCGCTGGAAAGATAGAAAGTTTCTTTCCCAGCGAGAGTCACAGAGCGCAATGGACGAGGTTTAGGGTATTGCGCACCTTCAGTAGCGGTTGGCGGCGAAGCGAAAGCATCAGCAGCTGGAAACATGAAGTTTCCTTTAATCTGGTCATACCAGCTTTCTTCATCATCGCGCACTGGGCGAACGCCCATGGAGCCACCAAACGTGGAGAAGGCAGCTTGATAGAGTTGCGCTTCTACACACAAAAATAAGTAAGTAACAAGGTAAAGCGAATACACTTAAAAAAGGAACAAAGAAAAGTCTAACCTTGATCACCGATCTTCAAGACCGGAACCTCCTTGCTGCTAGGTGACCACTGGTCACTCATCTTAGCAGCAACCAAAACACTTTCCCCAAACACCCGGTTAGGGGTTGGGGTTAGCTGCTGGTACCACCGAGCAGTCTTCGGGATCGGGAGATCTTCCTTAGGTATGACCTCAGTCCATTCCCTAAAAGGCATAGCGATTGGCAAAACTTCTTCCCTGATGAAGAAGAACTTGGGTTTCCAATCGTGGAAACTCTTAGGAGGATTCAGCAGAATCTTCTTCGCCGCACCTCGGCTCGCAAATGAGAAGAACCCCATCGTTCTCTGCAACTGGTAGAAAGCACGAAACTTATCTACCGATGGCTCAATGCCATGAGACCGGCACAGGAATTCGAAGTGCCGCACCCTCACCATCCCGGGTGGGCTCATCTAGGATATATGGAAGTTATAGTAAGAAAGAATACTGCCCAGGAAATTGGTCGCCGGCAGTCGGAAATTCCCTTGAAGGAAAAAGTCTTCATAAAGGGTGATATAACCGGGTGGTGCATCAGCCGCGGTCTGGCCCTGAGCCGGATACCGGGCATCCCACTCCGGTGGGAATCTAAAACTACGAACAATTTGTTCGAACAGACCTAAGTCCCATCTAAGGACAGGAACCGGTCCTTCCTCACTAACAGGAGCCTCTGGGTGTTCTTCACTCATCTTTGAAGAAGGATCTGGAAAAAAGGCTTGAAGAAAATTTGAAGATTTGAAGAAATCTTGAAGAAGACGAAGAACACTTTGAAGATTCAAAGAGTTTTGAGAGAAAAGTGGAGAAGCAACGAAGAGAAGTGAGAATCTCTCACCTTCTCTTCGGATATATATACCCATCGCATTTAATGCGATGGGTAACCGTGCCGCGTTCGCCGCTAGGCTAACCAACAGGAGGTTGCCACGTCAAGCGGAAAACCAGGGGTGACGGTTACCACGCGCGCGTGGGCCTCACTCTCCTGACATGAAGTGCAACCGCCGCAGGCGGCATGATGACACCCGTGCCAGGGGTCAACTCACACGTCGCCCTCAGCGACTTATCTCACCAACCTGTCAGAAGTTCAAATTTCGAAGTTTCCCGCCATAAAACGTGCAAGTAACTTCATGCAGAAGTCACATGAGTCGCGCCAGATATACGTAAACTACTATAACCTAGCGCGCCTAAAAGGCCAAACAAGAAATCACTCGACACCTGCCTAGTACCTGCGCATTGAAAACGACAGTTTTCAACGTCCGCCATACAAGTCAGGATCAAAAGAACCATTTCCCCTTCTCTTATTTTTTTTTTATTAAGTCCAAAGCTCCAACCACTTGCGTTGCGCATGGTGCAGCACTGGACTGGGGGGACTTGAAGGGGTATGGTCCCAAAAAGTCGCGCAAACCTCAGATCAGGTTGCGCGTGAGACCATACTCCTTAACACAACAAGGTGTTAACAACAACCTTGCGCGGCCTACATCGCTCTACGATTATCCCGCGCGAGGGAATGCACACAACAAACCCAGATATCAGCACTTAACATAAAAACAATGGAAGAAATGAGCCACTCGGTAGGGAAGCGCGCGGCTACCTACAGTGGTACACAAGGTACAAGTGGCAGTAAAAGGAGCCAATGAGCGTCTAGCAGGCTCTGGTCAATCGTGCGCCACGATCGCCTGACGAGAAGTACACAAGGACGCCTACATGGCACCAATCAGAGGACGGAGACAACTGTCCCACGATCTCCACTCGTCTGCTGATGACAGAAGGACAACAAGGCCGACAACAATGACACGTGGCTCCAATCAAGGTGCGCCAGCACCAACGAGCATCTAGAAGCCACTAAGCGGTCGACGCCAGTGAGACAAAGAGCATATCCGTTTTGTTGTCCGCTTCTGGCCCAAGGCCCATCAGCCCATAACCCCTCACACCTCTCCGGCTATAAATAGAGACCTTACTTCACAGGTTAAACACTCTATTCTCTCGGCTCTTACTCTTTACACTTAATCACTCTCAAAGCAGTCGCTTATTCTCACGCCGGAGCCTGGTTAAGAGGGAAACCCCCACATTCCCCTCTTAACGAGTAACGGTGTTCTGTTTTGCAGGTTAGATCACCAAGTCGGAGCTTAAATATCTTGAAGAAGATTAACCAACATGAAAGGAACATAAACCAATCTAATTAACTCTCTAATTAGATCACTGTTTCTTCACATAATCATGTACCAAACTATAAATAGATATGCATAATCACCTACTATGTTATAAAATAATTACGTTACAAGTAATATAATCACGCATCGAGTTATAAAATCACATACTATTGTTATAATTGTTCAAACGGATATATGATCATATACCATGTTTAAAAAAAAAGTGTAAACTGCCAAAATGGTCCTTTAGATTTGGTCACTTTTACCACATTAGTCCAAAACTCAAATCTTTTAAATCTAGGTCCATGTGGTTCCATTTGAATCTAAAATTAAAATCTGGTCAGATTTTTCAGTTAACATCCAGCTCTTATGTCTTTTTTCTCCCTTTTAATGAAAGGAAAAATGGTCTTTTAACGTTTAATTACAACAATTAAAAAAATCTGACCATTTTGCCATTTATTAAAATGGAGGAAAAAGACAAAAAAAAATTGATGTTAACTAAAAAATCTGACAAAATTTTGCTTTTTAATGAAAATGACAACAAAATTGAAACCATAAAGACCCCAAATTCAAAAGGTTAGAGTTTTGACTCAAGTGACCAAACCATGGACCATTTTAAGAGTCTCCTCCTGTATCATTTTAAAATTTTAAATTAAAGATGATAAAAGTCTCAATTCTATGGTATAATATAAGACTAGTGATTTTCCCCCCTGCGCTTCGCGACGAAAATTCGGTTGGTATCTGTTCGGTTCGTTATGTTACTTACACTCGTTATTGTAATCGAAAGAGAAAACCTTACATCAAAAACAATAAAAATGAATATCCATGATGTTTTTCATTTTTTTTAATGATAACTGCTGATCTGCGCTATTCACCAATAATTCTAATCTTTATCACTCTTGGTCTCTTGCCCAGGATACAAAGGTTGAACCTGGAACATCTCCCTTAAGAGGCATATGCCTATACCAAGTGGGCTAGCCCCACATTGGCAAAACATAGAATCGGACACAACAACAATCGAACTTGCGTCGGCTGCTTGCAATACAACGCATCAACCCTCACAACACATCATTTGATTTGTATGTTGTTCAGTTGATATCAATTTGGTTGCTTTGCATTCTATGTTTATTTTTTTCAACGTTGGCGTATAAACATTATGGAAACGGCTATTGTGCCGCTATCTTACCAACCCAAACCGAAATCGACTGAACAACATTTGTATCATTACTGGGATTTATTTTTATTGTTTTTCCTTTCGATAAACTAAGATCGTATTGCTATTATACCGTACCGAACTGAACAATATCGGTACCGGTATGTATTAATTTTTATGGTTTTTTTTGTTTGATAACATATATCGTGTTGCTATCGTAGTGATCCGAACGTAAGTTATTATAAAAAATCAATCTGAATGCTAAACAAAATGCTACTAATAAAAAGAACAAATACCTTGATAAAATATTACTAAATAAAAATAAATACTTAAAATATTTCAACTATTATTCATCATAAGTTTCTGTTAATATATCTAAATTGATTAAAAGCGTACACTATATAAAGTATCGGGTTGAAGTAGGAAATAAAAAAAAATGAAAGTAATAACATAAGAAATTCGTTTTACTATTAATCATGACTTTCAATTCATATATATAATAACTAGGTTATGACCCCGTGTATTACACGGGTTGATTAATAAAAACGATATAATTTGTTATTTGTTAATACTTATTATTTTTAATCTACTCTTGATAGTTTTGATTGAACATACATGATAAATTCATAAGTTGTCATTAATAACATTGAATTTTATGGGACAAACCTCTAATAACAATGAATTTCATGGGATAAACCTCCTAAAATAATAAAATAAAAAACAAAGTCATCAAAATTCACACCAACAAAACTTGGGAAAAGTTGAATTAAAGAAAGGAATGTTGGATTTTAATAATCTCAATTATTCGCTGTTGCCCGCTAACAGTTCCAATTTAAAAAATAACCACTGGTTGTCCCAACTATTAACATGTTGGCTTCTAATGGACCCTGACTAATAGAACCCTAATGTTGTTAGTCGTCAATCGCCGGAAAAACGTTTTTAGCCGGAAAAAAGGTTCCTAAAGGTTCGATATAAGGTTACAAAAAGGTTTGGGTTTCAATTTCAACCAATCAGTAGTTGATAGCCAAGGCCGTGTTATTAACACTTGGGCTGATATCATTAACCGTGCTAACCTTGGTATGGAAGTTATGCATGAACGCCATGGATGCTTAGCGGGTCATAGTGAATGACCAGATTTCAATTCAAATGGAATATTTCAACTAAAGCAATGAGATGCTTAAAAATAATATATTTTTATTTAAATCTTATTAAGTAATATTATCTATATCTATTTATTTAAACGGGAAAAAATAATTGAGACTACCTAATAGAGCGACATGTGTCCCCCATATGATTTACTTTATTATATGTATAAATAGATGTATAATATTCACTTTTTAATAAAATAATACCAAACAAAATTACAAATATAAAATCATTGATTTTACTAATATACTATGGTAAAAGTTTTAAGTTTATTAGAGATAATTACATCATCGAAAAGGATAAGAGTAAATTTGTATATTATAAATAAAAAGTAGGTATCAGTCAAAAAGAAGTAATAATTTGGGTAAAAGGAAACTAAAATTGTAGCTATTATATCACACCTTAGGTAATATAAACAATAAATGTAATATGATATAGAAAATCAAATAAATAATATTACAAATGAATTTAGGTAAAGGGGAATTAAAATTGTAGCTGTTATATGACACCTTAGGTAATATAAACAATAAAGGTAATATGATATAGAAAATCAAATAAATAATATTACAAATGAAAGGTATACATTAAATCTATCTACTATAATAAAAGAAATCAAGTTTTGTACACGTGTCATTCATAGAAGGCATCCTTAAATCTATACTTATCTTATATTAACTAAATAAATAAATAATAAATTAATATTAAATCTTATCATAATTTAATAAAATATTATCCTCAAATCTAAATTGTTAATTTAATATATTTTTAAAAAAATACATCTCTTTCCTACTTATCTTATATTAAATATATAAATAATAAATTAATATTAAATGTTATCCTAATTTATTAAAAATATAACTTCTTTTTATTAATTGGTATACAAAATTATATTTATTCAACTCGTGTAAAACGTGGGGTTTTTAAAAATATAAACTTTATTATTAACTATACAAAGTTACATTTATATAACACGTGTAATACACGAAGTTTTTAAAGATATAACTTTTTATCATTTGCTATGTAAAATTAGATTTATTCAACACGTATAATACACGGGGATTTTAAGGATACATTTTTTTTATTATTTGGTAGATTTTTTAACTCGACTATACACGGGGTTTTTAAAGATACGACGTTTTTAGTATTTAATATACAAGATTACATTTTGGTAGATTTTTCAACTCGACTATACACGGGTTTTTTTAAAGATACGGCGTTTTTAGTATTTAATATACAATATTACATTTATTTAATATGTGTAATACACATGGTTTTTAAAGATATAACTCTTTTTTAGATCTATTCAACACGTGTAACATACGAGGTTTTTAAGGATGTAATATTTTTATTATTTGGTAGATTTATTCAACCCGATTATATACGGGTTTTTTAAAGATACGACGTTTTTAGTATTTAGTATACAAAATTACATTTATTTAATCTTTGTAATACACATGGTTTTTAAAGATATAACTATTTTTTATTATTTGATATATAAAATTACATTTATTTAACCCGTACAATATACGAGGTTGATAAAAATATAACTTTTTATTATTTAACATATAAAATTACATTTATTCAACCCATGTAATACACGGGATTCTAACCTAGTTTAAACTAAATAATAATTATCTATAATTAAGTATTAAACTAAATAATATTTAGTAGCTAAAATTTATCAATAACTTTTTAGTAGGTAACTTTGAACTAAGGGGAATTTTGACCTAAGAAAAGGGGTAAATTACTTTTTGAGTCCCTGTGTTTTATAGGTTTTAACTAGTTGAGTCCAAAAGCAAAAAGTTTAACGACCTGAGTCCCCATAAACATTTTTTTAACCATTTGAGTCCAAATTTCTAACATTATTGAAATTATTCTGTTAACTTTTGTTAAATGACCAAATTACCCTTTTAATTAAATAAAAACCAATTTATTATTAAATATACATACATTCTCTATATCATATATACAGATCATTTGTCCAGAACTTTCTTTCTCTCTCTCTACCTAAACCATCTTCATCCCACCACCACACCTCCACCATCAACACCACCGTCGCCACTATACCTCCGCCGTCACCACCACCACTACACCGTCACCACCACAACACCCACCATCGCTGCACCTCCACAACACCTACCACCGCTCCACCTCCACCGTCACAACCACCACTACACCGTCATCACCATAACACCCATCACCGCTGCACCTCACCATCACCACCACCACAACACTCTATTTCATTGTAACCTTAGGTTAATTGAGATAGATCAAATGGTTGGATTTTTTTGGGGTGGGGAGTTGGGTCCAAGTGATAAGTCATTGGGATTAAGGTGTTGATCACTTTGAGGTCAATGGTTCAGGCTCGTCAAAGACATTTGTGTAAAAATTTACTGCTAAAAAATGGTTGGAATTTACGTAAATATAAGTTGGAATTTTGTCACTACTTAATCATAAGGCCGCCCGGGGCGGTGCGTTATTTTATCACGAAAACAAAAGATAACGCGTGATATCCACCCCCACAACAAAGTTCCACGCGTGATATAATCACGGTAAACCCATTTCGTTAATTTCTTCACGGCCGTGATAGTTTTTTTGTGAGGGTAGTTGTTGGTTGGGGGGGGGGGAATTGTTGGGTGTGGCGGTGAGTGATGACCACCCCCACTAAAAAAAGTTGTGAGTGATGGAAAAATGGTTACTGACATGGCGGAACATGATTGGATATTCTGAGTGATGAAATTTATCACTAGTGACCACCCCCCTCCCCTAACCAATAAATTAGTGATCATAAGATCTAAAATCCATCATACACTTCTCAGCAAATAACTATTTGTATTTGATCCTCCCTTAGTTCATCTAATACTATTGTGATCATGTTTATAATTAACTGAAATACTGTTATTGAGTATTTTATATATTGACTAGAATACATGTAGATTTATTATTTTTTTAAATATGATAATTTGAGTCTTTATCTAAATGCATATGTACACATTTGTATACTTAAAAAATCTGGAGATATATGATAAAATCAAAGAAAGAGCAGTAGAGAAAAATAAACTATGTTTTTATACTATATTTCCATTTTTTATTATTTTTTATGGCATCCTGCATTTTCATTGAAACGCAATATACATACACATGCTTATTCAGTTCATACAGTTTTAATACAATGTTGGTTTTGAAATGAACGAGCCTTGTTCAATATATTGATTATATTATATAAAAGTTCAAAATCTTACTAAAAAAAACAAAATAAAACGACAATAAAATAAAATTAATAAATAATATAATTAGCGCTGGCAATTTCAGACACGAACACAAAAACACGACACGACCTTAGCAGGTTCGTGTTTGACCTTTAACATGTTTCATGTTTCAAACAGGTCGACATGATAAGACATGTTAATTTTCGTGCCGAGTTCGGGTTTACCTATTTCGTGTTCGTGTCTTAATAGGTCGTGTCTGACACGATAGGCCAGACTTAGACTAAACACTCCACCCTCCAGGGCGAGTTTGTGTCTTATCAGGTCGTTTCATGTCTTAACAGGTCGTTTGATACACTTGTAAAGGGCGAGTTTGTGTCTTAGCAGGTCGTTTCGTGTCTTAACAGGTCGTATCATACACTTGTAAAGGGCGAGTTTATGTCTTAACAGTCGTTTCGTGTCTTAACAGGTTATGTTCATGTTACATGTTCATTATCAGGGAGTTTTTTTCTAAAAGAGTGTTGGTCAAAAAAGTATTTACCAAAATTGTGTTGTTTTAAAAATATTTACCAAAATGTTGTTTTAGTTGTAAAATTCAAGAAAAATGTAAGCTACAAGTTTATCACTCCTAATTTCATTGGAGAACTTCAATTCATGGAATAATTACTGATTTAATTAATTTTTTAACATGAGAAATTTGTTAAAATATAAGATTTTTTTTGTTGTCACTAACATGAGGAATTTGTTAAAATATAAGAATGTTTTTTTTTTTTTGTTATTACATTCTCTAGTTCACCTCAAATATTTACTCAAAATTGTAATTTCACTTGTACTAACAATGTTATTTTTTACTATATGATGAAACAGTGAGTCTATAAATCGATTAAAAAACTGAGTTCGGGACTCAGAATTCAGTTCGGATCATCAGTTCATTATCGTGTTTTAAACAACTCATTATTCGAATGGGACCTGAAAACAACAAAATATGAACGGGACGGGACGGAACCGAATTTGAATAACAATTTTGAATCCAGGTTGCAATTAGCCCACGTAAAATACAAAATCATATGAAAAAAATTCACATTATACTTCTTTACGTACCTGCGGAACCTCAAATTAAATCATTCTCACGCTAACAAATGAAATATTACTTGTATGTGTAAGATTAAATATATTACATATTGATATTTAATCTATAGCCATCATAATCATTTACATTATAGAGATCAAAATATATTAGAACCTATTAAATAATTAGTTGGTAATTGTTGATGGACCATATTACCCTTATTAACTAATTAGGTTTCCTCCGGGTGCTTATATAAGGAGAGTTATGTGGAGGTTAAGGGGTTACTCAGTTACACAATTACACACATCCCATTAGCCATAACATCATAATTCGACCTCCTCTCCTATAGCCGATATCCCTTTTCGGTTTTTTAAGTCCCCATCATCAGTTAGCATCCTAAGGATGAACCAGATCACGATGACAAGCATGTCGAACTCCATTACTGGATTCTCCAACGCACTGTCTGCTATAACAGGTATGTTTTACAGTTTTCCTTCATGCACAAACAGAACTGAACCAAGATGTGGTATCAGAGCATATGTTGATCAGTCAGTTCTGTTTTCGTATCCGTAATTCTGGGATTGAAACTTGGAAAACGGATTTTTTACAACTTCAAAACCGTCACAGCCGGTTTCGAGTCATGAAGATCGACTCGAGATCATTGTTTTCGGAAAAAGATTAATCAAAGGTTCATTCGAAATTAACTAGATTATGTTTTAACCGAAGTCTTTTTAGAAAAATTATTAATATTCAGGTTTCGGGTTCCAGAATTTATGTTTTATGTTTTTAGGGTTCATCATGTTCTTATGAAAATTCGAAAATTCTATTATGTTTTGGAATATGATTCGGATTATTAAGTGTTTTTCCTGTTTTTGATCTGTTTTTGTCCTCTAAAGATTTTAGAAAACTGTTATTAGATAAACGGTTACAATCTTTTCGAAATATGTTGATAAAATTAGATCATCTTAAAACAGGAAATAATATCTCATAATCCCTTAGATTTCGAATTTTCAGTTACGTTATCACAATTAACAGCTGTTGACAGGAAGCTTCGAGATCATCAGACTACGACTCGAGACCATAGGGTCTCGACTCGAAATCATCAGGTCCTTAAAACCTTCACAACTCGAGACCAACAGATCTCGACTCGAGACCATAAGGTCTCGACTCGAAATCATAAGGGTTTAAAGGTCTCGACTCGAGACCATAACGACATAACTCGAGACAAAGGTTACGACTCGAGACCATAACGTCATAACTCGAGACAAAGGTTGCGACTCGAGACCATAACGTCATAACTCGAGACCATAAGGTTGTGACTCGAGACCGTGGTTGCGACTCGAGACCTCATCATGACTCGAGATCTCATAACTCAGTCGAGACCTGACTCGAAACCTCATTATTTTATGCTGTTTAAATGTGAACTAAGAATTTTTTCGGGTAGTTTGCTATTAAATAATTGGTTTTGTAATTATTTAGTTAATTAATCAGAATCAGCTAATGTTTTGCAAAACCAAAATAGCTTAACTTGAATGAGCTCCTGATGTATCATTTCTGGCCAAAGCTGACTTGATACATCTACTTATCATTCAAGTATTACGAAAGCTATGTTAAGTGTGCATCATAAGCATGAATGTCTTAATATCTGGCCAAAGCTGATTTAATTCTTTCATAAATGGCATACTTAACAAGTGCATAATTAAAGTGATTGTTTCAATTTCTGGCCAAAGCTGATTTGTTACAACCGAGTTTTGTAAGGGCCAGGGGATTGTAAACCAATACACCATGACTGGTACACCTCAGCAGAACGGTGTCGCTGAAAGAAGAAACCGTACCCTTATGAACATGGTGCGCAGTATGTATTATTCCTCTGGACTGAAGCGTTAAAAGCAGTTGTTCATATACTCAATAGAGTTCCTTCTATGTCTGTCCCTAAAACTCCTTATGAACTTTGGACAGGAAGGAAACCGAGTCTTAAATATATGAAAGTATGGGGCTGCATTGCTGAAGCAAAACTTTACAATCCTTTCCTAAGGAAACTTGACCCTAAAACAGTTACCTGTTTCTTTATCGGGTATCCTGAGAACTCTAAGGGTTATCATTTCTATTGTCCTTCCCATGTCACCCGTATTGTTGAAACCAAGCGTGCCGCGTTCCTGGAGGATTTCAAGGTCAGTGGGAGCAGTACCAACCCTTACGAAGAATTGTAAGAAGTACAAAGACGCGGGGGGGAGAGACTCGTCGCTTACCATTACTCCGATTACTCCTCTTGTACCCAATGCAACTACTACACCTGAAGCTACCGCACCAACTCCAAATTCACCTCTACAATCAGAACCCATTATACCTCATGACGAAGGCACATCAAACGCTCAAAACCAAGACAACGCTGAACCCGATAATCCACTCAGGAGGTCATCTAGGCAAAGAAGGCCTACTAATTGGGATGATTATGTTACCTACCTGACTGAAATGGATCCCGGAAAGCTCAATGATCCTATCTCTTACAATGAAGCCATTAGCAGTGATCAGTCTTCTGAATGGAATAAAGCGATGATTGATGAGCTTGAATCCATGAAGAAAAATGACGTTTGGGATTTGGTAGAATTACCCAACGGAGTCAAACCCGTAGGATGCAAATGGGTGTTCAAAACAAAACTAGATCCGAATGGGAACGTTGAACGCTACAAAGCGAGATTGGTTGCAAAGGGCTACACTCAGAAAGAGGGAATTGATTATCAAGAGACGTTTTCACCTGTCTCTCGTAAAGATTCATTAAGGATCGTCATGGCCCTAGTAGCTCATTTCGATTTAGAGCTGCATCAGATGGACGTTAAAACCGCTTTCCTTAATGGAGATTTGGACGAAGATGTTTACATGAAACAACCTGAAGGCTTTAAACCTAAAGGTCAGGAGCATCTAGTCTGTAAGTTGAAGAAATCCATTTACGGGTTGAAACAAGCATCACGTCAGTGGTACCTCAAGTTTGATGAAGTCATGAAGAGGCAAGGTTTTATGAAGAATCAAGTGGATCAATGCACCTACCTCAAGATGAGTGGGAGTAACTTTACTATACTTGTCCTTTACGTAGATGATATTCCATTGGCAAGTTATTATAAAAATCAAACTGAATGCTAAACAAAATGCTACTAATAAAAAGAACAAATACCTTGATAAAATATTACTAAATAAAAATAAATACTTAAAATGTTTCAACTATTATTCATCATAAGTTTCTGTTAATATATCTAAATTGATTAAAAGCGTACATTATATAAAGTATAGGGTTGAAGCCGGAAATAAAAAAAATGAAAATAATAACATAAGAAATTCGTTTTACTATTAATCATGACTTTCAATTCATATATATAATAATAACTAGGTTATGACCCCGTGTATTACACGGGTTGATTAATAAAAACGATATATTTTATTATTTGTTAATACTTATTATTTTTAATCTACTCTTAATAGTTTTGATTGAACATATATGATAAATTCATAAGTTGTCATTAATAACATTGAATTTTATGGGACAAACCTCTAATAACATTGAATTTCATGGGATAAACCTCCTAAAATAATAAAATAAAAAACAAAGTCATCAAAATTCACACCAACAAAACTTGGGAAAAGTTGAATTAAAGAAAGGAATGTTGGATTTTAATAATCTCAATTATTCGTTGTTGCCCGCTAACAGTTCCAATTTAAAAAATAACCACTGGTTGTCCCAACTATTAACATGTTGGCTTCTAAGAGACCCTGACTAATAGAACCCTAATGTTGTTAGTCGCCGATCGCCGGAAAAACGTTTTTAGCCGGAAAAAAGGTTCCTAAAGGTTCGATATAAGGTTACAAAAAGGTTTGGGTTTCAATTTCAACCAATCAGTAGTTGATAGCCAAGGCCGTGTTATTAACACTTGGGCTGATATCATTAACCGTGCTAACCTTGGTATGGAAGTTATACATGAATGCCATGGATGCTTAGTGGGTCATAATGAATGACCAGATTCCAATTCAAATGGAATATTTCAACTAAAGCAATGAGATGCTTAAAAATAATATATTTTTATTTAAATCTTATTAAGTAATATTATCTATATCTATTTATTTAAACGGGAAAAAATAATTGAGATCACCTAATAGAGCGACATGTGTCCCCCATATGATTTACTTTATTATATGTATAGATAGATGTATAATATTCACTTTTTAATAAAATAATACCAAACAAAATTACAAATATAAAATCATTGATTTTACTAATATACCATGGTAAAAGTTTTAAGTTTATTAGAGATAATTACATCATCGAAAAAAATAAGAGTAAATTTGTATATTATAAATAAAAAGTAGGTATCGGTCAAAAAGAAGTAATAATTTGGGTAAAAGGAAACTAAAATTGTAGCTATTATATGACACCTTAGGTAATATAAACAATAAAGGTAATATGATATAGAAAATCAAATAAATAATATTACAAATGAATTTGGGTAAAATGTTAGTGCATGCATCTGTCGACTTCGTCTTGTATCGAGTCTTGTACTAGATATGTTTGATCAGGGCACGTTGTATGAGAAAATAGGAAAGTTTTAGGTTAAAAGAATGTGATTTCGCTTGAGATGGTAATTCCGCTTGAAATGACATTGGTCAGTTTCAAGCGGAATCAACAGCAATCATATTCCGCTTGAACCATTTCAAGCGGAATCAGATATCTATATATAGGGCTTGTGTCATGTAACACTCTAACTTAAAATGCCCAATATTTATACCGACTAGATAAGAAAGATCATAATCATTTAAAACATTTAGTACATAAGTGTTTGAAAACTACCACTAAACTTAAAGGACACATAGGTAATCTTTTCATTACAAAATTATCACAAATGAACTTCTAAGACAAAAGTGAAGATCATCTTCTTGAGTGTGTTCGGTTCATAAGTCTTGTGTTGATCGCCATCTGCTTGATTGACTTACTTGAAAGCTGGAAATTTAACAAAACAATAATGTTAGGATCCTTCAAATTTCACATAAATAAGTGTGTGCTTAAAACGAATTCGATATACGCAGTTTTGCAAACCAGACAATTTTGGCAAGGCTCCACCGTAAATTACGGTGGTCACCGTAATTTACGGTGGGCGCTGGGCGTTTATGGTTCCACCGTAAGTCAGTAGAGAATTGCCGTAAGGATTTACCCTACACCGTAAATTACGGTGGTACCGTAATTTACGGTGGCTTCTGCATATTCTTCCTGTTTGCTGTTTTGACCCGTTTATACCAATTTCTGCACTTTTCGGCCATAAAAGCGCAGCACGGGGCATTCCTTTGCAACAAGCACGACCCGTTTTGGATCCCTTGTTTCAACACACACGCTCCCATTATCGGTTTGCGTGATACTAATATTCTTCCCATTACCCGACACACGGGTTTATGGTCTACGGATGAGGTACTTCCGTTACCCGGTTTGTACCCATCAATTTTAACTCGTTTGGGGTTGCCATTATGAAGTCCCTCATTTTAGACAACCAAACCAACACGATTCTAATTTGTTCAAACTAGCAACCCATTAATATGAAAACTAAATCATCAATATTATAGTAGCGTTAACTACGTACCTTAGAGCTTTCCCTTTTGGCGAGCGTCCGCACTGGCTTGACTTCCCGACGCCTCACTCGTGTTGCCTAAAACATACAAGCCAATTATCATTAGAACCATTCGGCTCATGATTAAGCTTGTTACTTTACCAACACCACATTTGTGTCGATCAATGTCTTTTAGGCATTTTATCAAGCATCTTGTGTGCATAATTTCTTACAATTTGTAATTAAGTTTAACATTCATCATTTAGCCATGGCAAACATCAATTTAAGCAATTTCGCTAAATTTTTACATCAATAGTTTCTGAACCTTGTTCATAAAGCTTGAATTACTCTAGGATACATCAAAATCCTAATGTCTCATACTTTTCTACAAAAAACCCACATATCACCTCTAATGGTGATCATGAACTTTACAAGAATTAAACCAAATTTCAACAAGAAATCTACTAGGGTTCATCCCTATACACTATTTCAATTAAAACAAACATCATGCATGCTCAGATTTGAACCTCATGATTTTATCTAAAATCTAAGGTAGAACCAAATCATGAAATTTTGCATACCTTACGATCCCTTAGTCAAGGTGATCACAAATCTATATTCAGATTTCAATTCGGACTCGATTTGAACCTTCAATTGATGGATTTTGTGAACATTAGGGTTTGAGGGGAAATCCCCTTTGTTGCCTGCGTTTTGATCGATCAAACACACACTTAGGTGTGTGTTTGGTGTGTTATTTTTACTAATAATAAATTAAGTTCCAGAATTGACAAGTTTGGTCCCTCAATTATACATGGGCTATAGAACAAGGGTTTTTAATTATACTTTGTCATATTATGTTAAGATTTCTACTAACTAGGTTATCTTTCCTGGTCTTTTATCTTAACTTACTACTGGTATTTAGTTTAAAATGTAACATTAATATTTCCGGGGTGTTACAAGTCATTCGAGCGAAATTAGTCTGAACAGTTCTTGAAAATCATACCGAGGTGTTGCCGGTTTGATTCTTGCATGTAATCGGTGTTATATCAATCTACAAGGTGTTTAAAGTGAATTGCAAGCTGTATCTAAGTCTGTTTCTTGTTTTCCGCACCTGAAACAGATCAAAACTTCTCTGAACGACTCGTTCGGGTCAATTACACGATCCTACAAGTGGTATCAAAGCACAGGAGGAGGAGTTCTACAGATTACAGCTGATTTTCATTGTGTTTTCTGACTTCTACACCTTCTTTTCAAAAACTTCAAGTTTTCATGGTTAAAATCGGCCAAATTTTTCACAGACTGTGTAAAACTACATATTAACAAACCCTTGAAAGTTTCACATTAAAATTCAGCTTAAAAATGATTAAAATGGACCTTCGGTGTTATTCCGCTTGAACGAGCAGCTGTGTTTCCGCTCGAATTGGCCTTATTTCGCTTGAAGATTTCAAGAGAAATTTGTTATTTCGCTCGAGACTGTGTTGATTCCGCTTCGAAGGACCTATTCCGCTTGAAAATTTTCAAGCGAAATAATTGATTTCGCTTGAAATACCTGATTCCGCTCGAAAGGTCTTATTCCGCTTGAATTTCAAGCGAAATCAGATCATTTTGCTTAGATTCCTTATTCCGCTTGAAACTACTGATCTCGCTTGAAGTTGTCTTTTTCAGTGATTTCGTTTGAACAGGTGTTTGAAAGGTTGAATTGAGATATTTCGCTTGAACTTGTTGTGAATCATGAGTGACGAATTTTACAACGCGTTTGCCACATCTTCGATTAATCCGGCTTCCATTGCTCAAAACATGAATCTGGAAAATGAAACCGGAACTACACAAAAGCCCCCGAAGCTAATGAGCATTGAGGAGTACTACGGATGGAAAGATCGGTTCGAAAACTGGGTTCAAGCTAACCATCTAAGATCGTGGGAGTGTATATTGAAGAGATATGTTCTACCACGTACTGAATTGCAAACTGAAAAACAAATTTCTGAGTTTAATGACAAAGAACGGGAAATGTACAGAGCTGAAAAAATTATGATCAGTTTACTTCAGCAAGCTATCAAAGAAGACATCTTTGTGTTGCTACAACACGACAAGACCTCAAAATCAATCTGGGATGCTCTTAAAGTCAAGTTTGAGGATAGTGAGAATATGATTAAAAGCAAAAAGGCACTGCTCAAGAAAGAATTTGATCTTTTTACAAGTTTGCCAGGGGAAGATACAAAGAAGCTAATTGAAAGATACTGCCACTTAGTTCGATCCATGTCGATGCTGAGCATAACAAAAGATCGTGAAGAGTGGGTAGACAAGTTAGCTGATGCTTTACCTCAAAAAGAGTGGGGTACTTACTTGATGATCTTGAAGAACACTGGAGTGTATGATGGGTTAACAATTTCTCAGTTCATCGAGAAAATTGAGGATCAAGATCTGGAACAGCAAAAGATTGCGAGGATGAATAATCCGAGTAGTCAACAAGACGTAAAAATGTATTACAAAGGCAGTGTTCCAGAAGTTGAAAGAAACCCGAAGATTCAAACTGCTTTTAATGCTAGAAATTCATCAGAAAATATTGATCAGAGTTCTAAAAACAGCAGTGGTTTCTCTTCATATCCAAGTGTTAATCCAAAAGATAAAACATCAAGTTTTCAGCATCAAAGCTCAAAAAGTGGAAATGGTTGTGTGATACAATGCAATATTGCTTTGAACCTTCCTGATGGTCAAAGTTTTTCTGAAGAGGTTGCGAAAGATCACATGGCATTACTTGGTTCCGTGCTTCTATCTTATGAAGGATTGGTTGCAGGGAGAATCGGCAATCCTATGCTAACAAAGGAGGATTACGATCAGATAGAAGCTGAAGAGATGGAACTAATGGACATCAAATGGTGTTTAGCTAGTGTCCTTAGAAGAGCTGAGAAGTTTAAGCTGATTACTTGAAGAAATGACTTTCTTGATGCACATGTTTCAACTTTGGGTTTTGATAAATCTAAAGTTACTTGTTTTCGATGCAGGGAGAAAGGTCATTTCAAAAGAGAATGTAAGAACAGAGAAGCAAATGATGCAAAGAATCCATTCGGAAAAGATGACTACTACCGGAAAGCCATATACCAACAAGTTGGTCAGCAACAACAACAAGAACCACAAGTGGCTCATGGTAGAAAAGTGATTGAGGATTCAAAGAGAGCATGTTTGGGGAATCAAGAAAGTTTTAACTGGAACAAATACATTTCATCCGACAGCAAAGCATGCCTAATCAATCAAGATGATGAAAGGCTACCTGAAGCCTTTAGCTGGGATATGTTTACGGATGAAAAAGGGAGAGTTTAAAGCGTTCATTGCCAAGATTGTGAAAGACCAGACATGTTCACCGAATGGATGAAATCTATTGGAGTTAATGTGAAGAATGAAGATGAAAAGTCTATTTCATCTAATGAAAGTTCATAGAGTTCTGAAGAAAGTTCAGAAAGAGAAGTTGTTTTTGATCAAACACCATCTGATTCTGGTTCTTCGGATGATAGTTCTGACAAATCAGTAGAGTTTGATCAATCACCAACTGATGACAGTAGTGATGATGAGGAAGAAAAACATATTAATATTGCAAAATCTCATCTCTCTCCTGAAAGTTTTCATTTTTATTTTGCAGATCGCTTGAAGAAGCTGAAGGAGAGAAGAGCAGCAAAAGAGCAAAAGCAGGAGAAATCTGAAAGTGTTGCTCAAGAAGATGAGACTGTTCAAAATGAAGAAGTTAAAATTGTTGCTGAGGAGGTTGATGAAGCAGAGAAGGTGACTGAAGCTGAAAAAGTTGTTGAATCTGAAAAGATTACTGAAGTAGAAAAGATTGTTGAAGTCATCAAGCCATGCTCAAAGTGTCTTGAATCTTGCAAAGATTGTGCAGTAAAAGATGAAAAGCTGGCTGAGCTAGAAAAGATGAAGGAACAATTACTGTTCAATCTCAACTACGTGAAGGAATCTTATGATGTTCTGCATAGAACAGTAACTGGTCTTCAAAAGACAAATTCTGAGAGAGAAGACGCTTTGACCATGATGAACGCAACAATGATGACGAAGCAAAAAGCAATCAATCATTACATTGAAGAAAATGCTAAGCTGAAGCAAGAGTTGGAGTCTGAGAAAATTGAGAATGAGAGGATCAGACGTTTAATACAAAGTTATTCTAGTTCTGATTATCTTATTGATCGAATTTATCTGACTGTTGCAGGTTTCGAAGTATTCAAAGATGACAAGCCAAAGAAGAAAGATACTGGTAAGAAACCGACTGTTAGCTATAACAAGTGTCCGCCTCCAATCTGGGAAGGTTATTCTCCCAGAAAACCAAATGAGGAGCAAGTCGAAAAAGCAGTCAATATAAAGTTAAAAACTGATACAACTGATGAATTATCAGAAAACATTGACGTCACGTTCACCTCGTCTGACACTGATCATGAGTCTGAGTTAATCAAAAAGGTGGTCGATCAGGTGTTGGATACTGATGAGGAGTCTG
This sequence comes from Helianthus annuus, assembly GCF_002127325.2. Lineage (NCBI taxonomy): Eukaryota > Viridiplantae > Streptophyta > Magnoliopsida > Asterales > Asteraceae > Helianthus > Helianthus annuus. The sequence continues at coordinate 143,015,901 of NC_035439.2, forward strand.
AGTTAAAGTCTGAGTCTGGAGGGTCAAGTTCGTCAGTCAACAGTTCAAAACCGATGGTTAAACGGGCATACAGTAAAGAGTTTTTGTTATCAAAATCAAATTTGGATGATGAAACATTTGAAGTGGCATATACTTTAAATGATTCGGACAAATTATATTCTGACAAAAAGTTTCCGATAAGAAGTGTTCGTTTTGACATGATCAAAAAGGTTTTCAAAATGACAGAAATTGATATTTCTGAAATAAAAGATTTAAATCTTACTGGAAAACCTAAAAAATACACTTCAAGAGTACAACAGCGATTAAACAAGAAAAAATGTTACAATTCTGGTTCTGGTTTTCAAAAGAAACCAAACCATAATGGTAATTTCAAAAAGAAAGGACTTGGTTTTATTCACCAGAAAATTATAAAAATGAGAAAAATTCTAAAACAAAAACAAAATTTGTTTCAGGTGGAAGTGCTGAGGATGAACAGAAAAAACCGTTCTGGAAACAATCAAACCAGGAGTTTCTTGCCGAGAAGAAAAGAAAAGGAACTAGAGTGTTTCATCCAATAGAGACTCGAATCTGTTTCAAATGCAATGAAGTTGGTCACATTGCATCAATTTGTTCTCAATCGGCAAAACCAAAACAGGGAGTTTCTGAAAAATTAAAAGAAAAGGTTGTCGATGTTGAACCACCAACTGAAAAATTCAAAACTTTTGAAAATTCTACTTCTGAAGTTGGTGAGTGTTCAAAGAAAAATTTTTACAAAAAGAAAGCCAAGGACAACCAAGTGTGGATTGTCAAGAAGTGTGATGTAAAAGTCGGCGATGATTCTGGTTCCACAAAGCCAAAAGAGCCACAGGTTGAGATCAAAGAAGAGAAATCAGTATCTTCAGTGAATGATGATGATTTTCCATCACTGAAGATTGAAAAAGTTAAACAGAAAGTTGGTAAGGTTGAGATCTCGGATCAATTTTACTCCGAGAAGAAAGAGTTTGATGTCGAAAAAACATTCAATGGGAATGTTAAGAAAATTTTTGGGAAAATGGTCGAGGGAAAGGCCAAAGGGGTTAAAGATTTTTACGCTACAAAGAAAGCAACTTATAACCCAACTGAACAAGAGTTGAAAACACCCAAGGTTGGTCAGACTTGGGTGGAAATTCTTTTCCCTTGAAAAATCTGACTTACCGGAGATCCCAAGTTTGTAATCGTGGATCAGGAATCGACATCTTTCTTGATAAAATTGTTTTTGTAAAGAAGTTTAAAATTGTTTAAAATTTTACAGGTTAAGTGTGACTTGCCGGAGCTTCCAGGTTGGTAAGTGTGAAGCAGGAATCGGCATCTTGATTGGTAAAATGGTTTGTGTAGATGTTTTATTCCTACATGTGGTAAAAGTGATAAGACTTACAAGTGGTACAGAGGTTTGATGGTGCATACTTGCAAGTGGTAAATCAGGGACATTAAATTGTACTTGATTTATTACAAGTGGTTAAAAATGAACAAAATGATGAACCAGTCCCTACAAATGGTAAAAACAAACGTATTTTCCGGAAAAATCATTTTGGTTAAAACAAACTTAAGTGTTTTGAAATCATAATGAGGAAATAGTTTGTTGAAAGGGGGAGTTCTGATTGTTTATGCCAAGTGAATGGCGAATTGAAGCAATTCGATATCGGTTGTCATTTTATTTGTATAGTTTGTTTTTAACATTTGTTTCTACAAAGTGGGTCAAGAGCTCAGTTTGTTTTTCAAATTTCTTTAAATGTGTTTGCATTTTAGGGGGAGTAAAATTTTCAGAAAATCCAAAAACATTAGAAAATTTGAAAAAAAAACCCAAAAACATGATAAAATCAAAATGAGTTTTGGTGTATAAAAGAGGAAATGATAGTACATCAGTGGACTGTCACAACATGCTAAAGAAATGGAAAGATAAAATGTGATAAACAATCTCACTGATGATATGCCAGTAGGTTTTTGCACATTTAGTAGATTGTGACGAGATATAAACCTAAAGATTCAAACTTGCTTATATCGTGGGGAACAACTTCTTGGATATATGGCTAACCCCTGAAATCTTGTTTGAAAGGTCCATCTTTCTGAGATACTAGGTCTTTATACTCAGTGATATCTAGGGTATTATTCCGGGACTCCTGCTGAATGGAAATTCTGACCTAGTCCCCGTATAATACTTTCCGCAATGCTTGAAATACAGCGCCGTCCCCAGCAAAATGATGAAACAATAAAATTGATAATCATTGCTGTTGAAGAAAAGATCCTCTAAAGGGGACACACTTAAAGTCGAACCGTCATCTCTCTGCTGAACGGAAGTTCTGACCTGAGCTCTCATGGTTTCGCATCTAACCCCTTTACAGATATCATCTGTGGTATACTCACCTGTAAGACTGAATATTAGGATCTAGATATGAGAGTATATTCAAGTGGTGGGACACTCGAATAAGTTTAAGTTCTTAAGACATTAATCTAATATCTCGAAACAGTTGAAATTTGTGTGAAGATTTAAATGGATCTATATACTGACAATCTAGGTGCATTGTTTAGAACTTAAAATGAAATGAAGCTTAACGGTGTTGGTGATTTGTCTCAAAAACTGATATGATCCTCTTACACAAACTCACAAAAATATTGTCTGTAAATATTTCTTTATTTCTTTAAAATCAAAAATCCAAAAAGATTTTAGTGTGTTTTAGCATAAATTTTGAAAAATACAAAAAGATTTTTGACAACTGGTGTTGAAAAGCTGATTTTCAAAAGTTCCAAGTGCTAAACATAATGACATCTTTGTGAGAGGAAGTGTACCATTTGAAACAAATGTATTTTAATCAAATTTTCAAGTGGTTCATCATGAATATAGTTAAATTTGAGGAAGAGTCTATATACCTGAATTTGAAATTGTGAAGTTTACTTTGAGGAAGAGATTGTGCAGGTGTAAGTCTGAGCCAGGATGGTGATTCTGAGCTGGATGAGAGCCAGGGTACGATCTTGGAACAGCATCAAAAAGTGTTTGGATATAGAAAAGCCAGGTTGATCGATCCTGAGAAGCTTGTGTTTAAAGAGCCATGTTCCGATACCTGAAGACTCGGTGGACAAAGTTTGAGCCAGGAAACGATCTTGAACCTGTGAAAGCCAGACTACGATCCTGAAGCTGATGATGCTGATGAACTTAAGGAATGCAAGCACATCGTTAGGGGGAGTCTGTTGATGCTGATTGAAAGAGTGAAGCCCAAAGACGGATCAAGACTGAAGTTGCAAAGACTCGACAATGTAAGACTCGTCAACATCTGAGGGGGAGTCTGTTAGTGCATGCATCTGTCGACTTCGTCTTGTATCGAGTCTTGTACTAGATATGTTTGATCAGGGCACGTTGTACGAGAAAATAGGAAAGTTTTAGGTTAAAAGAATGTGATTTCGCTTGAGATGGTAATTCCGCTTGAAATGACATTGGTCAGTTTCAAGCGGAATCAACAGCAATCATATTCCGCTTGAACCATTTCAAGCGGAATCAGATATCTATATATAGGGCTTGTGTCATTCGAGCGAAATTAGTCTGAACAGTTCTTGAAAATCATACCAAGGTGCTGCCGGTTTGATTCTTGTATGTAATCAGTGTTATATCAATCTACAAGGTATTTAAAGTGAATTGCAAGCTGTATCTAAGTCTGTTTCTTGTTTTCCGCACCTGAAACAGATCAAAACTTCTCTGAACGACTCGTTCGGGTCAATTACACGATCCTACATAAAAGGAAACTAAAATTGTAGCTGTTATATGACACCTTAGGTAATATAAACAATAAAGGTAATATGATATAGAAAATCAAATAAATAATATTACAAATGAGAGGTATACATTAAATCTATCTACTATAATAAAAAAATCAAGTTTTGTACACGTGTCATTCATAGAAGGCATCCTTAAATCTATACTTATCTTATATTAACTAAATAAATAAATAATAAATTAATATTAAATCTTATCATACTTTAATAAAATATTATCCTCAAATCTAAATTGTTAATTTAATATATTTTTAAAATAAATACGTCTCTTTCCTACTTATCTTATATTAAATATATAAATAATAAATTAATATTAAATGTTATCCTAATTTATTAAAAATATAACTTCTTTTTATTAATTGGTATACAAAATTATATTTATTCAACTCGTGTAAAACGTGGGGTTTTTAAAAATATAACTTTTATTATTAACTATACAAAGTTACATTTATATAACACGTGTAATACACGAAGTTTTTAAAGATATAACTTTTTATCATTTGCTATGTAAAATTAGATTTATTTAACACGTATAATACACGGGGATTTTAAGGATACAATTTTTTTATTATTTGTTAGATTTTTCAACTCGACTATACACGGGTTTTTTAAAAGATACGACGTTTTTAGTATTTAATATACAAGATTACATTTTGGTAGATTTTTCAACTAGATTATACACGGGTTTTTTAAAGATACGACGTTTTTAGTATTTAATATACAAGATTACATTTATTTAATATGTGTAATACACATGGTTTTTAAAGATATAACTCTTTTTTAGATCTATTCAACACGTGTAACATACGGGGTTTTTAAGGATGTAATATTTTTATTATTTGGTAGATTTATTCAACCCGATTATACACGGGTTTTTTAAAGATACGACGTTTTTAGTATTTAGTATACAAAATTACATTTATTTAATCTGTGTAATACACATGGTTTTTAAAGATATAACTATTTTTTATTATATGATATATAAAATTACATTTATTTAACCCGTACAATATACGAGGTTGATAAAAATATAACTTTTTATTATTTAATATATAAATTTATTCAACCCGTGTAATACACGGGATTCTAACCTAGTTTAAACTAAATAATAATTATCTATAATTAAGTATTAAACTAAATAATATTTAGTAGCTAAAATTTATCAATAACTTTTTAGTAGGTAACTTTGAACTTAGGGGAATTTTGACCTAAGAAAAGTAACAAAAAAGTTTACAATATAAGATTTTAAAACCCATTATAAGTTTAAAAATTACCTACTTAAAAGTTATTGATAAATTTTAGATGAATCTTGAAAATATTCAAAAATTAGGTTCGAAGTTATGAAAATTTGATTATTTAAGTTTTTAATACTCTATTTCATTGTACCCTTAGGTTAATTGAACTAGATCAAATGGTTGGTTGTTTTTTGGGTGGGGAGTTGGGTCCAAGTGATAAGTTATTGGGATTAAGGTGTTGATCACTTTGAGGTCAATGGTTTAGGCTCGTCAAAAACATTTGTGTAAAAATTTACTGTTAAAAAATGGTTGGAATTTACGTAAATATAAGTTGGAATTTTGTCACTACTTAATCATAAGGCCGCCCGGGGCGGTGCGTTATTTTATCACGAAAACAAAAGATAACGCGTGATATCCACCCCCACAACAAAGTTCCACGCGTGATATAATCACGGTAAACCCATTTCGTTGATTTCAGGGCCGTGATAGTTTTTTTGTAAGGGTAGTTGTTGGTTGGGGGGGAATTATTGGGTGTGGTGGTGAGTGATGGAAAACTGGTTGCTGACATGGCGGAACATGATTGGATATTGTGAGTGATAAAATTTTATCACTAGTGACCACCCCCTCCCCTAACCAATAAATTAGTGATCATAAGATCTAAAATCCATCATACACTTCTCAGCAAATAACTATTTGTATTTGATCCTCCCTTAGTTCATCTAATACTATTGTGATCATGTTTATAATTAACTGAAATACTGTTATTGAGTATTTTATATATTGACTAGAATGCATGTAGATTTATTATTTTTTAAATATGATAATTTGAGTCTTTATCTAAATGCATATGTACACATTTGTATACTTAAAAAATCTGGAGAGATAAGATAAAATCAAAGAAAGAGCAGTAGAGAAAAATAAACTATGTTTTTATACTATATTTCCAGTTTTTATTATTTTTTATGGCATCCTGCATTTTCATTGAAACGCAATATACATACACATGCTTATTCAGTTCATACAGTTTTAATACAATGTTGGTTTTGAAATGAACGAGCCTTGTTCAATATATTTATTATATTATATAAAAGTTCAAAATCTTACTAAAAAAACAAAATAAAACGACAATAAAATAAAATTAATAAATAATATAATTAGCGCTGGCAATTTCAGACACGAACACAAAAACACGACACGACCTTAGCAGGTTCGTGTTTGACCTTTAACATGTTTCATGTTTCAAACAGGTCGACATGATAAGACATGTTAATTTTCGTGCCGAGTTCGGGTTTACCTATTTCGTGTTCGTGTCTTAATAGGTCGTGTCTGACACGATAGGCCAGACTTAGACTAAACACTCCACCCTCCAGGGCGAGTTTGTGTCTTATCAGGTTGTTTCATATCTTAACAAGTCGTATGATACACTTGTAAAGGGCGAGCTTGTGTCTTAGCAGGTCGTTTCGTGTCTTAACAGGTCGTATGATACACTTGTAAAGGGCGAGTTTATGTCTTAACAGTCGTTTCGTGTCTTAAAAGGTTATGTTCATGTTACATGTTCATTATCAAGTTCGTGTCCGTGTTTGTAAAAACTCACACGATAAGATTTTATATCACATTCGTGTTTACCTATTTTGTGTTCGTGTCTTAACAAATCGTGTCTGACACGATATGTCGGCCCTGAATATAATTGATGAAGAAATTTAGTATTTTCTTGGAATAAAATGTCAAATAACCACAGCAACGCCCTATATTTTTAAGCCAAAAAGTGTGAGTGTGAAAGTGATGTCCTTTTTTATTTAGAAGAACTTCCTTTTAGCTTTAGTTTTAATTATTAAACTTGTCTATATAGTTCTCATGAGGGATATTTCACAAACAAGTAAAAATAGTAATTCCAGTTTTAAAAATTCATTTTATTTGCTCGAGTGGCTATAAAACAATTGGTATAAATTCTTGAGGACATGGTCTTTTTGTTGATTTGAATGTTTCAAGCATTTTTCTTACTTTACATCCCACCGTAAACATATTTCGACGATAAACATAATGCGTATACTAAGCAGTATACCAAGCAGGTGTTCGTGTGATGTGACGGGGACACAAACATTGATAATCGCATAACATGTTAAGTTTTTTAAACTAAAAAATAAACTATAGTAATATCCCCATCTTTAATCAATTGGCCGATAGCACTCCTAACTTTCGATTTGTAATACAACACTCCCAACTTTCAACTTATTTTCCTCTAGCACTCTCAAACTAGTTGAACTCTAAGAGCATTCACATCTATTCCACCATATTTTCACCCTAAATTATACTAAAAAACACTGCAGTTTCTCTCTCCTGTTCAATTAAATAATATTTTTTATACTTTTATCATTACCGTTTCTCTCTCCTCCACTCACAACCACTTTCAAAATATATTAAAAAATTATAGGGGGTGAACAGTGTCCCTTCAAATATACAGATGAACAGTAACATTTTCTATCTCCTCCACTCACAACCAGTTTCTATACTCTTTATCATGGTTGTAGAAATCGCTAGTCGCTAGTCGGTCGGTGAGGTGGGGACTAGCGATTAACCGGGGATTAACCGGGGATTAATCGGATATAATCGGGATTAATTGGAATTAATCGAAAATTAATCGAGATTAATCGATGATTAATCGGGGATTAATCGGTTCCTAGTCGGGATTTTTACAACCATGCTCTTTATATTATAAAAATCCCACTCACACCATTTGGTGGAATGGATGTGAATGCTCTAACCTAGTTAGCTAACGTCAGATGCCACATCACTATTCAAGTGCCACAATAGATGTCACGTCAACAAAATTGCCACGTCGGATGTCACATCAGCAAAAAACTAACTGGGTTAAGGTTCAGTTAGTTTGGGAGTGTCAGAAGAAAATAAGGGGCTTAACACTAGTTAATCTTAACCGTCTAAATTATGTAATGATCAATGGTTCAAGAAGAGTTTGCGTTATATAAAACACATTTTTGTTTATTTGGGGTTTAATCAACTTATTGTTGTAAAGAAATACATATATAAAAAGTTATAGAACAACTTGATCAAGCTATCTTTTTCAAATTATACGAACGATCACGAATTCACGACAAAGAATTTAAACCCATATACCATTTTGAAACATTCATTATCCTCCTTTTATTAAAGTTTCCATTTTTAAAAGAATTGTTCAAAAAGTAATATTTATATATAATTTTCTGTGCTAAAAACAAATTGATTAAATCATAGTCAGTTAATGCATTCAGACTAGCCCAAATGAGAAATTAGATGTTTCAATATCCTCCTTTTATTAAAGTTTCCATTTTTAAATGTTCGAAAAGTAATATTTATATGAGTGGAGATACAATAGGAGAGTTTATTTGGCTAGGAAGGATAGGAAGTGATCTTGACCATCCATTAAGTTAATCAAGGACTAAGATTAAATCAGGGAAATTGAAAGGAAGAAAAGAGGCGCGTGAGTTTGTTCAAGGGCATTCTTGTCAATCCAAGCCAATAGTTTCTCTCTCATCCAATTCCCCCCCCCCCATTTTTTAAACGTTAATAACTCTTTCATACGACATTATTTTTTTATAAAAATTGCACCAAAAAAACGAGCGTTTTTTATCTTTAAAACGAGTATACTATTGCTATATTTAAAAAAAAAATTAAAACCCAGTTGCGTAAAACGCAATAGAAAACCACCAGTTACGTAAAACGCAATGAAAAAAAAAAACCTAAAAATGACATTTTTCTAAAACGCAATGCACCAAAAACACAAAGAAATGACTTATTTGTAAAACGCAATGGCCAGAAAACACACAGAAATGTCTTATTTGTAAAACGCAATGGCCAGAAAACATATAAAAATGTGTTTTACCTAAAACGCAATGCACCAAAAACACAAATAAATGACTTATTTGTAAAACGCAATGGCCAGAATACACACAGAAATGTCTTATTTGTAAAACGCAATGGCCAGAAACCACATAAAACTCTCTTATTTCTAAAACGCAATGGACACATAAAACTGTCTGTCACTGTGAACTGTCTGAATTGTCTACGAATTACTGTCTTCGAAATGAGCCAATTTCTGGAAAATTAATTTTTCTGATGCGTTTTTAGTACAGCAATTTAGGTCAGCTCAACCCCAGCCAGGGGCTTTGCCCCTTGGACCCCGCTAGGGGCTGCCGCCCCTGGGACCCCGCTACCGGGGGCTGCCGCCCTCGGACCCCCGCAAAGATCGTAAAACGCAATGACTAAATCAAAAACCCAGATCATGAAAATGAAATTAAAGAATTTTTTACATGGATTGAAGCCGATTTCTTCATCAATTGACAAAATTTGAATGATAGAAACACTTATCAACGCTCGAATCGAACGAATCGAGTGATTATCTCCAAAATCACCTGGAAAACGAGATTTTTTTTATGAAATTAAACTGGGTTTTCTTCAAAAAAAAAGCTGAAGAACACGTTGATCGGGTTCTGAATCATTGATTGGTGATGAAAATCGCACTATAATGTAGTGATTATTGAGATAGAAAGTGAAGAAATAGTTGAAGATGGTGGGTTTTGAAAATGGTGGGTTTTTGAATTTACTGGGTTTTGAAAAAGGAAGAAGAAGGAGTTGGATTGACTAAAATACCCTTTCTCTTTATTTTAAAATTTGCCACATGTCATAATCCTATGGCTTCCTATCCTTCCTAGCGAAAATTAACTTTCTATTTGATCTTTTCCCATATTTATATATATTTTTCTGTACTAAAAACACTTAAATTGACTATAAAAACAAATTGATCAAATCATTATCAGTTAATACATTTAGATTAGCCAAAATGAGAAATTAGAAAAATAATTTCAAAAAGAAAAAGTAAAGGTCAAAATTTGTAACTACTATATAAAATATAAAACATAAACGTCACTACCAAATTAGTTTTTTTTTTAAATATTTTTGATAGCAACTTTTTACACTTAAATATCAACTATCATTGTACTTGCAAAAATTATAACCCCGACACTTTATGAGGGCAAGCCTCATACCACTAGATCACTAGCTAATAGGTATTTTTCAAATTATATGAACAGTCTCTATGTTTTTGAGGGAGAAGTTTTTTCTTGCTAATTTAAATTCAAAAGTATAAATTTAAAATTAATTTACCCTTTTACGAAGCGTTAAGATTTTTATCTTTTGATTTAGTAAAGAAACATCCCAATTGGAGGATATTAATATAACTTCTTGTACCTAGATTACATTAGTATGTGTTTAATCACATTTAAAATCACTAAAGAATATGGTCCCAAATAAAATACAATCAACAAATAATATGGTCATCAAATAAAATACATTCAACAAATTTCATTTTCAGTATGATGGTCGTAGACAATGTTGATCAGTGAAATAGGCCCACTAATAATCAAGTTTAGAAATAATAAGTAGGCCCACTTGTGAACAAAATTAGAAAATAATAAACAGGACCACTTATGATTAAGATTCGAAATAACAAATGGGCCCACCTGTAATCATAATTAGAAATAAGGGGGCGTTTGGTTCGTGGAATGATTTGGAATTGGAATTGGAATTGGAATTTGTATAGGAATTAGAATTTAAAGGAATTGGATTTGTAATTTAAACAATCCACTTGGAATTGGAAATTGTTGGAATTGGAATCTCAATTCCATTTTTGTTGTGTTTGGTTTTCAAATTAATTGGAATCCATCACCCCGGCACCCACAACCACCAGTTCGGGTCGAAGCGGTTCGATTCGAAACGGTTCGCATCGAAACAGTACGGGTCGAAACTGTTCGAGTCGAAACGGTACGGGTCGAAATCGTTCGCGTCGAAGCGGTATGGGTCGAAACCGTACGCGTCGAAGCGGTACGGGTCGAAACGGTTCAGATCGAAACCAGTATAGGTCGAAACGGTACGGGTTGAAACGGTGTGGGTCAAAGATTCCAATGAATTTACTTTAATTCCTTTACATATAGGAAGGATTTTGAATTCCTTTAGTTAAAGGAATTTGAAGGAATTCATGCCTAATTCCAATTCCAATTCCATTGTCAACCAAACACATGAAGATTGGAATTGGGATTCCAATTCCATCAAATTCTGTGAACCAAACATCTTAAGAGATGGAATTCAAATTCCAATTCCCTTAAATTCCATTGAATTACTGCGAACCAAACGCCCCCTAAGGGTGTTTTCAAGGATTTTTAATTGGGTTTCGGGTTATTCAGTTTTTTTTTATAGGAAGTCTACCCGTAACCTAACCCAAATAAAATTCAGGTTGATTTCGGGTTATTCATTTTGGTTTTACATGGGTTGGGTTAATCAGGATAGGGGTTTCTAAGTACAAGTCGCAATCTATACTTTACGATTTAACTTAATATGATATTCAATAAATAAAACACACAAAATCTATTATCTATTATATATAATAAACATGTTAAATAAGGGCTGATGTGTCATGTTATAAGGGCTTGGAGAATGAGGTGTCATCACCATAGGGCTTCTTGATATTGATTTTGGCTCCAAAAACTTCCATGTGATTTCCCCTTATTTCGTGGGATCCGAATGGCCAAAACCGACCCACAAAATCGGATCCTATAATACCCTTCTTTTTTCTCATTCAGCTTCTCACTCTTCATATTTTCTCTGAAACCCTAACTACACTCTCTCCCTCTTCTCTATAACCCAAACTACAGCCGCCTTCACCAATCTTCCTATCATCATCAAGGTTTGTCATCATCATCGTTCAATCCCAGATCTTCATCATCCTATTTTTAAACCCTAAAAACCAAAATCGTATTTCAACAAATGGATGTTTGTTGTTATTTCTATAACTTGAGAAGATTCTTGATTTTTCTGGATTATTTTTGTGAAATTGTTTCAGGGTTTTAGTTTCTTAAATCATCCAAATCTCCGATTCAAATCTCAGATTCTGGTTATTATCATCGAGGTATCAATCGCCTTTCATGTTTCTCGGTATTTGATTTCCAAATATTTTTTTTTTTTAGATTTTGATTTCAAGGGTTTCAAATGAGTTATTAGTTTTTCTGGATTAATTTGGTTTCTGAGATTGGTTTTTGATTCAAGGGGTGGTTGAATTTGGTCTAAAGTTGGGGCATTTAGTGGGTGTTTATTGTTATTTCTACTCTTGGAATTGAAGTCATAGATTTTGACTAAAAAATGGAAGTATAATTAAATATAGATGAATGAGGTCAAATGTTTTAATTTTCAATTGAAATCATATACAACTTCTTTACAATTTTGAAAAACAAAATCTTAATTGTTAATATAATGGCCGATGAGAGCGTGAAAAGAGAGACCGGATTGATGCAAACGTTGTCGTATTGTTGCAGAGTACACCACTACAGTGTTGCTTAACAATGGCAAACTTCTGGTAAAATATGCTGGTTGATTTTAGATACATTTGTAGCGGTAATTGGTTTAAATTTTGATTGGAATTTTAAGTTTTACTATGGGTTTAATTTTGATTATTAAGACTGGGAGATAAAGGTGATTATGCATATACCATTACTGTGAGGTACTTTTTTTTTTGTTTACAAGTAGTTTATTATGTGCATATTTTAATCTCATACTAACAACGATAAAAATAGATTCGCCCGATTAGCAATGGAAGTTCGTTACCTGGTGTCAGGGATTTTCTTAAAGTGTAAGTTAGTTTTCAATATTTTATTATCACAAAAGGTCATATATTCATATTATTAATTATTTTAACAGAAAACTAACATGTTTTCAGGTGCTTTGGTTGTCCTGTATCTGAGGGGTATGGAATGACCGAGAGTTCTTGTGTTATAACGTTTATGAATGTCAACGATGTCACCTCGGGTCACGTGGGCGCTCCTAATGCTGCTTGTGGTCAGTTTTTTTCTTTTTCAATAAAATATTAGAAGCTATAGTTTGCCATTCTTTGAATTATGAGATGAATTTAGCACAGGGTACTTCAGTTCTCACTAATTTAGTAGGAATGTTGAAACGTATAAAAGTATGAAATGTCAATTAAAGTCTCGATCATATGATAACAATAATAATAAAATTTATATTCTATTTTTTTAATAATTTCTTGTTTCAGAAGTAAAGCTTGTAGATGTTCCGGAAATGAACTGTACATCCTATGATCAACCATATCCTCGTGGAGAGATCTGTGTGAGAGGACCGATTGTCTTTCAAGGCTACTACAAAGATGAAGTGCAAACGTATAATTAAGTCTTGATTACCCTCTTCTACTTTTAATTGTGTATCTTTAAATGTGTGTATTATACCGAGTTTTGTGTTGATTTAATTTGATCAGGAGAGAAGTAATCGATGAAGAAGTATGGCTTCATACCGGAGACATAGGATTATGGTCACCTGGAGGCCGCTTAAAGATCATTGACCGGTAGGACATGTCGGTTAATGGGTCTAATAGATTCAGGTCAAAATGGGTCAGTTTTATATGGGTCAGGTTGAATCCCTTATATCAAAAGATTTTTATTTCTTTTATAGTAGTTAATGTGTGAAAAAATGATTACAAAAACTATATTTATTTCTATGATAGTTTAATTCTTTGAACATAATGATCTAGGAGGTTTTAACTATATGCTTTGTTTGACCCGTTAGAGATAACACGCAACCCAAATCCATTTGTAAGTAAACGGGTCGAATTTGCCACCAACAGGATTATGACCTATAAGTATTTTATTAATTATATATTTTCTTATTATCAGGAAATAGAATATATGAATGGGTCGAATTTGCCACCAATAGGATTACGAGCTTTGAGTGTTATATTAATTATATTTTCATAATATCAGGAAAAAGAACATTTTCAAATTGGCACAAGGAGAGTACATAGCTCTCGATAATTATATATTTTCTTATTATCAGGAAATAGAATATATGAATGGGTCGAATTTGCCACCAATAGGATTACGAGCTTTGAGTGTTATATTAATTATATTTTCATAATATCAGGAAAAAGAACATTTTCAAATTGGCACAAGGAGAGTACATAGCTCCCGAGAAAATCGAGAGCGTATATGCGAAGTGCAACTTTGTGGCACAATGCTTTGTTTATGGTAAGAAATTTAAAGATTTATTAATTTGGTTATATCTTTGTTAGTTGTTTCATATTTCTTAAAGTTTTATTTATTATTGGTTGAGAATAGGTGACAGCTTCAACTCTTCTTTAGTTGCTATTGTCTGTGTGGACCCTGATATGCTCAAAGCATGGGCTGCTAAGGAAGGAATAAAGGTGACAATTTATATTTATTTTTACTTCTGATCTTAATAGAAATTGAACGGCAGATAATATATGTTTAAACAAAGATATGATTAGGAAATAATTAAACTTCATTTGCATTTAATATGTTTTATATATTTGACCAAGACTTCAATTTCCCGCACACTGTTATAACCCTATTCTTTGAACCTACACTTTGTTACAAAAATTACAAAAGCTTGAATTTTTTTTTTCACATTTTATATTAAAACTTATTCTATGACTTGTAGTTTGAAAGTTTGGAACAACTGTGCAATGACCCGCGGGCAAGAAAAGTTGTCCTTGCCGACATGGATGCAGTTGGAAAGGAAGCTCAGGTAACTCTTCTCTGCTAACTTTCTTTTGTTCTATCTCATCAGTCAAATGTGATTAGTAAAATCAAATTATTTCAATAATATTATTTTTTTAAATAAAAGGTGTAAGGGGTTTTATGCATTAAAATTAGGCGTTGGCCAACATTCGATTCATATGACATGTTTCCTTTTTACCTATCTTTTTTTTTCTAGATTTTACCTGTTCAATAAGAGTATTTGTTTGGCCCTCCATTAGATTACTTTTTTCCCATTAACTTGCTTTTACAGAACGCTATTAATATCTTTCAAGAGTTCAACTAAACATAAACCTTACTGTATTATTCTTCAAAGGTATGACTACTCATTTTTCTTTTTTCAAGTAGCCTAGGTTGTGTTGGTTCTTTACTTTGGAGGGCAATTCATAGTGTGATTGTGATCCAGAGTCTTCAGTGAAATTAGTTTGTCTTTCAGCAATCGTACTAACAAAACTTTTTGGTCTCTGGAAGAGGTGGTATGGGTTCGGACAATTCCAATTGGCATTTTGAGTTGAAATATGACCGGCGGGTTGCTCTCCCAGTAGCTGGGCCATGGCCAATAGCCCATTATAAGGTTTGTAGATATCCATTATTCATTAAGTTTTGAAACCTCAAGTGGGACTGCGTTTGTTTATATGTGATGTTATATTAGTTGGTTGTCTTAAACACATATCATATTACCTTTTGTGTTCCATCTTGTATTATAGCATGGTGTGGTCGTCATAGATGAAAAGCTATACACTGTTGGTGGATGTCGTGATGGGAGGCAGTTAGCTGATGTTTAGGTATTGTATCTGCAATTGGACAAAATTTTAATAAGAAAAAGTATTCATCAATCGTATAACCGAACAAGGAATGATGGGTGTTGAGTATTACAAGATTTTGCGGGTTGACCAGAATATATATGTTGAATTTGCCACCAATAGGATTACGTGCTTTGAGTGTTATATTAGCTATATTTTCATAATAACAAGAAAAAGAACATTTTCAAATTGGCACAAGGAGAGTACATAGCTCCCGAGAAAATCGAGAGCGTATATGCGAAGTGCAACTTTGTGGCACAATGCTTTGTTTATGGTAAGAAATTTAAAGATTTATTAATATGGTTATATCTTTGTTAATTGTTTCATATTTCTTAAAGTTTTATTTATTATTAATATTGGTTGAAAATAGGTGACAGCTTCAATTCTTCTTTAGTTGCTATTGTCTGTGTGGACCCTGATAAAGGTGACAATTTATATTTATTTTTACTTTTGATCTTAATAGAAATTGAACGGCAGATAATATATGTTTAAACTAAGATATGATTAGGAAATAATTGGCTTTGGTTGCTTCTTGCTTCAAAAGAATTGGTGGAACTTTACTTTAGAATTGATATTGGGTTAGAGACCCTGTATCTGTTGATGAATGGACTTAGACCAAGACGCTCATGAATGTGTTGCGGGGCACGGTGATTGATGAGGCTAAGTATCTGTTAATATGGTAAGTTTTGTCTTTATTGTGATGATGATGGATTCGCGACATAACGTCAACTCGTAATACATATAAATCAACAAATATCTCAGCAAGCTTAGTATCGACACCAAAGTTTATATTATATGGTATCGACACTAAAGTTTATATTATATATTTAAACACTTATAATTTGTTTTTTTTTTTTTTTTTTTTTTTTGTAGAGCGAACTCAATTTACTAAAGGAAGGATTTTGGTAACTCGAATGATATGCATCTTCAAAGGGACTCGACTATCTTTAAATTGTATATCCACTGTATCACTAATTTATGTAACATGAGACTTTGTATTTTATTTTATTTATACACTTTATATTTATCTTAATAGTTTTCTTCAACCCGGGTTGCCACCCGGGTGATAACCTAGTATCATATAAAAACACCCCCAATATATATTTCGTTCTAACACATGATGTAAAAACATATATTAACTAGAATACATGAAATAAAATAAGCATTAAACCAAACTGTATTAACCAATCACATAAACTAAAAAGAAAACGTTAAATTGTATCAACCAAACAGAATCTTTTTAATTGCCCAAACAAAACACCACGTTCACAACAAAAACAAAACATATGGGATAAAAACTAGACTTTTCTATTGATTATGTATGTATAACTGACATTTTTTTATGTAAATTTGGGTTAATTAGGTAACCAGATTAACAATTTCTTACTCGATTACCAAATCGAACACTGGTTTTGGGTTCCATGTTGTTCGGGTTAATCGGGTCACACTATAATTGGGTGTGGGTTAGTTTTTAAAAGATAATTTCAATCATCTCAATTTTCTCCTACAATCTCTCCTACCATTGACAGTTTTTTATTTTCTATATTCAATGTATTGAATAGTAGTTATTACCTTCTATGTATTTATAATTGTAAATTGCTATATAATATACTGTACATATCTCTCTAAAATTAAGAGAGAATTACACAATCACATGGTATCAGCCTAATCGGTCCTTTCTTCTCTTCCTCTGCACCAATTTTTCTTCCTCTTCAAGCCATGTCAACCACTTCTTCCTCCTCTTCTTCCAACACCTCTGATCTCAAACTTCCCATGGCCACTATTCTTCACATGCTCACTATCAAACTTTCTTCAACCAATTACCTCTATTGGCACAACCAAATCATTCCTCTCCTCGCGAATCAGGGACTACTCGGCCACGTCGATGGTTCCGTTTCTCAACCTCCGAAAACAATTACCGCTGACTCCAAAGAGCAGCCTAACCCTGCCCACGCAGCCTGGTTCATCGCTGACCAACAAGCTGTGCTTATCCTCAACTCCTCATTAACCGAGGAGGCCGTCGCCGAGATACTCGGCTTATCCACTGCTGCTCAAATCTGGACCGCTCTCAAGGCGGCGTATAGCAACACCTCCCTTGAACGGATGCATTTACTCCGTGATAATCTTCGTCAATTAACCAAAGGTTCATCCACCGTTGCTGAGTCCGGTCGCAAATTTAAAGCCATTTGCGATCAGTTGTCGGCTATCGGTCACCCCGTAAGCGACACCGACAAGACCCACCGGTTCCTTTGTGGACTTGGTTCCACTTTTGAAAGCTGGTCTACAGCCATTCGCACCGCTCGCGACCCGCTCTCTTTCCGTGATTTACTCACAAAAGCCGAAAGCCAAGAACAATTCTTACACACTCTTCACCCGCCTACTCCTGCTCCGGTTGCATTTGTTGCTCACCAGCCAAGAAATCGGTCTCCCGGGTCTTCCACCAATCGATCTAGATCTGGATCCGCTTCCTATTCTCGAGGACAGCATCAACCGAACCCATCCAAAGGCCCACGCAGACCACCACATTGTCAATTATGTCGCACTAATGGACATTATGCAAACAAGTGTCCCAAGCTATCTTCTTTTGTGGCCTCTGCCTCGGGTGATGAAGGACTTGCTCGTGCCTTCCATGCCCAATGCCATGTTTCAGAAGATGGCCCTGATTGGACAGCCGATACCGGCGCCGATCTTCACATGACCAATGATGCTGGTAATCTAAACTCCTTTTCAAATTATACCGGTTCTTCGTCGGTTGTTTTTGGCAATGGTAATTCGTTACCAATTTCTCATAAAGGCCATGTCGCCATAAACAAAAACGTTAAATTAAACGATGTCTTGGTTGTTCCATCTATAACTAAGAATCTTCTTTCCGTTAGCAAGTTGACAAATGATTATCCAGTTGATGTTCTTTTCTCAAATTCTTTTTTTGTGATTCAGGACCGGAAAACAAGCCAACCTCTCGCTCAAGGTCGGTGTGAAAACGGTCTCTATGTGCTTCGGGACAAGTCTTTTGCTTTTGTTGCTTCCACTTCGTCGAATAAAGCCTCTTTTGAATTATGGCATAATCGTTTAGGGCATGTTGCCTTTGATACTATTTCTGTTTTGAAAAGACTTGGTTATTTATCTTTTACTTCTATTTTACCTAAGCCAAATGTGTGTTCGCCATGTCAACTTGCTAAAGCTCATAAATTACCATTTCACACAAATGAAAAACGTGCTTCTCATCCTCTAGATCTTGTCCACTGTGACTTATGGGGTCTTTCACCCATCACTAGTAAGGATGGTTACAAGTATTATGTTGTGTTTGTAGATGATCACTCTAGATTTTCATGGCTATATCCTCTTAAAACCAAACCTGAATTCTATTCAGTTTTTCAAACTTTTTTGCGCCTTGTTCAAACACAATTTTCGAGAAAAGTAAAGGTTTTTCAAAGTGATGGTGGTACGGAATTTGTTAATCAAGTAGTGCGTAAAATATTTGATGAAAACGGCACTTTTCATCGATTTTCATGTCCATATACCGCACCACAAAATGGCCGTGCCGAAAGAAAGCACCGCCATATAGTCGAAACCGGTTTAGCCATGCTCTTTCATGCTCGTGTTCCCATTACTCATTGGGTTGACGCTTTTAGTACCGCTACGTATATCATAAATCGCTTACCAACAAAGGTATTAAAAGAAAAATCACCTTTCGAGATACTCTTCTCAACGACACCCACTTATACCAATTTTCGGGTTTTTGGATGTTGCGTCTATCCATATTTACGTGATTATGCCCCTCACAAACTAGCACCCCGTAGTATTCCTTGCATTTTTCTAGGCTATTCTCCTCAATACAAAGGATACAAGTGCTTTGACCCGGCATCTTCACGTACGTATGTAACCCGACATGCTCGCTTTGACGAGACATTCTTCCCGTATGTCTCCGAATCGTCTCATACTTCCCTTGCCAACCTGTTTCTTTCCACTTTTCATGAACCCACCTCCTTCAATCCATCCACAACTCCACCTACCAAATCGCAACCCACTCACCAAACCACATCTATTCCCATACCACCTTGTTCTCTGTGCAAAAATGACACCACCACTCATTCATTTCCTAACCCCACCTCATCTGAAACTTCTCCTATACCCGATCCTATTCTATCAAATACTAATACTCCATCACCTTCCCCCATGTCTTCCCCTCCTACAAACACTTCACCACATACCTCTCCATCAACTTCTCCTACCCCATCTCCACCACAGCCTACTGCCCCATCATCCTCGGCCCAAACGCATCCCATGGTCACCCGTTCAAAGGTTGGCACCTTCAAACCAAACCCCAAACATTCCGCCTATCTTGCTAATGCCATGCACTCATGTCTTCATGCTTCTCTTCTCACCAATACAGTTCCAAAAGGTTATAAAAGTGCTTCTAAACATACGCATTGGATGCATGCAATGCATGATGAGCTTAAAGCCCTTAACCAAAATCGTACTTGGACCCTCGTGCCACGGCCCTCATCCACAAATGTCGTCGGTTCCAAGTGGGTATTTCGAACCAAATACCACTCTGATGGTACTATTGATCGTCATAAAGCTCGCCTCGTTGCTCAAGGCTTTACGCAAATACCGGGTCTTGACTTTACTCATACCTTTAGTCCCGTCGTAAAGGCGTCTACCATTCGCATTGTTCTATCTCTGGCTGTCATAAATGGTTGGTCCCTCCGTCAACTCGATGTGAACAACGCTTTTCTTAACGGGCTCTTATCTGAAACCGTCTATATGGAGCAACCTCCCGGCTTTATCGACCCTCGTTTCCCAAACCATGTTTGCAAACTTAACAAAGCCCTCTATGGTCTCAAACAAGCTCCACGAGCTTGGTTTCAAAGGCTTAGCTCCTTTCTTTTGTCCTACGGTTTTCAATGCAGTCGGGCCGACCCGTCTCTTTTTGTTTTTCACCATGGCGATTCCATTATGTACCTTCTTGTGTACGTGGATGATCTCATTCTTACGGGCAACAAACCCACATTGGTTGCTGCTTTCACGAGCCGTTTGCATCAGGAATTCGCCATCAAAGACCTAGGATCTCTGACCTACTTTCTCGGCCTTGAGGTGATTCATTCTGACACGGGTCTCTTCCTTACGCAAACTAAGTATGCTAATGATATCCTCAGCCGAGCAGGTTTAACCGATGCCAAACCCGTCCATACTCCCCTTTCCACATCCGATACCTTCACCACGGCCGGCACTCCATATTCTGATCCCACCCTCTATCGCTCTCTCGTTGGAGCTCTTCAGTACTTGACCATTACTCGACCCGACTTGGCATATGCAGTTAATCAGGCTTGTCAACACTTACATGCACCCACTATTCAACATTTTCAATTGGTCAAGAGGATATTAAGGTATGTCAAGGGCACTATCTCTCATGGGCTTGTTTTTACGCGTCCTACGACTTCATCTATCTTAGGTTACTCGGATGCGGATTGGGCACGGTGTATTGAAACGCGTCGATCAACCTATGGTTACTCAATTTTTTTTGGGAGGTAACTTGGTATCATGGAGTGCTAAGAAACAACCAACGGTTTCAAGATCGAGTTGCGAGTCGGAGTACAGGGCTATGGCAAATGCGGCAGCGGAAATTGTTTGGATTACTCATTTGTTACAGGAGCTTCATGCGCTTCCACCAACACGACCTACTCTCCTTTGTGACAACAAAAGTGCATTATTCATGAGTCAAAATCCGGTGTCACACAAACGTGCAAAGCACATCGATCTAGACTATCACTTTGTTCGAGAGTTGGTTATGTCCGGGAAATTACACACTAAGTTTGTTCCTACCAAGCTTCAACTTGCGGATATCTTTACAAAAAGCTTACCACGGCCTCTTTTTGAGCAATTTCGAGACTTACTTCGAGTTCGTCCGCCACTGTTTCGCTTGCAGGGGGATAAAAGATAATTTCAATCATCTCAATTTTCTCCTACAATCTCTCCTACCATTGACAGTTTTTTATTTTCTATATTCAATGTATTGAATAGTAGTTATTACCTTCCATGTATTTATAATTGTAAATTGCTATATAATATACTGTACATATCTCTCTAAAATTAAGAGAGAATTACACAATCACAGTTTTATTCGGGTCGGTTTTTGGATTTCGGTTTTAAAAAAACCCATCACTAGTTAGAAATAAGTTAAAGAACTCTACTCCATTATTCCAATCTAGGGATTACAAATGAACGGGTTCAGGGTGGGTATTCGTAATTCCAGGCTCATATTTGATTGTAAAACTATATCTCATAGTCGATCTCATACCCCACCAGGTACCCTATTATCAATTAGTCGTCGAGTAGGCCTATTAGTTTGCTAAATAATGCATCCAACGTTTCTTTACCTTTTTAAGAGTGACCGCCTGCTAACCTTCTTTGTGTAGCTTTAAATGTTATGGTGTGGGCATTTTATATTAATAATATAACATAGGGATGAGCATTTGGTACCGGTACCGATACTGTACTGATTATTTTCAGTACCGGTACTTATTTTTTTCATTTTTCGGCATCGACACGGTATTTTGTTTGATTTATCGGTAAAAACCAGTACCGGTACCTATCTTTGTTTTTCGGTATTGGTACCGGTCCGGTTACATGCTCATCCATAATATAACATCTAATATAATAATATATTTTAGCTACATTTTACATTAAATATTATAAAAAATTATTGTGTTTATTAATAGCTATAATTTTATAAACTTTATTTTTTAGTTATTCTCATTCTACTTTTATCAATAGTTCATTAGTAATGTATAAAACTGTAGGTAGTTTTTTTATTATTCGATAAAACTTTAATTTTTTTTTTTTGAGTTTACACTTATTGTATTCTCCATCTCTCTCTCTCTTCCTCTCTGTCGCAAGTGCCACGCTTCTCCCAACATCTCTTTTGTGTGTCGAACTTTTTCTTTTGCTCTGATCTTTTTCCAATGGATGCCTAATACAAACACACACACATAGATAGATAGATTAGGGCAAAATTTCCCATTTTTTGGTCGTTGTTGTCAAGTGTGACGGTCGTAATACATGTCATTGAAGAGTTGTCGTGATGCTTTTGCGGTCACGCCGCTTTTAGATCTGTGGTTGTTCATATGCCGTCACTATTTGGCGTTAAAGAGTATTATTACCTTTTAAGTTTTATGTTTATTTTCTCAACATCGTCCATTTTCCTACATTAAGAGCATTCTCATCAAAACCATCAAAATATGTGAGGGGTAATTTTTATATTATAAAGGGTATAAAAAATGGTTGTGAGTAGAGGAGAGAGAAAATGTTACTGTTCATCTGTATATTTGGGGGGACACTGTTCACGTTCACCCAGTATAATTTTTTTAATATATATTGAAAGTGGTTGTAAGTGAAGGAGAGAGAAAAATGTAATGATAATATTATTTAATTGAAAAGGTAAGAGAAAAAGTATTTGTTTTTAGTGAAAATATATTGATATATGAGTTGTCTTTTAGTGGAATGTATGTATAATTTGATGGATTGGATGAGAATGCTCTAACATCTTCGTTGTTTGCTCTTGAACCGGGTGTTTGGTCTCCTGTTGTTCCAATTGCCCAAGTATGTTAGACAAAATGTATTGTTTAGGATATGGAATAGAATATATTAATTACAATGTTATCTAAAATATATGTTAATAATGATTGGATAAAATATCTAAATATTAGACAAAATGTATTATTTAGGATATTGAATAGAATATATTAATTACAATGTTATATAGAATATAATGACTGGATAAAATCATAAAATATCTAAATAAGATTATTATGTAGGTATGATTTTCGTAATTGAGTTATGATTTAATTAGGTTTCATTTCTAATTATCTTAATAGTATTAACATAGATAGTTGAATAATATTGCATCATATCTTACAACACTTTAATGCAAAGAAAAGCACATGTAAGTGGTAATCAAGAACGCATAGACACATAGTAAATAATCTAAAAAAACAACCAAACCCTAAATCCTCATATATATAGTGGCCGATCACAATCTAAAAATATTCAAAAACAATTAAAGATGAAAATACTTATTAAAAAAATACTAAAAGATAATAACGAAATCTTAATCCAAAGAAATCTACTTCCCATTTTTTCCGATACCCTCATTCTTCGTTTCGTTGTCTTGCTCTTCTCCTTGATTATCCAATGGCCCACCATCATAGCTTACGATCTCCGCCTTCAATCCACAACCATCACCTGTGAAATTCGTTGTTAAACTTCCTTTAGACCCAACATAACCTAATCCTCTAAGAAGGTTAGTACCCGAGAATGCTCCTGCATCACACTTTACATGATTTATGCAAATATCAAATCTACACGATATGTTATAAGCATTAAAGGCACTACACAATGTTAAGTATTTACGACTTGTGTAAAAGCTATAAAAGCACCAATAAATCACATATAATTCATGTACCTAATGGATCTTGTCTCCAGCCTTCTAATATCTTTGCCAACATCATTCCTAATACTACAAAAAAAAAAAATTATGGTTTTTTTTCTTAGTATGTGTACAGTGATTAAAGACATCTATCTTTGAATTTTCTATAAACTTTTAATTCTATTTTGATACCTAAATTTGTAAATTCAAAGAAAACAAAAAGTTTCATACAATTCAAGAAAACAAACCAAAGTTTATAAAATTTAAGCTTTAATGTTAATAAAATTATATCTAAAACTCAAGCATTACATTCATCATCCTAATCTCATACAAAAATTAAAACCCCTTATTTTATAACTTAAACATGTGGTGTGAACTTGATTTGAACAAATATTGAAACATGGAAGATGGTTTTCTTAACTCCGCATATTTTTGTATTATGTTTATGTGATGTGATGTGTTCTGAAGTTGCAAATTACCTTAATTGTACTTTTATCTTAGTAATGATGTTTATGGTATGTAGCTGAGCGTAAGGGTTATATGATGTCTGCAACTAGAGGAAACAAAATTGATCGGTTGGTCGAAGATTAAGTTCAATTCGACCCAACTATTACAAAACCCATAACCGAAAAACCATAGAAATTGGCTTAAATGAACCATTGGTTTTTTTGGTTAAGTTATACCAGGTAATTCATTTACAATTCAGTGTTTTGATTTTTTATGTGTCGCCCCTACACTTTAGTAATTTATACTCAAGCAATACCCTATAAAGGGGTAACACCTCGACTACATCTTATTTGACGCACTTCAACCTGAAATATCAAGCTATAGTTACAACTTTGAAGCCCCATACCCATCTTCAGGGTTACGTCTACTTAACCCCTCATCCATCTTCGAAGTTACGAATCCAGAACCTAATATCTACTTCCAGAGCTACGACTTGAAGACCTCACATACATCTTCGGAGCTACAACTCTAGAAGGACACTTATACGTATAAACAATCACCAAATAAGCTAACTCTCATCCGGAGCATGTTGTGATAACATACTTGTGGACATATAATGTTTTGAACCCCAGGAGCCGACCAAAATGACGTAGTGCAGTACTCACGATCAAAGACTAGAAGTTGTATAGCAATAATAGGCGTCGACACCCAATCTACTCTAAGGATACTAGCATGAATGCCATGTGGCGCTAAAGTACAAACTAGTGATGAATATAAATATTCGTCTTCTCCTACATATGAGGTTTATGGAGTGTTGATCTTTAGCAAGGGCAAGGTGGGTGACTCCTCATAACCCATTTTCCTTGCGGGCCCAAATTATTTTAAATTCATTTTCACTACTAGAAAAAAGATCTTTAATGACACACGAACAATGACACACACTAATTTTATGACATGCAAAAATGTGTGTCATAAAAAAATGTCATCATTTGTAAAATATGAAGGATTTATGACACACATTTTTTTGTGTCATAAAAACCGTCATCTTTTCTTAAATTTGAAGAATTTATAGCACATATTTTTGTATGTTATGACACACATTTTTTATGTCATAAAAATTGTCATCTTTCCTTATGCGAGTTAAATTTTCGTTTCCCTCCTTTACACCCATTAACTTATTTCAATCTTTAAAATTTTCCTCCTACTAAAATTTATTCCCTTGTAATTCCCGCATAAATTTTTCACTTAAAATAAAATAATTTTGAAATACATTACATGAAAGTATGAATTTTTAGTAGACTAAATTGCACAAAACAACCTTTATGTTATACTTAAATTGCACTTCATACATTTTACTATGAAATCGGTAAAAACCAACCTTTGTGTTCATATTTTACTACAGGGGCCAACCTTTACCACTAACCTCGTTTGTTTTCTTGGTTAAGTTACCTCACATGCAAAACATGTGAGGGTATTATGATCATTTAACATCCTTACATTTTTTATAATAAACAAAAAATAATTATCTAGATTGTCTTCACCAGTCCGTTCAAACAAACCCCTAGTTTTAGGTTTGATACAGGTTTCTCTATTATTTCTTCTAGATAAGTCAAACCTCAAATTATACCACCATTACTATCCTGGTTCTATCTCTTTTGTCACAACAAACAAACCATAAAAATCCATCACTTACAAATTACAATATAGTTGATATTTTTTCTCGTAACAAGCCAAACAAATACCGACAAACAACGCCGATACATGTACCATATTCGTTTTTATGGCTTTATCGACGTGGCTGTATAAGATTCGTTAAACATAGAGTTATATTCAGAATCATGTAATTTTTTTGGGTATCGTAACATATATTGAGTGCTAGCACTGAGTAACAGGAATTGTTAAAAATGGACCTTATTGATTCAAATCAACAATCACAGAAACTTGATTGTTCAATTTTGCCAAATAAGAACGCAACATGCCATTATGTGTTAACCACATGGACTATAAATTGTAGTGTACTCTAAAAATTTTTATATATTTTAAATATTTAGCATTAAACGTGTCTATGTTAGCATTTGTATAGGCATGTAAAGTACATAGAATTAGAGGTGTAAACGAGCTGGGCCGAGCCCGAGCTCGACTGGGCTCGAGATTAGCTCGTCATGTTTTTATGAAGCTCGATCTCGAGCCTACTAATTTGAGCTCGAGCTTGGCTCGCAAGTAAGACCCAAAGCTCGAGCTCGGCTCGAGCTATTTTAAGAGCAACCTCAGACTAGCTAAAAACTCGGCTCGTGCTCGCTTCAGTATCGCTTAAACGAGCCAAAGATTGGCTCGAGCTCGGCTGGCCAATGTTATCATCATTATCTATTCATATAAGAGTAAACTGTCATTTTAGTCCCTGAGGTTTGGTCACTTTTCCCACTTTAGTCCAAAACTCAAACATTTTGCATCTAGGTCCCTGTGGTTTCAGTTTTATTGCCCTTGTGGTCCAAAAGTGAGATTAGGTCATATTTATCTTATAAAATCCTGCTATTTTGTCCTTTTCTCAGGGCAAAATGGTCATTTTTAATTAAAAAACTCTCTCTCTTAACCATCTATATATATTTAAGCTCATATCTCTCTCTTAACAAAAACTCTCTCTAGACCCTTTTTTCTCTAAATCTCTAAACCCTCTCTTAACAAAACTCTCTTTCACCACCAAACACTATACCACCCATCTCGGATCTGTTTTCCGGTGGCGTCCTCCCGTGGAGGGTGATGTTTGTGGCGTTGTGGTTTGTTGTGGTGTGTAGCAGCAGGGTCAATGAGGTTGGTGTGGTGGTTACGGCGGCGGTGGTGGCCTGCCCGGGGGTGGAGGTGTTCGTTAGTGGTGGTGGGTTTCGATGTAATTTTTTTTCTAGACTTTATTATTTCTATTTCTATACCTTTCTTTATGTTTAGTGTTTTAGTTTGATGTTCCTTTTTTTATTAAAGTTATATTTAAGGTAACGTTTAAGTTTTCATTTGCAATTAATTTAAAATCAGCCCATCTGGCTGTCCAATTTAAATTTATTTTTATGCTTTTCGATTGGTGTAAAAAACGTGTCAATATTCTTTTGAGTTTATTTCTTTCGGTTGGTTGTTCTATTAAACCAGAATAGATATCGAACGCAACCCCACAACGTAACGCGGATAATCTCTAAGTTATTGAAAATAATAGATAAAAGTATAGAATAATCAAGTTTGAGAATAATTGAAAATAATAGATAAAAGTATAGAATAATCATGAAAATTATAGATGAAAGTATAATGGTTTTTTTTTTATATTTTCAAGTTTAACCATAAACAAACACAGGGCACACGGATCATAATCTTAACCATCATTTATATAAAGAAATGAACAATCTTGACCGTCCATATTCCCATTGTCAGTTAATATCACACATCCATCTCAAAGCCAAAACCAAAAACAAGATTTCTAATTTCTTTCTCCCAAACAAAACCAAGTCAAGTCTTCCCTTCGCGATTCCCTTCTTCGCCACTAAGTATTGAAAATCGAAGATGAACAGAATGTTAGTGCTCGAGTATTGAAAATCGAAGATGAACAGAATGTTAGTGCGTGTTTGTTGTTTAAGTTATGCAATTGGTTAATACCTTCGATCTGATTTTGTTATTATGTGTGTTAGATTTCTAACTGAGTATTGAAGATCGAAGATGAACAGAATGTTAGTGCTCGATCCGGTACCGATCGTGTCGGTGTTAGTGTTTGAGTCCTCCTGGTAGATCTGAATGAAGTCTCACACGAAGCTTTCGTTTTTTGCTACTACCGCCACCAAACGACTTCGTCCATTACCTCATCAGATCTAGTGATGAAGATACAGAGATCGGGTTAAAGTGTTGTAGATCTGATTCGAGATGCTGTAGATCTGCCATGGTTTTCATTTTCTTTTTCGTTTTTTCTCGATTCAAGCCATAAAACTTGGATTACATGATGGTAGCCAACCGTTGGGCAGGAGAGACACCACATTAAGCGAAGGCCAGAGTTAAGCGACGACCGGTGACCGGTGTTGGGAGGTTTTACCGGCCAGCGGCTCCGACACCTCAATTTCGCGTGGTCTTCTGATGGAGATTGTTCAATTTGATTTGATGATATCTTGTAATGAAATATTGTTAATGTTAATTTTGTATTATTTTATGAAATATAGTATAATATTTGTTAATATCATATAAAAAATGTTGTGTAAACTTAATTGTTTCGCTATAAATGTAATTTATTTTGTATTATTTATCAAAATTATATTATAAAGTTGATTATTTTGTTAAATATGTAATTTATTTTGTATTACGAGACATTAATTGTCTTTTAATGTGGAAATTAGTAATTATAAAAAATATATAAATTTTATAAAAAAACAGGTAAAATAATTGTTTTTTAATGTGAAAATCAATAATTCTAATTTAAAAAAAAAAACAGGTAAAAGCATGACACGCATTTACGTGTGTCATCTTCAGTTATGACAGGACTTTCCTTGACACATATTGTGTGTCGTACATGTGTGTCGTAAATTTGTGTCATGAATGTGTGTCATAAACAAATGACACACAAAAGCATGTCATCTTTATTTTATGACGGGGGCTTCCTTGACGTTCTTTCGCGTGTCATCTATACCCTTTAATGACACACATTACGCGTCATTAAAGGTTTATTTTCTAGTAGTGTTTATGTATTTTTATATATGTAGGTAGAGGATCCTGTAAAAAGTGCTCAAAGTGTGAGAAGTGTAAGAAGTGTATTATAACACTATATATAATACTATATAACACCATATAAACACCGTATAACAATATGTAACAACATATAATACCATATAACACTATGTTACACTATATATCATTATATAACAAATATAACACTATACATCTATCATAGACATGCTATCAGACAACCTATAGTGTTATATTTGTTATATAATGATATATAGTGTTACATAGTGTTATATGGTATTATATGGTGTTACATATTGTTATACAGTGTTTATATGGTGTTATATAGTATTATATATAGTGTTATAATACACTTCTTACACTTCTCACACTTTAGGCCCTTTTTACACTATCCTTACCCTATATATGTATACACATTTTTTTAAACAAAACCTATAAAATTAAAACTGAGTATTATTTACCCAATATGATTTCTAAAGCCACTAATAGGTTAGTTCTAGTCAGACGCCTCATTCCTTCCGCATTGAATCATCAGTCCTAAACCCTAAAGAAGTATTACTCACACATTTAGGGTTCTAATCAAATTTGATATTCCTAATCAATTTATTATAAGGATTAAAATTCTTTAATGTGATCTTGTTCAACTTTGATGATAAGTTTCAACAAAAAAACATATGACTTCGAATTAAAAGTTTATAAAATTAAATCCGTATTTTTAAGCATAATACATAATAAATACATACATACATAAATAAATAATAATATAACAGAAAATGACGAATAGAGTAGGTATAAGTATTAACAAAAGGTACGATGTGACACATACGACAACAAAAATAATATCTAGATCCATATTTATTATAAAACTTTGAGTTAAGTGCCATTTTAGTCCCTGTAGTTTGAGTCATTTTATCAGTTTAGTCTAAAGGTTTGAAACGTTGTCATTTTAGTCCAAATAGTTTCAGGTGTTGCCATTTTAGTCCACTAGCTAGAAGGGTAATTCGATCATTTTATATGGTTGTATAAAATGACAGAAATGCCCTTCTAGTTAACAAAATAAAGGGATGGAGTTAGCCAAGTGGACTAACATGACAACGTTTAAAACTATTTGTACTATAATGACAACGTTTCAAACCTTTGGACTAAACTGACAAAATGATCCAAACCCTAGGGACTAAAATGTCATTTAACTCTAAAACTTTTGTTGAAATACAATATAAAAGTAAATTTGGTAAATCTATATTATCCTGAAACACAAGAAATCTTGTTGTTTGCAGAGTTGCAGAATCTTTGGCTATTTTCCCCAATAAACCATTGCCACCATCTTAGACTAGAAGGTATGGGGGCCGGCTTGGCCCGGCTTGGCCCGGCGCCGGACCCCCACACCGCCCCCCTCTTCCGGCTTCCGTCACAAACGGCGACCCACAGCCGGGTCCGCCGTGCCTCCTTCTTCCTTTTCCTCTCACATATACCTATACATATATACATATATATACATAAAGGGGTTCATCCCCACCCCCTAGGTCCATCCCCTCCAAGCCACTCCTACGTGGCGCCTATGTGGCGGCTCATCCCCTCCAAGCCCATCCAAACCATACCTTCTAGTCTTAATATCTCCATCTTCTTCACCACACACACCCACTCTCTCTCTCTCTTACTCTTTCTCTCTCTAAAAGTTTCTTGATTACAGAGCCTTTTAATCAAGCTTATCCATTTTATCTCCATACAAACTCCTCCAACTGTCACCGTCGGATCTCTTCCTCTCCGATTTCTCTCTCTCTCTCTCACTCCTACTTTCTCTCTCTAGGTTAATCTTTCCTGTTTAATCTCCAAGATTCAGTCTTTTCATCTGGGTTTGTGTAATCCAATCATGGGTGTCACTTGATTTGAAGTGGGTTTTTGTTTTTTTCTTGATTTGAAATCTGGGTCTTGTGAAATCCTTCGTAAATCACTGTTTTTTGTTTCATTTATGCTAACCCAATCAAGAATCTTGAAACGTGATAAAGTTAGGGTTTTTATTTGATTTTTTTTTTGGGTATTTTGTTTCCTGAAATCTTGAAATTTGGTCTTGTGAAATACTTTATAAATCATTGTTTCATCTTCCGTTTATAGTTACCCAATCAAGAATCTTGAAATTTAATAAAGTTATGGCTTTTATTTGATTTTTTGGGGTTTTTTTTTTTTTTTTTTTTTTAATTTCCTGTCTGCAAAATACCCTTTTTTGAATTTTGAATTGGGGATTCTGTTTCTTGAAATCTTGAATTTTCTTGAATTTTTAATAATTTTATTCTATTAAACCATCCGAAATTATTTACGGAATGACAGATAAACGGGCAACAAGCTGCAACGGCAGTCAGCGTGTTCACGGCATGTCAGACGTCGTTTTTGAGTGCGTATTAGCGTACATAGACGACTCACGTGACCGACAATCGATATCATTGGTCTGCAAGAGGTTGAACGAACTCGAAGCGCAGACGCGTAAGCACGTGACAATAGCTTTATGTTACACAGCCACACCCAAACAGTTACTGAGGCGGTTTCCGTTCGTTGAGTCGGTTAAACTGAAAGGGAAGCCACGGGCCGCCATGTATAATTTGATACCGGAGGATTGGGGCGGGTTTGCTACGCCGTGGGTGGAGGAGCTTTCGAAATCTTTTAGTTGCTTAAAGGGTGTGCATTTTAGAAGGATGATTGTGAAAGATGAGGATCTTGAATTGTTGGCACGTGAGAGGGGGCATGTGCTTCAAGTTCTTAAACTTGATAAGTGTTCTGGATTCTCTACTGATGGGCTTGCACATGTTACTCGTTCTTGCAGGTAGTTTTGTCAGTTTGATTGGTAAAGATTTGGTTTTTTTAAGTGTTGTGTGAATGTTTTTGTGTGAATTTGACTCTAGGTGTCAATTGGATTGGTAAAGATTTGATTTTTCAATGGTTTATGTGAATCTTTTTGTCTAAAGTAGTCAACTTAACTCTAGATGTCAATTGCCCATGGGTTTATAGCCTAGTGGCATCTTGGGGTGGGATAAAGCTTTGGGACCAATAGGTCCTCGGTTCGATTCCCACAAGGGGGGTTTTCTCATATTTATTGGGTTTCCTCCTGAATTGGTGTATAGGCATTATGCCTAGTGGAGATGGATATGATCGGGTGGTTCCGCTGGTGGCACGATGATACTCCAGTGGTCCGTCAATGATCCAAATTTGCCGTTCAAAAAAAAAAAAAAAAAAAAAAAAACTCTAGATGTCAATTAGAATGGTAAAGATTCAATTTTTCAAAGGTTTATAGGAATCCTTTTGTCTAAATTTGACTTTAATTGTGAGTTAGAATGGTAAAGGTTCAATCTTATGATGGTTATACTTATATGAATCTTTTTGTCTAAATTTAACTCTAGATGTCATGGTAAAGGTTCAATCTTTCAATGATTTATGTGAGTCTTTCTGTGTAAAGTAACTCTAGATGTCATTTAGAATGGTAAAGATTCAATCTTTTAACGGTTATGATGTTATATAAAATGGTAAAGATTCAATCTTTAATGGTTTATATGAATCTTTTTGTCTAAATTTGACTTTAAATGTGAGTTAGAATGGTAAAGGTTCAATCTTATGATGGTTATATGAATCATAGTTGTTAAAAGCCATCGCCTCTTGCGTCTAGGCCCATTTTTCAGGTGAGGCGAGGCAGTTGCGCTTTAAGTCGAGGAAATTGCGCTTTAACTCCCCAGGTGATGATTCAGGCGCACATTCCAGCAAGATTCCTAGATTCCGGAGAGTTTCCGGCTAGATTCCGATAAGATTCTAGCGAAATGTCTACTTTTAATCAAGGAAAACTACTTTTCTACACTAGTACACTAATATTTTGGTACTAATTAGATGATATAAAGTGTTACATAATAGACTTTGTTTATTTTATTTGAAGAATAGTATTCTTTTTCTAATACATAATATATTTTTTAAAAATTTTCATTATGCGCTTTATTTTTTTCAGGCCCTCGCTTTTTTTGCGCTTTGCGCCTAGGCCCCAGGCGAGGCCTATGCGCCTTGAGTGCGCCTAGTGCCTTTAATAACTATGATATGAATCTTTTTGTCTAAATTTAACTCTAGATGTCATGGTAAAGGCTCAATCTTTCAATGGTTTATGTGAATCTTTCTGTGTAAATTAACTCTAGATGTCATTTAGAATGGTAAAGATTCAACCTTTTAATGGTCATGATGTTATATAAAATGGTAAAGATTCAA
This sequence comes from Helianthus annuus, assembly GCF_002127325.2. Lineage (NCBI taxonomy): Eukaryota > Viridiplantae > Streptophyta > Magnoliopsida > Asterales > Asteraceae > Helianthus > Helianthus annuus. The sequence continues at coordinate 143,049,139 of NC_035439.2, forward strand.
TCTTTTAATGGTTTATATGAATCTTTTTCTGTAAATTTAACTCCAGGTGTCAATTAGAATGGCAAAGATTCAATCTTTTAATTGTTTATATGAATCTTTTCCTCTAAATGTAACTCTAGATGTCAATTAGAATGGCAAAGAATCAATCTTTTATTGGTTAGATGTATCTTTTAGTCCAAAATTTAACTCCAGATGTCTAGATTTGACTTATAGTTTATGCTAGAGTAAATTACGATTTTGGCCCCTATGGTTATATCACTTTTACCCTTTTAGCCCAAAAAAGAATTTTTTAACATTTGAGCCCCCAACGTCTTTTTTTTCTAATCCTTTTCGCCCCTAACACTAACCCAATCCATTAAATGTTAGGGGCTAGAAAGGTTAGAAAAAAAGACGTTAGGGGCCAAAAGGGTTAAAAAAAGACGTTTGGGGGCTCAGATGTTAAAAAATTCTTTTTTGGGCTAAAAGGGTAAAAGTGATATAATCACAGGGATCAAAATCGTAATTTACTCTTTATGCTATTACAGGAACCTTAAAGTCCTGTTTTTAGAAGAAAGCCAAGTGATAGAGAAGGATGGAAACTGGCTACACGAGCTCGCCTCGAACAACACTCAACTCGAAACACTAAACTTTTACATGACCGATCTTTCACTAGTCAGTTCCAACGATCTTGAGCTAATAGCGAAAAGATGCAAGTCTTTAGCATCGGTCAAAATAGGCGACTGTGAAATCTTGGATCTTGTTGGTTTCTTTCGCTTCGCGGGTTCGCTTGAAGAATTCAGTGGCGGTTGCTTTAACCACCATGCCGAGGAGTATGCTTCTCTAGCATACCCCCAAGGATTGCGTCGGTTAGGTCTTAATTACATGAGTACCAATGAAATGCCCATCGTGTACCCCTTCGCCTCACGTCTTAAAAAACTCGATCTCCTTTATGCCCTTCTTGACACCGAAGATCACTGCGTGTTGCTCCAACGGTGTCCGAATTTAGAAGTTCTTGAGGTACATACATCTCATTGTTTCTTTTTTCGTTATAGTTGTTAATTGCGAATAGTGGATGATAGCGACCAGCAACCTATACGCTATGTAGCGATAGCGATGAGATAGCAGGCACTATTTTGTGTTTTAGCGATGCGCTAGAAGAAAATTTTAGGATTTTTTTATCGTATATTATATCCAAATACGGTGTTTCCATACATATATTTAACAAAAAACCTAAAATCCAAGTATTGTATACCTATATTTTATCGATATTTAGAGTAAAAAGCCAAAATCGTTCCGGAAGTTTAGTCATTTTTGCTTGTTCCATCCAAAATGACTTTTTTGTGCTTTTGAGTCCTTCAGGTTTGCGTTTTATTGTCATTTTCATCCTTGAGTTTGGCAATTTATTGCGACTTTTGTCCCTCGAAATTTGGTTCTTAGGGATGAAAATGACAAGATTTCAAACTTTTTGGATGAAAATAGCACCTCAGGGACGAAAGTCGCAAAAGTGGTCAAACCTGAGGGACGAAAATGCCATTTTACTCCGATATTTATATTAAAACCAAAAACAAGAAAAAAAAAACTGGAATCCCGCTATTTACTCGCTTTGGAGGCATCAAAATCAGATAACGATGAATGAGCGCTATTAGCAACTATGTGACCGCCCCCCCCCCCCCCCCCCAAACCCAAATGAACTAACTTAGAACTCAAAATTTATGCAAAACAGACAAGAAATGTGATTGGAGACAGGGGATTGGAAGTTCTAGCATGCTCTTGCAAGAAACTAAAGCGGCTAAGAATCGAACGAGGAGCCGATGAACAAGAATTGGAAGACGAAGAAGGCGTTGTTTCTCAAAGGGGATTAACCGCGATAGCCCAAGGTTGTCTCGAGTTAGAATACATTGCTGTATACGTATCCGACATCACAAACGCCGCACTAGAAACCATGGGAACGAACTTAAAAAACCTCTGCGATTTCCGTATGGTTTTACTCGATAAAGAAGACGTTATTACCGATCTGCCACTCGATAACGGAATCCGTTCGTTACTAAGTGGCTGCAACAAACTCAGAAGATTCGCACTCTATCTTAGGCCCGGAGGGCTAACCGATGTGGGTTTGACTTATATCGGTCAACACAGTCAGAATATACGATGGATGTTACTCGGGTATCTTGGCGAATCGGATACCGGGCTTCTCGGGTTCTCTAGAGGCTGCCCGAGTTTACAAAAACTCGAAGTACGAGGGTGTTGTTTCAGTGAAAAAGCGCTTGCGATGGCGGTTTTACAGTTGCGATCGTTAAGGTACTTATGGGTACAAGGGTATAGGGGATCTAGCACCGGATTTGATCTGTTAGCGATGGCCCGACCGTTTTGGAATATTGAAATAATCCCGCCACGAAAGGTTAGCTCGGGAGAAGGTAAAGAGCTCGAACATCCTGCACATATACTCGCGTATTACTCCCTTGCTGGACCTAGAACCGATTTTCCACCTTCGGTCATCCCACTTGACTACATTGGTTAATAGATTTGTACACTTGGTTTTGTTTTTCGTTTGGTTTTGTTGTATCGAGTAGTCGTATTGTTAGTTTTGTTACTGTTTGTAATCGTTTGGTTTGGAGACGGGTGTGACATAAATTTACCATCTTGATAGATTTTGCGCGACGGGTGAGCCATTGTCACATAGCATAGCATGCATACACATAAAGAACAGACAGGGTCCCGCCCTGTTTTTTCGCTTCGTAGTGAATAGGTCAAGGTCCGCCACTGATATGTGTATGCTAATTATAAATATGTGGATCTTGAATGTGTAGATGTTAGTTTTCTTGTTTGGGTGATTTGGCTATAATGCCAGTTATAGCATGAGACATACAAACAAGCAGAAAAAGAACAGAAACAGAAAACAATAAAATAAACAAAGATAGTGTTCGTATAATAATTCAAAGGATATTTATGAGGTGATTTATAAGCCACAATAATACTTCATGTCACAATCACCTTTTTTAAATGATTTTACCTGTCTCTTCAATGATATGAAAGGTAACGGTACCTCGTTTATAAACTTGTTTTGTTCGTATTCGTTTGTTTAAGAAATAGGCACCCGTTAATTTCTTAACTGACACGTTGGAAGGAGATCTACCCTTTAACCAACCGACATTCTGGTCTTTGGATGTGTAGGAGGAAAACATGCCTGTGTGGATCTAACACGGGGTTCCCCTACTTGTGGGCTTAGGGGGTAATGCTTTCACGGTGGGTCAAGCTGCTTTAAAGGCTGCTTCGGGTAAAGTGACTGTTGATGCAACAAATACAAGACCAAGGCCTGTAGCGATATCTCCGGGGTAAAAGGGTTCAAGGTTTCGATTAGCCTAACGTAGGTCATGGGGTCCCCCACGTTTGTAGCACGTGGAGGCGGATCACTTTGTTATTATTCACTTTGAATTCTGGATTGAAGGGTTCAACCCAGAATGTCTATGTTAAGTGAGATAATATTGTAGTGAGCCGAGAATAGAACAAGCATGGAGCAAGTTCTAGAGAGGAGAAGTAAGATCAGAGATCAAGGGTGATCTGAGTTGATCTGGAATGGCTGGAATGAATGACAAGATGCTGTTATTTATAGGGAAAGAATCTTCTATAAGAGGAAGCCTTTGACCAGTGATCCTTGGCTACAGTGAGGGACTTGCCCATTTGGGGGTTGAAGGGTTTAGACATGCGGACAAAAGAGTGTTCTCTGTGCACATGTTTTGTCTATGCAGAAATGGTTCACATGTTAAGTGTTGATGTGACCGGACACTGTGTTTGTCCTTTTTATTGTTCACCTGAGTTCGCGTGTATTGAACCTCTCAACCTTTTAACCTTTTAAGCTGTTATGTATATTAGTTATTTTATTGAGATTTGGGCTACCCCCGTCATCAGCCCCCCAAGTCAGAGGTGTTTGGGATGTAAGCTCAAATGCTTTTGACTTTTACACATTATTTTTTATTGCTTAAAGGCTTCAAGGCTTTAAGACGTTTGAGTTTTTGAGATTTGAATTTTGGAATGATAGTAGATGTGATAGGCTTCAAGGTTTTAAGGCTTGAAGGCTTTAAGGCTTGAAGGCTTAAAGGCTTCAACTTGTCTCACTCAAGAGGAAGTTTAGGCTTTTTGTAAAGAATGGGGGATCGATCTAAAGTTTAATCCGGTGGCTCTGGGTTTTGGCAAATCGATCGATTAGTGTCCCGTTGGTTCGATTGCTCTTTATTGCTGAGTTTTCCAACTTGCGTCATCCGTTTTCAGTCTTTGTTCTGAATGTTTTAGAGTATTATCGCGTGTCATTTGGTCAGTTGCGTCCTCGAGGTCTTGCTGGGACTTTACATTTTGAGGTCTTGTGATAGGGTATGCCCATCATTGTTGTTCCGATGTTTCTTGACGATTGGGTCACGTTTGAGACATCCCAAGTTGATGTTTGTTTGACTTCCTCAATGGTTACTACCGTTGGTTCTTGTAAGGACCGATTTTTCTGGATTTCTGAGTCCATTGTTTCCTTCAAGCTTGTTTGGAGGCACCCTGATGCTATGTTAAATAAGCTTAATCCATTTGAGTCTGAACTAGATAGTTGGTTGTTAAAAGCCATTAGGAAGTGTCCTTCAAGGCTTCGTCCCTTTCCTGAACACCTTTTAGTGTTGATGAGTGTGAGCACCTTGTGGGACAAGCCGGATCGTGACCCTGTGCTCATGAGGTATGATCAGGGTATGATGTTTTGCCTTATGCTTTATCAAGAGTGGTGATACCTGTGATGTTGTGTTTGGGGATGTTGAGGCTACCTCCAGCAAAGATTTTGTTGCCAGAGGTGCTGAACACAGGTTCGAGGGTTCAAGCTATGTGAACGTTTCAAATGGCAAAGGCTTTACTGGGGTCGGTGCTTCCAAAGCTTCTAGCCATTGTTTAACCTGACGTGTGTTAAAGGTAGCTGACCATCCATCGGCTTCTGAGCCAGTGGAACTGAGCCATGACGTAGATGATTCAGACGACTTGGAAGTTGTGGTTGAGGGAAAATAAATAAAAGAAAAGACAAGGAGTTGTCCTTGGTGATTGGTAAGGAGAGTAAAGCAGCGGGTAAGAAGGTTGTGAGCTTGAAGGGTTTCGGGAAGGGTGGTGAAGGTTCCGTCACTGTTAATCCAGAAGAGGTTTATGTGCTGGATTGGAGGGTCACAGTTGGTGACAGCTTCAAGCCTTCATCCGTTTGTGAGGATGTTCTTACCCATTTTGCTCCTCCTACTGTTCGAGGTTCTTGCTCATCTATGGACAATGAACTGATGATTTCGAAAATGATGATGGGTGCTTGCAACCTTGCTACCTTGCTTCTTGAGGGTGTATCCCGATTTCGAAAAAGGATGCAAGAATATGAAGTATTTTCGAAGAAGAGGGATGAGATGAAATCTTCAATGGTTGCTTTGAAAGAAGCTGAGGGCTACGCTAAGAAGGAGAAAACATTGTTGTTTGAAGAATTTTAGGAGTTTTCTTCCCGCACAGGACTGATATGGTTGAATTGGAAAAACTCTTGGGGGCTGACAAGGTTCAAGTCAGGGTCGATAAGGCTGCCTTGGAGTTTTAGAAAATAGCCTTATTAGAGGAGAAAGAAGGGTTAAAGGCTTCACTTGCCCATGCAACTAGTGATAATAAATGGCTCATTGAGCATGGATTTCAGCAAGTGGTTACCTATCTTCTCCATCCGTCGGAATTCAACAAAGTCTTGGGTGATGTGTACACCGAGCTTCTTGCTCATGGGAGACACCAAGGTTTATTTGCTGGTTACAAAGCTTTGTGAACCTGGGGAGCCTCAGGAAAAGTCTTCTCTTTTTCAACTCAAAGCCTTCTTCAAGGAAACTGTTTTGAAGGTAGGGCATATTATTTACCCTTATGTGGGTGAAGTCTTCAAGTGTTTTGGTAAACCTTTGCCTGTCTTGTAGGAGCTAAAACCCAAGGGCCTTAATGAGGTTGTTTGTAATGAAGTGTTGGTCCCTCTCGAAGAAACGTCCTTGCTTCGGAGATAGCAAGGAAACGTGTTCTGAAGGTGGTGAGGGCTCAAAGGGTTCAAGCCTTGAAGCCTCCGAGGCAGCGGGTGCAGTAGGGAGGAAAAAAGAGGAAGGCTAAAAAGACCCAAGATGATGGAGGTTCGAAGAAGGATGATGCATCAAAGTCTACCATCCATGACGTTGTTAAGTGAAGAAGAAACCTTAATTCATAGCTTTCTTAGCATGTCGAACAATGTTATGGGTTGTTTGTTTGAACATATTTTTATTTTAAAGGAATCGTCTAGATCCCTTGGTGGTTAAAGCCTTGAAGGCTTGTGGACAATGTTTTATGTTTGATGGCCAGTTGGCCCTTGCTATCTTTAACTTATCTTGCTATGTTGTTGTAACATCCCGAAAATGCGAATTCATAAATTTAGAATTTTGGTTTGCAAATAAATTAGTAAAATAAACTATCTAGTAATGACCCTAACCAAGTTAGTTGGTGACATATGAGTAGTTAGGGTTGAAAACAAAATAAAAACAAAAGACAAGGGACCAAATGTGCCTAAATTGAAACAAATTTTAATAAAACAAAAAAATATATATCTTAAACACACACGTGTGTGTGAGTTCGACCAGGCAAGGGGAAGGGGGCGCCTGAGCTCTCCAAAACCCTAACATCTACAAAACAATCAAATTGAAGGCTCAAATCTGATCAAAAACGAAATCTGAACATAGATTAGTGATCCTCGTCACAAGAGGGTTACAAGGTATGTAAAATTTGGTGTTAATTCCTTGTTTGAAATTTTGATGAAATTGGGAAAATCTGAAATTTGTGGTTGCATGTTTGTCTTATGACGAATTAAGAACAATATAGTGTCTAGGGACAAACCCTAGACAAATACAAGTTGAAATCATGTGAAATTTTAGTGAAGTCTATGAACACCATTGTAGGTGATTAGTGGGTTATGTATAAATTGATAAACACTAGGGAATTGAGTATTGTTCTAGTGTAAATTTACAATTGTGAAGTGATTTCTGAATTTTAAAGGATAAAGTTCATGTAAAATGGTTGATTGATATGAAACTAGGGCAAAGTGATAAGCTAGAGACTTGATATTTAATCATGTAAAAATCTGCCCATAAAGTGTTTGTGAAAATGCCTCAAAGAAGGCTTAAAACTGAAATTCAAAGTTAAAACGCATAATTATGATGTTTCGGTGTATTATGCGAATTATGATTTAAAGAGAGTTCTAAATATGTCATAAATGAACTCTATAGGAAAGGACGCAGGAGCGTCAAGTGGACAAGCGAGTGGCGAACCACGTTTGAAGGGCCTACTTTGAAGGTATGTAACTTAACTCGTTACATTGGGTAATTTAATAACTAGCATATGTGTAGTTGAATTTTAGAATAGAAGTCGAGTTGAATTAAAGCGATAATGTTCGCTATATTGAATAATAGATAAAGAATTGGTTAGATCGCGTTGGCAGTCATCAAAATGGAGGATTTCATAGATGAGCCAAACGGGTCGAATAATCAAATGATGCGTGGTTAATGCATTGTAGTATGATCACTCGGACATTGTTATTGTTCGTAAAAGATATATTAGAATACGAGAAATCAGTTTATTGGTTGTTAGAATGAGAAATCTCAGAATCGAGTTTGGGCTAAATGGCCAAATTAAGCAAAACAGGGAAATGCAGTGGCTACCGTAAATTACGGTATCCACCGTAATTTACGGTAGGTACCAAAATGTTACGGTGGATTCCTCCTGATTTATGGTGGAACCAAAGTTACCCAGGAGCTACCGTAACTTACGGTGACTACCGTAAGTTACGGTAGAGCCTTGGCATTCATGTTGAATTTTGCAAATCTTTGTTAAACCGAATCCGTTTTAAGCACAGTTTTGATTATGTAATGTTTCTAAGAACTCTAATATTAATGTTTAATGTAAACATTTCAGTTTCTAGGTGTTGCAAATCTACGGATGGCGATCAAGCAACTTGTTGAAGAACCGAACACTACTTTTGAAGCTTCCGCTATTTCATAACTTTGTTAAACAATGTTACTATTCCTTTTGAATATAAATTAGGTCGGGAATGTTTTAACTAGTCGGTTCTTGACTAGTTTTGATTACTTCAAACTTTGTTTTGGTACTATGTTTTGACTTAGGTACCTTTTATATAAATCCTATGAATTTTTATTAAATTCAAGTAATAAATAGATGGGTGTTACAAGTTGGTAATCAGAGCTTAAGGTTGTCAACAAAGTGTTCGGTTCAAGCTTGATCAATCGTTCAGTAAGAATTAACTTATTATGTTAATAAATTATGTCTTATGTAAGAATGAGAAAAGAATTGATGTGCATGGGAAGAGCGTGTTAACACACTCAAACCCGGAAAGTGCATTAAATGTGAACGGTTGAAGCAAGTTGAGAACTTGGCTAAACCGAAACAAATGAAGCAATGTTATGAATGAAATGTTTAACGTTTAAATGTAAACATTTCAGTTTCAAGATGTCTGATGGAAACGATGATAATTCGGTGCAAACAAGCACCGAACAGATGAAAGAAATAATTGCCGAAGAAGTAGGGAAGGCAATTGAAGGTAGTCTATCCGGGTTTATAGACAAGATTCAAAGCACGGTGTTGTCGCTTGTCGAAGAGCGAGTCAAAAGGTTGGAGGATAGTGTCAACCTTATGAAAGACAAAACTGGAGAACGCAAAGGGTGCTCATATAAGGAATTCATGGCGTGTAAACCGCCAATATATAACGGGGAGGTCGACCCGATAATATGTCAAAGATGGTTGAGTGACGTCGAAGGAGTGTTTGAACGAACCCACTGTGACATAGGTGACTTTGTTGCTTACGGAACTGGTCAATTGGGAAATCAAGCCAAGGATTGGTGGGGCAATAAAAAGAAGGAAATGGGAGGCGAAGCGGCAAGGGTCATGACTTGGGATGAGTTTAAGGTGCCGTTCCTTAAACACCATAGTCCCAAAGCAGTTATCAACAGGATCAAAGAGGAATTTATCCAATTAAGACAAAAGGGAGAATCAATTGATAAGATCACGGGCATCTTCATGGATAAGCTGAGGTTTTGTGACGAGTTAGTCACCACTGAAGAGCAGAAGATATACTATTATTACAACATGTTGAGCGCTGAATATAGGGAGTTTATGACTCCTTCAAAATACGAGACCCTTACCGAAATCATAAACGTTGCTCGGGAACGGGAAATCGAGTTGAAGAAACAAGTTGAAAGAGGTGAGCGAAGGGCACAAGATGTGAATCCAAGCCCTACAAAGAAAGCCCGAACTGGAGAATCGGGAAAGAAGGTTGATGCTAAAGGCGGGTCGCCAAGTTGCAAAATATGTGGAAAGGGGCACAAAGGTGAGTGCCGCTTTAAAGACAAGTCGTGTCCGGTATGTGGGAAGACGGGACACACTGCATCGCTATGTCCCGGAAAAGTTTCCGTTTGTTACAAATATTATCAACCCGGCCACAAAAAGTCTGAATGTCCCGAGTTGGTTGGAAGGAGAGATACAAAAGAGTCTCCAGCAGAAACTCCCAAAGCGAAGGCTAGGTCCTTCCAACTTACCGCGGCTGAAGCAAAAACAGAACCCGATGTGGTCTCAGGTATATTCACGATTAACTCAATTCCTGCATGTGTATTGTTTGATACGGGTGCGAATAAATCCTTCATTTCACATGGATTTATTCGACATCCTTCATTTGTATTGACAGAATTATCTATGCCCTTAGAAGTTGAAATAGGGGACAACAAAAGCTTTATAGTTTGTGATATTTGTCGAGGCTGTAAATTAAATATCGATAATGAAGAATATTCGATAGACCTAATCCAGATGTCAATGGGAGAATTTCAAATAGTTGTTGGGATGGATTGGTTATCTCGGCACCACGCGAAGGTCGTGTGTTTTCGTAAGGAGATAAAGCTAACATCTCCTAGCGGAAAACACGTTACAATCTATGGCGAAAAGGGAGGCAACCCTACAATATGCTCGATGATAAAGGCTCACAAGCTCATCAGACATGGGTGAAAAGCATTTATGATATACGCGAACGAGCCCGAGAAAGAATTACCAAGAATTGGAGACGTACCCGTAGTGCGTGACTTTGAAGATGTATTTCCGGATGATCTACTGTGAATGCCGCCCGAGCGGGAGGTGGAGTTCGGAATCGAATTGATTCCGGGCGCGAAACCCGTAGCTAAAGCACCATACCGACTCGCGTCGTCGGAATTACAAGAGTTGATGTCACAAATTCAAGACTTGCTTGTCAAAGGATTCATAAGGCCGAGTGTGTCTCCTTGGGGCGCACCGGTACTGTTCGTGAAAAAGAAAGACGGAAGCATGCGTATGTGTATCGATTACCGGGAGTTAAACAAACTCACGGTAAAGAACCGATACCCGCTTCCGATAATAGATGATCTATTCGACCAGTTACAGGGTGCGAATTAGTTTTCAAAGATTGACCTTAGATCGGGGTATCACCAATTAAAGGTCACTTAGCCTTAGGATATTTTTAACAAAAAGATACAACCTCTATCCTATGTATGACATTCACTTAGAGTATTTTTGGTTCGTAAGCCAATGTTGGGGCTTAAGTAACATTTGGTGTAGGCTGTTCAAACCCGTCTATGAGACATGATTTTTAAGATTTCTCTGAGTCTCATGGAGTTGTATTGATTTAGGAACTCACCCCTTATATAGGTCCATTCAACCCTTGAACCTATTGAGCGATGTGGCCTGGGAACTCATCCCCTTACATGGCCCTTGCCATGGAGTTTCTTGCTAGGTTCTCAACCTGATTATAGGATAGTGTAACAACTGCCACTAAAATCAATAATTAGGACGATAATTAGTCAATAAGAAAACCCTAATTGAGACACCCAAATAATTCTACACTAGCCCTAAAATTTTCAGAATGATCAGAATTAGGATCAGGACCCCTAAAACTCGAGGGGGGCAAACCCTAGTTGAATATTTATCTATTAAAATCGTTGTTGAAAGCTGATTGGCCAATTGTTTTGATTCACCCAAGCTAGTCCCGAGCCTAGGCAGCCTATAATTAGACTGCTTAGCTTACGGACCGTAAGGGGTCAGGCATACGGTCCGTAAGGGAGTCCCAAAAATTACTATAAATAGCCGACCTTGGGACTTGCACAGAGGAGTTAAAACGACGTAAAGTTGCTGTCTGTACGTCGAGTTAAGGCCATAATACCACAATTAAACATACACGATCACGAGGTGCTGCCGCAATCAGGGTAATAACTCGATCGCTATTACGATTCAACGTCCGATCGATTATAACTATCCAACGATTGTCCGAGTGCTGCTCAAATTGAGCTTGTACTTTGTTATTCATTGTGATTTCAACTTGAATGTTTGAGTGCTGTTCGAATTCGAACTATGCTCTGTCATTCGTTGTGAATCCATTGAATTGTTAAGTATCTGGGTTTAATCTCGTGAATTGACGTAACTGCTGAATTAGTTACTAATCCCGTTTGTGTGTGCATTGTTATTTAAATTAGGTTAGAAGGCTAATCAGTAAAGCTTATACTCTGCTCGTAAATCTGCAATGTGAGTCATTCCTCTTTTATAAACTCTTTTCTCACAGGTTGTGAGTCATTCTCTTTTTATCAAACTGTTTTACAAAACTCCAAGTTTTTTTCAACGTTATAATTACAGGGATTAAGTCTATGTAATCACCAAATTACAGCCGGTATGTGGGGTTTTGTATACATTACTTATTTCCCGTCACACTTGGACAACGAGTTAGCCAAGGGGTGATCTGACCACAGTCACAGACACCATTTGGACAACGAGATAGCCAATGGGTAGTCGAGTGACAAGTACTGTGGGTAGTTGGTTTGATATCAGAAACATTGTAATTCCCCTTAATACTGTAGATTATAACAAATGTGTCGTTTTCAGCAAAATGAATGATTCACTCAGTATTTCCCCGCTGACAAAACCTTTTTCAAACATGTTTCAGGTGATCTGGTATGAGCAAAGAAAAGTGCCGTGGAGCACTCCCAGCTTAGAAAAGTGGCTCAATGTAAATAAATAAATGAACATGTTTTGAAAATAAAGATTTCCCTGAGAAATCACATTATTGTAAATTTCGGGAATTTATCCCTAAGTTATGAAACGAGCAGTTTAAATTATTAAAAGATCCTGTTTTAAAAAGACTTCCGCTGTCGCCTAAAAATTAAATACCACGGGATTCCTGTCCCGCGGCTCCTGAAACGGGTCAAACCGGGTCGGGGGCCGTGACAGATAGAAAGACAAATTTTGATTCATCGTTCATTCATTTCAAAGTACTTTGATTACTAGGGGAATAGAACAACTTTTGAGAACTATTTGTAATACGTTTTGGTTAAACATGGAACCTTTTAAGGTTTTTGCCATTCCAATGACGGGGAAGCTTTTTGCCTTGCGGACCTGCCAGCTTGTATGATCCCCCTTTGTGGGCTTTAAGGATAGTGTATGGCCCTTCCTACTTAGGGCCGAGCTTTCCTTGGCTTTCTTTCTTACAGGCCTCATTATTTCGAAGCACAAGGTCCCCAGGCTTGAAGCGTTCATGTTTCACCCGTGTATTGTAATACAATTCCATGTTTGCTTGTACCTTGCTTTTTGTATGGCTGCTTGTTCACGAGCCTATTCGAGTTGTTCCAAAATTCAACATCATCTCTTTCTTATTTGTCTCGAGGTCGATGTTAAATGTTCTTTGTGTTGTTACTTCGATTTCAGCTAGGATTACAGCCTCTGATCCAAACACTAGGCTGTAGGGTGTTTTCTTGTGGCTCGTTTTCTTGGTTGTTCGAATTTCCAATAGCACATTGGGAAGCTATTCGAGCCAGTTGTTGTCGTATCTTCCCAATCGAGATTTAGTCCTTTCAACAATGTTGTTTTTTGTCCTATTAACTTGGCCATTGGATTGTGGGTGAGCTACCGAGCTGAATACTTGGGTTATTCTGAACTCCTTACACCAGGAGCTAGAAGTCTTCTCGGCAAACTACTTCCCGTTATCCGTGACTAGTACTCCTGGAGCCCAAAACGACAGATTATGTTTTCGTAAACGAAATCAATGACATGTTTCCCTGAGATTTTTGCCAATAGTTTTACTTTTGGCCACTTGGGTGAAGTAGCCCACGGCTAACAATAAGAACTTGACTCCTCCTTTGGCTGGTGGGAATGGTCCAACAATGTTCATTCTCCACTTACGAAATGGCCAAGTCGAGGAGGTGGGAATGGGGTCATGTTTGGTTCTTTTGGGTACCAGAGCATGTAACTGTCAAGCTTCACATTTTCGCAGTTGTTCGAAGGTATCTCGATGCATGGAAGCCAAAAGTATCCGAGCTTCATCAACTTTGACACTACCGATCTTGGGCCACGATGAGCCCCACATATCCTTTCGTGAACCTTTTTAATCAGATATTGGCTTTGTTCTGGGTCAACGCATCGTGGTAGTGGTGCAAGGTATCCTTTTTGTAAAGGATATCTCCTTGTAACACATACTGCCTTGACTTGATACGAACCCTTTTAGCTTCAGTCTGGTCATTAGGTAATTCACCATTTTTGAGGAACTTTTCAATGGGAGTCATCCAATTTGGCCCTTCTTTAGTGATCACATCTTGGACCTCAAGTTTTTTGGATGGATGGGGTTTTTAATACCTCAATTAGTACCTTCTTGGTGAGGTGGGCAAACGTAAGAGATACAAGCTTGCTTAGTGTATCAGTTCTCTTGTTTTGAGATCTTGGAACTTTTTTGATGGAACATATTTGAAATGTGTTCATTAATTCCTTTGATTTCTCTCGGTACTAATACATGTTGGGTTCTTTTTCTATGTAGGTGTAATTGTCTTGGCTTGAGAGAGTTTGTGAGGACATAAAGCTTTTGACACCCATATTTTTTGCAAGCTTGAGCCCAGCAATCAATGCTTCATACTCAGCTTCGTTGTTTGTATTCTGAAATTTAAGACGAAGGGCATAGGTGAATTCCAATTCGTTAGGATCAATTAGAACTAGCCCTGCTCCTGACCCTTCAATGCTGGAAGCTTCATCGGTAAAGAGCTTCTAGGTATGGGGGTCGGAGGGTTCAGTGGAGGCTGTATTGACTTCCTTTATGACTTCTTTAAGGATTTCTATGATGAAGTCAGCTGGGACTTGGGCTTTAATAGCTTTTCTTGGGACATAGGTGATTTTGTGTTCACCTAGTTTTCACAACCCATTTGGCTAATCGTCCAGATTTTTCTTGTATTTCAAGCACATTTTTAAGAGGTTAGTCCGTGACCACTTGTATCGGGTGTGACTGAAAGTACCTTCTAAGCCTTCTAGCCATTTGGACTAGGGCTAGAGCAAGTTTTTCCGAAGAAGAATATTTGATTTCTGCTAATTTTGAAGTTTTGAAAAAGTAAACGGGTATCTGAACTTTGTTTCGTTCAATGATCAGAGCCGTACTTATGGTCTTTTCAGCAATCGAAAGGTAGATAGAGGTTGTTCCACATGTTTTCTTAGCCAAAATGGCTGGGAGTGAAGCCAAGTGTTGCTTCATTTGGTTGAAGGCTTCCTTTTGAGGTAAAATGTTTCAAAGCTGTTAGCTTTCCATCGAAAGTCCTTCTTGTTAGCACATCACTTGAGGGTTGGCTTTTATGTTTTGTTTCCACATGATGTGCCCTAGAAACAAGCACTTGACTGGATTAAGTTTCATGTTGATCTTTCTCGAGTTTTGTAAGGTTTCTTGTATGTCATCGAGCATTTGGTATTTCATTTTGCTCTTGATCACCAAATCTTCAACATAAGATTTAATGTTCTTGCCGATTTTTTGGGCAAACGCTTTGTTAACCAGACTTGATAAGTGGCACCTGCATTTCTTAAATCAAAAGACATTTTTTATACCTTTATCAGTGTGAAATGCGGATTTTTCTTCATCTTTTTTTTTTATTATTAGGATCTGATGGTAACCCTTTTAGGCGTTAAGAAAACACTTGAATGGGAAGCTTGTGAGCGAGTTACCCTTGAGGTCTATTTCGGGCAGCGAGTAACAATCCTTTGGGCATGCTTTGTTCAAGTCTTTAAAATCGATATACATTCTCCAAGACTTGTCGGGTTTTCGAACCATTACGGGATTGGCCACCCATGATTGATACTTGACCTCTCGAAGGATTCCGGCTAGAACAAGCATTTCCATCTTTTGTATAATGGGCTTATTATCAGATGAGATCCATAACTCATGTTTCAACAATGCTATGAGGGATGCCGGTCATATCTTCGGGGCATCAAGTGAATACATAGTGCAAGAGCAGATTTTCAAGGTATGAGAGGGTTTTATTGTGAAGGTTAGTGTTTACCCTTATCCCCTGTTGAGGATATTTTGGGTTTATGTCCAACCCTTGTTCATCGTCTTCGTCCTTTCTTGAGCTTTCCCCTTCAACCACAAAAGCTTCTTAGGTAGGTTGAAGGGTTTCTATCCCTTTTTCAGTGGGAAACTTCACAGTACCTTGACCAACTGAAACTGCCATTCCGAACACACTTTTCCCTAGCCTTCCTATGATGATATCATAGTTGGAAGGGATATTGATCACCGCAAAAGTGAGTTCTTCGGTTCGTCCCTTTGGTTTCTCGCTGAACAAACATTATTGGTTATTTGGCCTAAAGGCTTGATAGGTATGTCTGCGATACCTTCGATGGAGGATTCAGACTGCTGAAGCTTTGAACGTTCATCGTTGCTGAGAGGGTTAAAGCATTTCTCAAACATGATTTTGGTGGTTGCACCGGTGTCAATGTAAGCCTTTTGTGTCTTGATGGTTTCTATGTTGGATTCCATCACCAGAGGGTTTGAAAGCAACTCTCCTTATGTTGATGTTCCCATGCCTTGAAATGATGGCGTTTGTGGGAAGCTTTGTTTTCAAGGTCGACCATGTCTACTATTATTTTTTTTTTCAACCATCTTGTCCTTGACCCCTTTAACCAAGTGAGCCAGTTTGGACTCGACAGTTTCTTCGATCCTTTGTTGGAAGAAATCATTGGTATGGTGACCTTTCTATTCGTGAAACTTACCATATTGGTTTGATTTTTCCGATCTTTTGTTTTTTGGCAAGGGCTGAGGAAGGTGGAAGCTGTGTTTTACCTCTTCGGTTGCCAAGATCTCTTGCGGAGTCTTGGTTAAGGCTGTATAGTTTATGGTTTTTTCTCGGCTTGGAGGGTTCCGGCCTTCTGGAATCCGAACCTTTGAACCGTTTGTCATAAGAGCCATACTGGAAGCTCTAGTTAAGAGTTCTCTCTTTTTTTTTCTTTGATGTCTACAGCTTATTCTCCTCGAATGTGGGCATTAGCCTTTTCGAGTGTTTCTTCAAGGGTTTTGGGCATGCATTTATTGAAGTCTCTTGCGAGATATTTGGAATTTATAGCATTCATGAACCCTGTAACCCTAATCTTTTCATTAGCGTAAGTTAAACCTTCCTTCATGTACCTGTCGGTGAAGTCTCTGAGACTTTCATCATCTCGTTATTTGGTCTGGAAGATTACCGTGGCGTCATTGACATGCCTCTATTGTTATAGGGAACTTTTGCTAAGATCATCAAAGGTCTGAACACTTCGTCCAGGAAGGTCATTGAACCATATGCGTGAAAACCCTTCAAGGGTTTGCATGAACATGAGACAACATTCGGAGTTGGTTCATTTTTCAATTCTTGCAGTCCCGACGAAGATTTGGAGGTAGTCTTTAGTACCATGATGGCATCTTTATCTGGGTTTGAAACTCGTAATCAACGATTTGTTGGGAGAATCAAGACAAGTTTGTTGGGCTTGTAAGGTTTTGAGAGGTCTTCTACTACCCTTGAAGCTGGGTTACCGTTTGAGGTACCCTGGTGAGTGGTTGGCACTTGGTTGATGAAGTTAAAGCTAAAGCCTTGAAGGCTTTCTGTGTCATCATCCAGCTTTCACGTGCTGCAAAGGAAATTGTGCCATCATTTGTGTCATCAGCTAGGGCATAAGGTTAAATCTTTAAAGACTTTCTGATGGTACCAATAAAAGATGTCATCATCTGTGTCATAAGGTTAAAGCCTTAAAGGCTTACTGTATAAGGCATTCCCATGGATGTGTTCATGATCATACCACGAGCCGAAGGCAGGGTGGCCATGGATTGTTTTCATGAAGTAACAATGGGAGGGGGAACACTTGAAGTTGGTGGCTTACCATAATTGATCAAGAGTGGTTTTATGCCCCATAGGTGCACCGGTTGTAACGGGTTGGGAGGTAAATAAGGGAAAAGCGGTTGGACTTGGCCTCCCCGAAAGCTAAAGGGCTTGAGTGTTTGGTCTGTCACACTAGGACCAGCTTCAAGGTAAGATGTGGCTGAACGTGAGCTGCTAAAAGGAAGAGATGGATGGCCATGTGATAATGAGGGTTCAGACCCCTCATAATTTAGTCTTATTCTCACCATTTTTCCCTTTCTAAGCTCACATGCTAGTTGAGAAGAAATCTCAGTTGTAAGAAATTTCTAGCTACTGACTCGGGTGTTAGATCTATGCGTTCCGGTGTATGCATTACATCGATTTGAGTAGGTGCAACCCCTGACCAAGATGGGTTTGTGTTTGAAAAGAAGTGAACTTCAGGAACATATCCCGGTGGAGTACATCCGGGAGTAGAAAGAGGTGTAGATAGGATAGGTGAGATCCTACCCGAATTTGGTGTTAAATCGGTGTTGTTAGGCACTTGATTTACCTGACCGAGAGACTCGCTTTCAGACATGATGTAAAGAGAAAATGGAGCTACACAACTGGTCTTTAAGATAAAGTAAGCGGCGTAGCCCCACGGTGGGCGCCAACTTGTTGATGCAACAAATACAAGACCAAGGCCTGTAGCGATATCTCCGGGGTAAAAGGGTTCAAGGTTTCGATTAGCCTAACGCAGGTCATAGGGTCCCCCCACGTTTGTAGCACGTGGAGGCGGATCACTTTGTTATTATTCACTTTGAATTCTGGATTGAAGGGTTCAACCCAGAATGTCTATGTTAAGTGAGATAATATTGTAGTGAGCCGAGAATAGAACAAGCATGGAGCAAGTTCTAGAGAGGAGAAGTAAGATCAGAGATCAAGGGTGATCTAAGTTGATCTAGAATGGCTGGAATGAATGGCAAGAGGCTGTTATTTATAGGGAAAAAATCTTCTATAAGATGAAGCCTTTGACCAGTGATCGTTGGCTACAATGAGGGACTTGCCCATTTGGGGGTTGAAGGGTTTAGACCTGCGGACAAAAGGGTGTTCTTTGTGCACATGTTTTGTCTATGCAGAAATGGTTCACATGTTAAGTGTTGATGTGACCGGACACTGTGCTTGTCCTTTTTACTGTTCACCTGAGTTCGCGTGTATTGAACCTCTCAACCTTTTAACCTTTTAAGCTGTTATGTATATTAGTCATTTTATTGAGATTTGGGCTACCCCGTCATCAGTGACCAAACACGAGAAATCATGTCTTGAAACCAGCACGTGTTTATCCCATTTGCTTTTGATACTTTTGGTTTTCTAGCGCCAGAGGCTGTGAACCTACATAGTCGAGTTCAAAGGGTCATGTATAGTTGCGAAGCTCATAGAATATGGACGAAAACAAGTATGTTTGTGCGACTTTTGGATCCAAATTTTATCCTAGCGTAATTATGGCTTTGACGGGTTTTCGCTATATTATGTACCCATTTCTTTTATAGAAACACATTCAAACACTCATTTGTTTTCAATTATTGGCAAATTTATTTTTTTTCTCAAACAACTTTTGTGTTGCCACTCTCGCTTAGTTCTAATTAGTGTTTACTTAGAAACAGTCAGACTGTCAATCAAAATGTGAACCACTCACACAACTGGTCAAGTTGAGTGCTTTTGAACCGTCTTCATCTGGGTCGGTTGGTTACCGGTCGAATTGGCGAACTGGGCCAGTGATTCAGCCAGATTGTGAGTGTATATATATTTATTATGCTTCTAAAAACTAAAAACTCATTTACTAATTTATATACTACTTAAGTCTCCGTGTGTATATATATATATTACATATTTGCATGCAGGGGCGGACCTAGGTTATGCACAAGGTGGGTGGGTGCATCCCTTGAAAAAAAAAATAGTGTATATTTTAGGCAAAAAATCCGACCGCACCCCTTGAAAATATGCTTGAGCCACTCATCCGCACCCCATCAAATAATTATTGGACCGCCACTGTTTACATGCTCTAAATTTTATTAGCATTGTAGATTCACGTAAAAAAAGTAGTTTCATACTTTATTTTGAATAAAATTATTAAAAGAATATGTCCTGTTCGATTATGAAAACATTGTTTTTTATTAAAATATTATTAATCACCTTTTTACCAAGACAGATCTATACCAAACAATGGTGATTCACATATTGCATTTGATTCCATTGAGCACTATCTAATGTCGCCCATTGAAAAGTCCAACTCCTTATTATGTATTTTTTCAAAATTTAGACATAATTCTATGTGGGCCATCCCCACATATTCTCAAAATGGAATTAAACGGTGGAACTAAGTGCTCTATCATGCAAATTATTTCAAGTGAGGGCCTTTGTCACACCCCAATACAACTTCTTTTCTTTTTTCATAAAACAATAAATAACTAATAATATAGAAACTTTTATCATATGTATGTTGACTCATAATTGAGTTGCTATAGTTATATACTATATATATGGTGGTGATATGATTTGGAAAAAAAATTGGTTTAAGTGTAGAGTGAGTAGTCGATGACATGGCGATCGACCCGAATAAACTATGCTGACTCAGTTTATCTATGTATCATATCACATGTCAATCTATTGTTTTTCTCATGATTGTTGATCACAAGTAACAGTACAAAACCTGTGTTCATGTTCGTATTCTGGCTCATAAATAAAACCTAAACAAACCACTTAGATTTGTCTTTTAAGTGCACAATACATGAGTACAAATCATTTAGACATTGATTTCAAGTGACAACTACAACACAAGTCACAACATAGGTTGAGTCACAAACATAGGTTGTCACATTGTCACCTAACCTTGAACTTGGTACCTAATTGTAGGTTGGAAATACAGGCCAGAATTGTACGCTCGTATATTGATCATCTCGTCGTTTGGTGTGTTGACTAACGGTAAAGATTTGTCCAAGTGGACGGTGGTGATGTCGTGGATGCTCGGTCTCCTCTTTTCTTTCCCTTCGGAATGTTGCCTTGCGTAGTACTTTTGTGCATGACTTGCCACTTGTGTTGGCGTTTTGGTCACCACAAAGTTGCGAGAAATGTTTCGCCAATCTCCTTTGCCATGAACTTGTAGACCCATCAAGAATCGCCTACAATACATCAATTACAAGTTATGTTAACATTGTTAATGATAGAATTCGAAGCAATTTTGATAAATGATATTTTCATAGAGAGAGATTGCAACCCGGTAATTATGAAAGTAAATATACAGGGGTGGGTTATCATACAATAGCCCCTTAACGTGCGACGGTACACAAGTAAATTACACATGTTCATTTTTAAATTACGCACCGTTACAAAATTCAAATCCCTAATGACGCATGGTTTAACTCAAATTACACATAAGTTAATTGGTTTAACTGTTTAAGCCTAATTACGCACGTTATTTTGTGGTCGCGTACCGTCACACGTTAAGAGCTTTTTGTATTTTAAACTTTCACTTAAATATATAAATATAATAATGCGATTATATCCAAATATATACACTTAATAATTCAACTGTCTATCATCATAAACTAAGTTAACTAGAAGATAGAAGTTCACCTGTGTTCATCTTCGGTCCAAGGTACACCTTTTCGCCTTTCGTGGTCAAATGATCTTGACCTGTAAAGCCTATTTGCAAACGATTTGAACCCGTGATCTTGAAGATATTCGGATTTAACGGTCAAGTAGCCCGGATCTTCAACCAAACCGGCCTCTATATTATTGATATCGGCTTTTAACGCCTCATATTGTTCTCTAACTTCATACTCAGATTTCCCTGGAACAAAAGCCGCAACGTTTGACCATCTATCAGGAGTTTCTGTATCGAATATCGCTAGAGCGCTTTCAAACCACTTGTTCTGTTCTTTCGTCCATTTTGATCGCTTGTTCGCCTGCATAGTTTGACTCGAGCTGAAAGCATGCAAAGATGGAGATAAAGTTTCCATAACTACTTCCAAATGTTGTTTCAATACAGAAAAGATATTCAAATACACAAAAAAAAAGTTGAGAATCATTTAACAAGAATCATTTAACAAGAATCAGATCATTAGAATACCCTTTTTATAGATTTAGTAGAACATATTCAAGATTCTTGAAAATGACCCATCAATTCAAGAATCAAGAAGACCTTGAAAAAGATTGAATAGTTATGAAACAAAGTGTCAAATCATAGAATTCCAACACAGAATTTGATAATAATTAAATACCCATATGAAGAACATAATTAAAAAGTAAAATCCATAACAAATCTTGCTAAAAATCATATTATTCTAAAGATTTTCTTGTGTTTTGAAGAGATATTAAAGCATAGAGCTTTACCTCTTGTAGAAGAATCTTGATTGGTTTTTATGTGAATCTTGACTGATTTTGATGAATCCAAGAGTGATTAAACAAGGTGTCTAGAAAGTTGTCAATGGCAGTGTGATTCTGTGCTATTTATATACAAAAGTGTTGGGTAGTTTGTTTGATTTTGAACTATTTAATTTGTCTACTCATATAAGGTTTTATTCTATTATATCAAACACCTTTTATAATTGCACTATAAAGTTAAAAAGATTTGCAAAACAATGACCTCTTTCCCTTTTCATTTTTTGCATTATTATTGCTCCTACCAAAGCCTTTTTAGAGGAGAAAGAAAATTCTAAAACTTCTTTTGTAAACATAATGACAAATATTATATAATACTACGCGTTTTCCCATGCATTTATGATTGAAGCATATTTATACGTTCTGTTTTAGCACCCGTAATATTGTCATGTCATAAGATGTTACTTTTTTTAAATAAAAAACAAAATTGTGAGACAGTTATCTTCCTTATAAACCCACAACAATGTTGCATCGTTGGCACAAACGCCAGCTAACGTTTTTGGAACATGTATAGCGAGTGTATGGAAAAGAATCGAATTGGAATATAAACATTGTCCATGATGTCATTATCAAACGTTAATATTGTTTTAACGTGTAAAACAAAAGGTTATTTAGTGAATTTTATTTGTAAACGTAATGACAAATATTAAATAATACTACACATTTTCCTGTGTATTTATGATTGAAACATATTTATACGTTCTGTTTTAGTACTCGTTATATTGTCACGTCACAACATGGTACTTTTTCTAAATAAAAAACAAACTTGTGACACATTTATCTTCCTTATAGACCCGCAACAATGTTGCATCGTTGACACAAACACCAGTTGACGTTTTTGGAATATGCATTACTAGTGCTCCTAGCATAATAAACATACGATATCTTTAGAAAACCAGAAGCATGGAAAAGAATCGAATTGGAATATAAACATGGTCCATGGTGTCATAATCAAATGTTAACATTGTTTTAACGTATAAAACAAAAGGGTATTTAGCGAACTTTATTTGTAAACATAATGACAAATATTAAATAATACTACACGTTTTTCCATGCATTTATGATTGAAATTTATACGTTCTGTTTTAGTACCCGTTATATTGTCAAGTCATAACACGTTACTTTTTCTAAATAAAAAACAAACTTGTGAGACAGCTATCTTCCTTATAAACCCGCAACAATGTTGCATTGTTGGCACAAACACCACCTGACGTTCTTGGAACATGCATAACGAGTGCTCATAGTATAACAATGATACGATACCTTTAGAAAACGAAATGCATGGAAAAGAATCAAATTCGAATATAAATATGGTCTAACATGGTGTCATTATCAAACGTTAACATTGTTTTAAACGTATAAAACAAAAGGGTATTTAGTGTACCGACAACTTAATGACGAGAGCCGCTTCTTTGGAAGGTCGAAAGGCCAAGCGAGATAACGATTGGACTTTAAAGTACTATTCCAATAGTATGTGAGTGGGTACGAAAAATCAAACGAGGGGCCAAAGTAATCGAACCCATGAGCAATTATTTGAGGCAAATTAGTGAAAGGCAAAAAAGAAAAAGAAAGAGGTCAAGTGGAAATAGCAACGGGTCTTAAAGGTGCATTTACACTTCTTTTTATTACAATGAATCATTTTAGACATGAATCATATTTATATATACGTATGATTAGTACGTCACTTATTCCCGTTATGTCGGAGGTTTTGTCCCCACATGGAATAATATTAAAGGTCTTTCAAAGATATTTATTTTAAAGTAGTAAACTTATTAAATATTGTTTAATATTATAGTTTAGGTACATATGAACAAGTTGCGCCTGTAGCTCAGTGGATAGAGCGTCTGTTTCCTAAGCAGAAAGTCGAAGGTTCGACCCCTTCCTGGCGCGTTTTTTATTTGTTTTTTTTTGTAACTCTTATTTCGGGTGATTTACATAAAAATTAATCTTTTGGACTGTGATATCTAACTCGTTACATTTACAACCCGTTAAACTAAATACGTCGTTTTTATTATGACTGATTTAACACATTTACAGCTTGATTACTAACGGTTTAGCATAAGGTAACAATAGTTATATTTAAATTATGTTCCAACAAAATAGATTCATAGAATGTAAGAACATGTAGTAAATTTATGTTGTTTTGACTAACCCATTTAGACATTTAGTAACACGTGACCCGTTGAATTAAACACGCGTTTAACCCTACACACCATTTACTACGACCTGTTTAACACATTTACAAACCGTTTTAGCATAAGGTAACAATAGTTATTTATAAATTATGTTCCAACAAAATAGATGCTTGACCCGTTGAATTAAACACGTCGTTTAACCCGTTAAATTATACACACTGTTTATTCTGACCCATTTAACACATTTTACAACTTGATTACAAACCGTTTAGCATAATGTAACAGTAGTTATATTTAAGTTATGTTCCAATAAAAATGGATGCATAGCATGTAGTGAATTTATGTTGTTTTAGATTCACTTAGACCATGTGTAGTGGTTAAGAAAAATAATGCCCCCACTATGGGGCATTATCCGACACGTGGCAGTCCAGTCAGCATGAGGCGTTATTGCAAAAGTGGCGTAGTGGGAATAATGCCCAAATAATGCCCCTTCCAATCATTAAAAAAAAAAACAAACTAATTGCTCATTGGCTAGTCAAACCCACTTCTTCTCCCATTGGCCACATGCAAGAATCAATTGGAGCTATTCAGCGTTTTTTTAATAACGCCAGAATCAAATTTTTGAATTTAAAAAAAAAAAAACGCCTAGTGTAATGGGGGGGGGGGGGGGCGTTTTGGGGCGTTTTTTTTTCAATTTTTTTTTAAAAATACCGCCCCACTACGGGTGGTCTTTAACTCAGATTTCATTTCAAACATGATAATAGAGGAATATGCTTGAATAGTTTCATTTTCTTCAAAAAAACATTCTGCCAATACACTCCTTAGGACATCATCTAATTTACATATATGTTTACAAAACAAAGATGATCTCAGGAAGCCCGGTTTTACGCTGAAGCTCCAACAGGCACACCCTTGAGTCTAGATGACCCATATAGCGTCTCTTCAAACCGAATGATCTCATTTTTGGACCCGTATGCTACTTGAGTCCGATCATCAAGATTCACAATAACCTTATCTAACACAGACTGTGTCCCATCACTGCTATAACCTCCAGCATTCTCGATCAATAGTCCCAAAGGAGCCACCTCGAAAAGAAGCCTTAGCTTCGCTTTCGTCGTTGGTGATATCACATTTGTGAATATCCCCTTTTCTTTCACAATTATCTGCAAAAAAAAAAAAAAAAAAAAAAAAAAAAAAAAAAAATTAGAACGGTCCAAATGAGCGAAACATGTAACATGTTTACATAAACGAAGAGATCACCTGGTTAACGTCTGGCACCATTCCTCCGGTGTATCGCAAAGTGTACTTTTCTTTTACGTAGTAGTTGATCAGCTGTACCGGGTCATTAAAATTTATATAAAAATATATATTAAAAATAGAGTTTAATATCAAGATTTGTTGATGAATGAAGCAGGAAAGTTTAAATACCTTGTCGTAATCCGGGTTATCGAAAGTGGCTCTTAAATTTCCAGGAGAAAACATCTTCCCTTCTGATATTTCTGTTGTTTCTTTCACATGTTGCCATTTGCCTGACAAGAAAAATAAAAATTTAGTGACGCGATATGTAGTATTGGACTTAATCGTTTTGTTCACATAACCAAATGGGTCAGGGGTATAAGTGTCTTTTTAGTTACACTAACTTAAGTAATCGATGAAAATGTCTTAAGTAAGCGATGAAAATGTCTTAAGTAATCAATGAAAATGTCTTAACAAGCCGAACGTTTAGAGTTGTTTGCCCCGACCCTTGGGTTCCAATTTATTCATATGGATTTTTTCTTATTTTTTTAATCGGAATTTCAATTTATTTCACTAAAAAAACTTGCCAGGTTACATCAAAACAGAAGGCAGACGGGCAACAAGCTGCGCCGCCACCCCTTTCTGAATTGCAAGCCCCCTAGGGATGAACAATTGCTGTGGATGACCCGTTGGACCCTAGTCAAGAAGTGGATGGCTTCTGGTGCTAAGGAGCCAAAGGTATCAAAAGCAAAAGGGACAAAGACATGTTGGTTCTCTGCGCAAGCTTTAGCGTGCTTATCCACAAGTTGATTTGATTCGGTTTTATTGTACAAACGTGTGAATTTTCGGTGTAATAAAATTTAGTTATTTGATTTTTGTTTAGTCAATTTCAATTTATAAAATTTTGTTAGATGTGGGAAGAATTTTTACCTTCATCAAGAAGAAGAAATTCATGGGTTCCAGGGAAACCCTTGATAGCAATAACATAAGTGGTTCGAGGTCCGTAAATTCCCATGGCTGCAGCCACTTGGTCTCTTCCAGTCACCCCGGTTAGTTTATCTCCGGGCCATACGCCAAAAATGGTACCAACGGTGAAGTTTGTGTCAACAATGCTAGACCCATCAAGAGGATCAAATGCCACACTGAATCCGCCTGCCACATAATATAACGCGCACTGAAGGTTTTAAACATAGATTTACATATGTGACGCCAAAAAACATACCATGAAACGTGTCGTTCAATAACATGATCATGTTCATGACTATATGACATGATAAGTGTGGTGATTGATACCTTCAACCGGACCGCCCATGTCTTGGAGCTCCGGAACTTCTTCAGAGCAAGCATATTTGCAAAAGTGTGAGTGACTCAATGCCTAGAAAATAGTTATTTAAAAAAGGTTACAATGTGCATTTGATTTAAATATAATAATAATAAGGGTGTACCTATTTGCACACCCAATTGCCTATTGGCACATCAAAAAGGTGTTTTTTGTCCTATATGCACACTCTGCAATGTCGAGCTGTGGCCAAAGCGCTGCGTTTTGGTCCGGTCAACCAGACAAAGACTGACGGGTGTCTGACGGGTCTGTTGACCGGACCAAAACGCCGAGCTTTGGCCGCGTTTTGGTCCTGTAAACCAGACTGGTCCGGTCAATAAACCCGTCAGACACCTGTCAGTCTTTGTCTGGTTGACCGGACCAAAACGCCGCGCTTTGGCCACAGCTCGACACTGCAGGGTATGCACATAGGACAAAAAACACCTTTTTGGGTTGGGTATCTACACACTTGGTGTGTAGATAGTTTGAGCCTAATAATAATAGTTACTGAAGTAAATGCAAGTTTGAAACTAACATCAAACAAAAGCTTATCAGCCAACATGTCAACTGCAAGCTGCTCATCACCAAATGAGTTGACACACGCGGTGCCACCACAAGATGCGGTCCTCACTTTGAACGCGATGGTCCTAATCGCTTCACTCATGCTTATCAACAGTCTGATCAGACCCTTGTCTGGGGTGGCCTTTGATAGGAAATCTTCCTACAAGCATTTTACAACTCCAATATGTTATATTGTTATATAAGAATTATTGTGAGTTATTATTATCACTAATATATCTAAATTGTTGAGTTGTTTCCATGCTAAACTCACCAGACTTTCGCCGATTTCGCATTTGGTTATGAGTGAGGAATTTTGTGCCTTTGAAACCTTGAGGGATGATCTTGGAATTACTCGCAAGGCCTCTCCGAAAAACGAGCTTGATTTTAAACTCTGGAAAGTACGGTTACGAAATTAGATGGGTTATCCAATTCATGCATAGACAAAAAAAACGTCAGCTATAAATAGGGTGACAATTTCTGACACGACATGAAACACGACACAAATTATCACGTGTTTGGATTGACCTGTTTAGTCAGTACTCACTCAGTAGGACCGCCGACCCTTTTAACCATTTAGTACAACCCACTGGCCCGTTTAACAAGTTTTCAACTCGTTACAACCCCTAAACCTTTGGACCCAGATTCCTTCATCTAGAGCTTTGATTTCGAATTTCAAGAATTTTCCTCAATTAGCATCTTTAAATTATTCCATTTTCAATGTAAAAATGCATAGATCCTCGACCACATTATAATTTACGCGTTTATTTGATTCATAGGATGTCACTTTAAATTCCAAGATTCGGCGAATATTTTAGATATTCTCTGTCAAAGAGAACTTGATATATTGCTTTGTATATTTAGTAACATTTCATTTTTCTCTTACGAGGGTCCGCTGATCCTCTGGCACAAGAATTTGTTGGAATTTACATACTCTTAATTTACAACATTTGTGTGCATAGAGGTGTGAACTTCATGTTTTGGGGGTTTTTAAAAAAAATTATTTTTCACTTTAAACCCAAAGCTATTTGTTTTTTACTTATAACACCAAAACTTTCATCTTTTGCAATTTAACCTCACAACTTTTGTACTTTCAACTTTGGTCCACTATACTTTTCATAAGCAAATATTTCGTTTTATATTCCATTCTCAATTTTGCGAGTTAACACGGGCGCAACGTCTAGTTCAACGTTTTTACGTCGTCTATTTTTTTTCCCGTGTGATAGGTTAGTCGCAACGCGCGGGTCCTTGATCAACCTAGTTATTTTTTTCTGTATTTTACGTTTCGGTCTAAGTTATTCACATTAATACGCTACAAGTTCAGTGTTGGTGGCCCGCCGCAACACGGGGGTGCTTAATACTGTACTTCACAATATGTATATTTTTGGGTAATATTATTAAGTAGACAAAAACAATGAAAGTGAAGCATACATACATACATACCCTGCTGGTGAATGAAGAAGAAGTGGAGCGTGTAGAAGCATATGAGGAAGTAGTATGTTGTGAAGCAACACTTGGCAAGATTGTCCCACGTGCAAAGCACGCCACTCCTGTCTCCATTTGTTTTAAGCTTCAGACAGAGGTGATTAAGTTGCAGCAGTAGGTGTTTTGTTACTTTGGAAGAATGAGTTCTTCTTCAACAGATAAGCAAGCAGGCTACTAAGCCGTGACACGTGGCAATGGATATATAGATATATGGTTATGATGGACAAGTATGGGGGTGAGGTTTGTTACTCATCTTTTTAACAATTATGTGGCTCTCTTTGTCTCTCATCTCCATGGGATGTCTCTGTTCTAGCTTCTACAATATAATGGTTTAATTATTAGATAAATCCACATTTGGGTATTTTATTATATTATATTGATATTGATATTAACCAAACAAAATCGGTACCGGTAGCGACATTCATTATAGGGTTTTCAGTTTTGGTACTAGTTGACTTTGGTATATTTAGGTACCGTACCGCTATGATTGATACGGTATTCAGTTCATATTATTTCTCATTTTCAGTATCAGTTCAGTACAATACTTGATAGTAATCTCATCCCTACCATATTGCTTTCAACCCAATATCTATAATTTGGGAAAAAGTTTAAGTTTCACTTGATATAATAACCCAACGCATTCCACAAAGTGAGGATTAAATTTGGAGACTAACTTTAAGAAATACCAGAGTGGTGGTTTATTGACAAAATCAAAAGCTTTTAAATACATAGGTTTGCCATTCAAAAGAAAAAATAAACCACCACTCAAAAAAAAAGATATTAAAATAATTACTTGCCATTCAAAAAAAATAAATTAAAAAAAAAAAAAAGAAAGTTACTTTGTAAGATAGAGAAAAAATAATTAAAAAGACTTAAAAGATATTAATTAAATAAAGATACATATGGGTAATGAAATATGGAAGGTTTTAAATACAAATAAAATTTAGACATAAATATAGTTATTTTGTTAAATTATATAGAATATAGATGATGAGGTATTATTGTGAATGCTTAAACATCCACAAAGACGACACATCAAATTTTAAAACATGCATAAAAACACTCATTTTCTCTCTAATGATACATCCTTTCATAAACATTCTCACGCTTTTTTACATCTATTTTTCAAAACCAAATGATTTATATAATAAACTTTTTATAAAATTTTGTATTTTTAAAATAACAGGATACATTAATTTAAAAGTTATGCAGTCATTATGATCGAAGTTTTGAAAAGCTGTATTTTAAAAGGGTGGAATTCGCGATTTTGAAAGGGTGGAAACCTAAAGTTTGGCAATGGTATTTGATCTAGGGATGATAACGGGTCGGGTATGGCTAATCTTAGTCCCATATCTGGTTGTAAAATCTTGTCCCATACATGGCTTATTACCCGTCAGGTATTGGACATCCTTGCAGGCGTCGGGTATAGGCAGTGTTGTAAAAATCGCGACTAGGCGACGATTAGTCGGCGATTAATCGCTAGTCGTCCAGCTACTGAGTAATTTTTCTTAAATCGGTCCATTAACCGACTAGGTCCGACTAGGCACGACTAGGTCCGACTAGGCCAGCCAAAAGTCGACGATTCCAGCAAAAAACCTGTATATTCCGGCCTAAACCTCTAAATTCCGGTCAGTTTCCAACCAAATCATTTGAATTCCAACAATAAATAATGTATACTTAAATAAATGAGTTGAGTAAGATTTAAAACCTAGCCACTTAAAATATTTACCTATAAAAATGTATATATTTATACATAAAACTGAAAATTACATATAAAAAACCCGATCCGATTAATCCCGATTAATCCCGAGTAATCCCGAGTAGTCGCTAGTC
Source organism: Helianthus annuus (assembly GCF_002127325.2). NCBI lineage: Eukaryota > Viridiplantae > Streptophyta > Magnoliopsida > Asterales > Asteraceae > Helianthus > Helianthus annuus. The sequence goes on from NC_035439.2 coordinate 143,079,288, forward strand.
CCCACTTCACCGGCCGACTAGCGACTAGCGAGTTCTCCAACCTTGGGTATAGGTATTAGTGTTTTAAAATATACCCCTTGATATTTTTCATGTATCTATATTTGCCATAAAAGTTAAATGAGCTTAGTGTTTTATTAGTTCGGATTTGGATATCAGATAATTCAGATCGGATTTTCGGATACAAATATTTTTGAACAGTCCTACACCTCTCTTATGACAACACCTAGCTCCTACAAAACACCCTACATTATATTAAATGGATGAGATTATTTTTACTACATTAGTTCATTCAACTCATGGATAAACAAATGTAACGAGGAACTTGAATTGGTAACCCCTACGCGTTCAAAGCATTGAGCTCTAGATTAATGCGTCCAAAAATACAACTATCACTTCGTACAAGTAGTAGGTCGTGACAAGGCAGTATGCCGACCTGACACATAATATCCACTAGTATAAGGATGGAGGAGGCGTCATGCACATAATATCCACTGGTATAAGGGTGGAGGGACGTCATGTTGGTAAGAGGTTTAGGGTACTTATCCTAAGCGGGTACGCCGCCGCCGCCCCCTAGGGTACTCTGGGCGGGTTGGGTTTGAGGGTAGTGAGCTCGCTGAATGGAAGGGGAAAGAGGTAGGATCCACTCTTATAGGTGTGTCTGATTGGTGGGTAGGGTAAACGAGTGGGGTCCTTAGTTTTATGGTACACCGTCGCCAATGTTTTTGTGGGTTTAGGGTAGTTGTGGGTAAAAATGAGGTGACAGTGCGGGATTGGTGGGTGTTAGTGTACATAAAGGTGACAACCCATCCACCCTAAATTAACAATTTTTAGACCAAATGCCACGCCAGAAGGAGAGTGCAACGATGTCCTACTATGAAAACTCCTGGAGCTGCAATGGGAAAAGAGTTAGCAAGTCCATACTCTCATTCTCAATATTTTTTCAAGGCCAATACTTACCCTCATGTTAAAGTTAAAGTTACATATAAGAAAAATTCAAGGAGTATTTGTTATTAGTAATAATACAACTTACGTTATTCTTTCAAGTCAATTTTCATTCGCTTATCCTTCTCCGACATCCCTACTTCACTTGCAGCACTCCTTCGAAACAACTTAAAAGATGAAGGTGCAAAATGGATCCAATTGAGGGGTGATTACTAAACTTAAAATAATAAAATTTTCAATATTGGTATACAAACCTCCTCAGTTAAAAACTTAGAATAATAAAATTTTCATTATTGGTATACAAACCTCAATTAAATAGAAATGAAAGCTTAATTTAAAAAAAAAAGCACGAAAATTTGATATTCTCTAATAAGTTTAGAAAAATAAATAAATTTATGCACTAAACTTTTCACAAAGTTTATAAACTTAGGTAATATACTTTAGAGTTAACTTTCGTTTTACTCATTATGGTTTGGTCTTTTAACGGTTTTGTCCTAATCTTTTAAAAAATGTCATTTTCCTTTTTCCTCCCTGATGTTACTAACTTTTCACCAATTTGCTCCCGCCCCAAACAGCATCCATTTTAGTTGTTAAATTTTAGTCGCATGCCCCTCACATGAGGGGCATTCAGTCTTTTTCCTTCCAAGATATTTTATACCCTTCATTTTAAAACCTGAACTTGTTATAACCTGCCATCTTGTTGAAGCTTCAAAAGAAATCCATGGCCACCACCACCACAACCATCCGCAGCCACCACCACCCGCCGCCATCATCGCCATCACCACCATCAGCGACCACCCCGCCCAATACACACTCTCTCACTCGTCTCTCTCTCTGCCTTCTCTATCACCACTGATGTCTGTCGTCATGCAAAAACCGAAATAAACTAGTAGCTAGAGTAAGTCGGATATCGAACCAAGGGAGGATTGTGGAAAATGTTATTATGCTAAGTATTGATTAACTATTACTGAATTGAAAAATCGGTTTGTTTGATTATGTGAAAGAACTAAATTAGCGAACAAAAATTGTGATTTAAATCAATAAGAGAAAAGATGGTTCCTCCAGATTTCAGGTTTTGCAATTAACTTCAACTATGTGTTTAATCGTAACCTACATAGACATAGGTGTTAAACTCGATTAATTAATTGTGATAACCAACGACTAAGTACTCCGGTCAATACATAACGGGAGGTTATCGAATGATTATTAATTACAATGTACAAACCCTAACCCCATGTCAAATATATCCCAATTACTAGAACTCTCGGGAACTGAATGCTTAGAAATTAAGGTTTAAATAAATGTAACTGTTTACAACCAATAAATCAAATCAATGGTGAAAAGCATCGAATGCTTAGATCACCAAATTAAAACGATTGTATCAAACACATAGTATCAATCAACTTACAAAAACCCTCCATCCGGAGGAAACCACAAAAGTTTAGCCGCTCATCTCGCACAAAAGATCTTCAAAAGCTTGAATTGATGAGTAGTTCATGGTTGTTTCGATGATTGTAATGAGAATCTTGATGAATTTGGATGAAAGAAGCCTTGAATCTTCAGTCTTGGAGTGCCTTGATCGACCTTTGAATGATAGATTCGGTAAGATGTGAAGATATGAGGATGATTGATTGAACTTGAATGCCAAAAAGTTGCCTCCTTGCTTCCCTAGTTGATCCTTTATTAAAGAACAATGAGAAACTAGGGTTTTTATCTTATAAAAACCCACCAAAATCATCAAATTTGCGCCCCCTATTGCCCCAGCGTCACCCACGGTTTAGAACCGTGGGCCACAGTTTACATCAGAGCTAGCACAATTACCTCCACTGTGGGTGAAGGTCTGACCCGTGGGTCACAGTATAAACTCACTGTTGTTTTTTTTATCCTTGCAGCCCCATATCGTGACCCACGGTTTGTGTACCGTGGGTGAAAGCGCAAAACATCAGCTCCCCATGAATACCTACATAGAACTTTCAGCATATGTCACTTTTGGTCCCTAGACTTCAAGTTTTCATTTCTCTCACATATAACCATCATATATCTTTCATTTAATGACCCGGGGACCCCTCAAACTTCAATATCTCTTATTTCTTCAATATTTCAACTATAATTAACTTCCAATTAATTACCAAACGGCCCCTATACTTTGTAGAATCTTGTTTCTTGCAAATTTAGGCACAAAGCAACTTCCAATTAAGTACCGAATGGTCCCTGAACTTTGTTCTTTCATACTCCTTTCACTCGTGGGCCTTCATATCACCCGAACAAACTTCAATATTTATCCTCGAGCTGCAATATCCCATCCAGTGCTTGCAACTCCATCTTTATCCATTATAAACACACCGAATTACGTGCTTAACCTGCAAATCACCAAATTCTCGTAGTTACTTCATTCTAAGCAAGTAAACACATCAAATATACATAAAACATCATATTTAGACACTCTAAAGCTCGGGTTTCACCCTCTCCATCACATTCCCACACTTGCCTTTGTTTGTCCCCAAGTAAACCAGCTAGACTAATCACCGTAGCAACAACACCTCTAAACCCCTTAACCGGTTAAACCTATTCAGTCCTAAGTCATACCCATCCCATAGACTGACACAATCGAGATTAACAGTTTGACAAGCAAACGATGCAATTTCAAAAAACTCAAGACTTGTCTATCTAAAACTGACATGTTTGCAATTAGACTCATGCTACACACCCCTTACAATGTACTCTCTTCTCGGGCTAATATCTGAATTAGCGTGTAATGTGCTAGTATATAAAACACTCAAAAAGCAAACATGAAATCCTGTAATCATAGGCTTGTATGACAATCACACCTCCACTGTATCATCTAACTTGGCACATATCAAAAGGACTTTCGGGTTTTGGGCTTAGGGTAAAAGTAGGAAATTATTTTTGGGTTCTTTTTCTCTTCTAGTTGGCTCACAAACAATAACCAAACCGTGATACTTTATTCAAACACAACTTATACTATTGGGTTGGTTTCTACCCAAGAACATAGACGATATTCACAATACTTCTATTTTTGTTCTTTTCTTTCACATATTTTTCCATTTTTCTCTTTTTTTTTTCCTTTTCTTTTCGTAACAGTAACATCACGGTCGGCTTTTCACAATAGACAATGGGCGAACAAACGAAAGGTAGTTAGGCTCAACAGGGCTACTAAGGGAAATTGGTGAATAACACGAAAGAAACACAAACACAAAAGGGTGTAACAGGGGATCCTAATGCCTTTATCATACATGTGCACATGTCAAACCCACAGTCTCAGCGTGCATCAAATCACACAAGTTCTAACACAGAATGACACGTAGCCTGCACTCAACAAATGAATTCATCATATAATGTATCCTATCCGTCTACAGGCTCAAGATCTCACCAAGAAAAGGTAAAAAGGTTACGACATGTAGCATATGCAATTAAAACATGTTACCCCTAGATAGACATCTCTTTTCAACTCATTTCCTATAAAAACACTTGTCAAACCTACCCTCATGAAACTTAAAAGGACAACCATGACAAGGGACTAATCTAGTCTACTACCGGTAAGAGCCTATTAGTGATTGAAACTTTAGGTTTTCGTATCCAATTAGCTTGTTTAAGGCGTTGAAAAATTTTAAAATTTTGAGAAAAATTTTCAATTTTTACCAAATTTCATCGATTTCAATCACATATCAATCTCTTCAAGCTTTATCCACAAATCCCTTCCCGGGCTCCCACATCCCCACACTTGGGATACATTGTCCCCAATGTATGGTGCTTTTAAAAAATATAAACCCGAGAATACCAACCAAACAAACCAATAAGCGGCTAACTCTTAACAAAATTTAAATCAAAACACATTCCCCAAATGAAACAAAGTTTCACACCACCAAATACACGAAAACACACCGAAAATAAAGCGAGTAAATTGTTCAAATAAAGTATAAGAAAGAGCACATGGACCTGAACAAGTCAGAAAGTGCATCATTGATATGACGGACCCGGTGGCCCACCATAAAAACCGCCCAAATGCTCATAGAATAAGCTCATATCAAATATGTCTGCTAGACCCCCTCCTTGCTGCTCCTGCTGTTGTGCAGATGACGACTGAGGCTCTTGATATTGTTGTTGCGCAGGATACTCATACGGTGGTGGCCAATACGGGTATGAACTCTGAAAGTGTGGCTCCGAATACTGTCGCGGGAGCCACATTGAACCGTGTACTTGAGGCATCGGATGTCGAGGCATACCTGGCTCATACGGAGGTAGCTGACTATAATCCACATACGATGGATTTTCAACAATAGGGAGCCCGACATAATAATCCAGATGTCTTCGGGTTTGATTCTTGTCATAAGCTTGCAAATTTAGCTCCATCTAAGCATCCATATGCCTTACCTGATCAGATCGACGCATGTAGAACCCTAATTTCCAAATTTGGGGGTTTTTCTTCTAACGTGAATCTAAAGCTACCTAAGTGCTTTTCCAAGCCTCCTAAGACAGAAAGGTATGATTTTCGCCCTACATTCCTTGTAATCGATGAAATCAAAGTATGGTGAGTTGTTTTGCTTTGCTTTTGATTCTTGCATGATTAGTCATACTATGTTTGATTAAGAGTGTTAGGAGACATACATTGATGAACATTGTTCTTGAATTGCTGAACTAAAAAGGGCAGGGGTATACACATGTTTTTAGATGAACATATGACCATTGATGATGATGTAAGACTTGTTTAAAAGCCGTTAATGATAACAATTCTGAAATTCTTTATGAAGGTAGTGAATCGGACCTTATAGGTGATGATTTCACAAATTAATAAGTATGGTCATGATGTAGAACAAGTGTGGGGATGTTCACGGGAACATACACTTGTTCTTGATTGCGCTTTAAGCCGAAGTAAACTGATTAAGTGTTGTGTTGTTTGGCTAATTGTGCGCAGATGGGTCGAAAAAGAGATGCAGGAAAACAGAAAGCGGTGGAACCTGCCGCACCGGCTAGAGAGAGGAAAAGGAGAGGCACTAGAATCGAAATTAGGGATGCTGAAATGGAGGAAGTGCAAGCAGCGGTCATAGAACCGCAATACGGTCTTGGAGATATTCCGTTTACGGTTCAATGGAAGGAAGGACCACTTAGCAAGATGCCCGCCGCCTATCAACCGGAGTTATATTATGAAAAAATGGGCGCGAAACCGACGAGTAAGGCTAATTTGGCTCTCGAGAAAGTGGTGCACAAGCCCGATTTCAAAGCTTTGGGTTTCCACAAGATGTTAGAAGATCTTGGGTAGGGAGTTGCGATGGAATTTCAGGGTAACAAGAAAGGGGATATTTATTTGAAAAGTGTTTTAGAATGGATGAGCACATTGACAAAGGATGACGGGCCAACCCCGCCGAAGACCACTATGCTAACCGGCATGGTGAATGGGAAGCCGGCTACGATGTCATTTGCAACCCTGAGACAGTTGGCCCCGTTTGATTCAAAGGCAGATAAGTTTTACAATTATGTCAAGGAAAATGATTTGTTTTTGCATCAGAAAAATTTGGCCAGCGAAAGTGTAATGCACCGAGAATTGTTTATGTTGGAGAAGGGAGAAGTTACAATGAGGCGAGACCATCTTAAACCGTTGGTACGATTGTTGTTTAGTTTTGTGACAACGAATGTGACTCCGAGGACAGGTGATAAATCGATACCAAGGTTATGGGAAATACCGGTTTTATATGTTATCCTGACTGGGGAAATCAAGTTCTCTTTTCGGCATTTGGTATTGATGAATGTATGGAGATGCCGAAATCAAAAAGGAAAGAAATTGACACCTCATGTGCGCTTGATCAGTGCATTTTTGGAAAAACAGCAAGCTTTGCTTCCAAAAGAGAAACCGTACAATAGGCCGCATGTGGTTTTCCGACTTAGGGAAGTTTGCTTGCATGAGAACCATCGATACAAGCAAACAAAAGTGTGGCATAAAGTTGAATTCAGTGATAAAGCAAAGTTGAAGATTTTACAGTGGGGTAAGGAGAAGCCGAGTCAGGGCGAAATGGATGACTTAGACTCCAGCGATGAGGAGTTGATAAGAAAAAAAAAGGACAGCTGTAGAACTTGGTGGCGAGGGGTCGAGTGTTTGAGCAGAAGAAATGGTACAGTATGAGCCGAGACATTCGGGTTATTCATGGGGAGTGCTTGACGACGAGATGCAGGCGAGAATAGATAGTAGTCGGCCACCGGAGTATGCTGATTGGGAAATGTGGCACAAGTCTATCTATGATCAAGGGACAAGGCAGGATATCAACAGAGAACGACAGCATGATGAGTTGATGGCGTTCTCTGTTGTTGTTCTCTGTTGACATCCTGCCTCGTCCCTTGATCATAGATAGACTTCTGCCACATTTCCCAACCAGCATACTCCGGTGGCCGACTACTATCTACTCTCGCCTGCATCTCGTCGTCAAACACTCCCCATGAATAAACCGAATGTCTTGGCTCATACTGTACCATTTCTTCTGCTCGAACACTCGACCTCTCGCCACCAAGTTCTCCAGCTGCCCTCTTTTTTCTTATCAACTCCTCATCGCTGGAGTCTAAGTCATCCATTTCGCCCTGACTCAGCTTCTCCTTACCCCACTGTAAAATCTTCAACTTTGCTTTATCACTGAATTCAACTTTGTGCCACACTTTTGTTTGCTTGTATAGATGGTTCTCATGCAAGCAAACTTCCCTAAGTCGGTAAACCACATGTGGCCTATTGTACGGTTTCTCTTTTGGAAGCAAAGCTTGTTGTTTTTCCAAAAACCCACTGATCAAGCGCACATGAGGTGTCAATTTCTTTCCTTTTTGGTTTCGGCATCTCCATACATTCATCAATACCAAATGCCGAAAAGAGAACTTGATTTCCCCAGTTAGGATAGCATATAAAACCGGTATTTCCCATAACATCAGTATCGATTTATCACCTGTCCTCGGACTCACATTTGTTGTCACAAAACTAAACAACAACTGTACCAACGGTTTAAGATGGTCTCGCCTCATTATAACTTCTCCCTTCTCCAACATAAACAATTCTCGGTGCATTACACTTTCGCTAGCCAAATTTTTCTGATGCAAAAACAAATCATTTTCCTTGACATAATTGTAAAACTTATCTGCCTTTGAATCAAACGGGGCCAACTGTCTCAGGGTTGCAAATGACATCGTAGCCGGCTTCCCATTCACCATGCCGGTTAGCGTAGTGGTCTTTGGCGGGGTTGGCGCGTCATCCTTTGTCAATGTGCTCATCCATTCTAAAACACTATTCAAATAAATATCCCCTTTCTTGTTACCCTGAAATTCCATCACAGCTCCCCACCCAAGATCTTCTAACATCTTGTGGAAACCCAAAGCTTTGAAATCGGGCTTGTGCACCACTTTCTCGAGAGCCAAATTAGCCTTAATCGTCGGTTCCGCGCCCAATTTTTCATAATATAACTCCGGTTGATAGGCGGCGGGCATCTTGCTAAGTGGTCCTTCCTTCCATTGAACCGTAAACGGAATATCTCCAAGACCGTATTGCGGTTCTATGACCGCTGCTTGCACTTCCTCCATTTCAGCATCCCTAATTTCGATTCTAGTGCCTCTCCTTTTCCTGTCTCTAGCCGGTGCGGCAGGTTCCACCGCTTTCTGTTTTCCTGCATCTCTTTTTCGACCCATCTGCGCACAATTAGCCAAACAACACAACACTTAATCAGTTTACTTCGGCTTAAATCGCAATCAAGAACAAGTGTATGTTCCCGTGAACATCCCCACACTTGTTCTACATCATCATGACCATACTTATTAATTCGTGAAATCATCACCTATAAGGTCCGATTCACTACCTTCATAAAGAATTTCAGAATTGTTATCATTAACGGCTTTTAAACAAGTCTTACATCATCATCAATGGTCATATGTTCATCTAAAAACATGTGTATACACTTACCCTTTTTAGTTCAGCAATTCGAGAACAATGTTCATCAATGTATGTCTCCTAACACTCTTAATCAAACATAGTATGACTAATCATGCAAGAATCAAAAGCAAAACAACTCACCATACTTTGATTTCATCTATTATAAGGAATGTAGGGCGAAAATCATACCTTTCTGTCTTAGGAGGCTTGGAAAAGCACTTACGTAGCTTTAGATTCACGTTAGAAGAAAAACCCCCAAATTTGGAAATTAGGGTTCTTCGTGCTCGATCTAATTCGTGAGATCCTGTGTGTTTTCGGAGGAAACCAAGGTTGTAGATGTGTTCCTCTTGAAAAAATACTCAAGTTAGAGCCTTGAATCACTTGATTTGATGGAGAAACGAGCAAGTTATGAATGAGAATGGTTATGGAGTTCTTGAAGAATTTGTGAAGAAGAAGAACAGTATCACGTGATTTTGTGGTTTTTTTTTTTTTTTTTTGAACGGCAAATTTGGATACTGACAGACCACTGGAGTATCATCATGCTACCAGCAGAACCACCCGATCATATCCATCTCCACTAGGCAATAATGCCTATACACCAATTCATGAGGAAACCCAATAAATCTGGGAAAACCCCCTTTGTGGGAATCGAACCCATGACCTAATGGTCATAAGCCTTATCCCACCACCAAGATACCACTAGGCTATAATGCCATGGGTACGTGATTTTGTGGTATATCAGAGGTTTAGATCTGAATTAAAGTTTTGTTTGGTGTTTCAAGATGGATCGGGTCCCTCAAATAGTGTTATTTGTGTTTCCGGTTTCGAGTTTTACCCGACCCGCCCTCAGTACCGCTAATGTTGACGTCGTTTCGTGACCCATGGTTCCGAACCGTGGGTCACGGTATATACCTGCTGCGCACCACAGGGATTTTGAACTGTGGGTCACGGTGTACGACGGGGGTCACAGTTTGAACCTTAAAGCAGTGCCTCTTATTCAACCATGGCCTAAGGTGTGTGATGGGACCCATAACTCACGATCACTGTTTCTTTTATGTTTTGTGCACATAACTTCTTCACACCTTATTATGAGTAAACATACATATTTATTTATTTATTATTACTAGTCGGAATGCCCGCGCGTTGCCGCAGGTACTTAAATTTTGTTCGAGTGTGTTGCGTGAGAGGTTTCACATAACTTATGTTTTTAAAATATTACATAAGAAAATTTATCATAGCCATTCAAACAGTTTAAACTAAAAAGTAGTTTTATTAAATAGAATAAGAGAGACTAAAATGAATGTATATTCTACAACAAAAGTTGCTCATCGTGACGCTCATCGTTGTTCTTGTGAAAATCGGATTATCATCAGGAAAACCGTTTTGTTTTGTTTGATCTAATCTGCATATCTAGTTCTGGGGTCTTATATAAAGTGTTGATAATCTTCCTATACTAATAAATAAAAATATTTTTGTACGCATGTCATTCTCTGATGCCTCCTCGCTTTTAATAATAGTATTACATATTAATTTTATACACAAAATATAATATAATATTAATTAATATGGTTAGAGATAAACGTCTAAATTCAAATTTAATTAATAATTATCTATAACAAATATAAATGTATCAAATAATATAATAAGTATAATATTATTTAACATAGTTAGAGATCAAACGATTTCAAATTTAGTTAATAGTAAATTACTTTTTGAGTCCCTATGTTTTAATGGTTTTAACCACTTGAATCCAAAATCAAAAAGTTTAACACCTTGAGTCTCTAACCGCTCATTCACACCGTCTGTAAAAAATTCAAAAAACCTTTTGTAAAGTTGAGTTCTCTAAGTTCTCACAACTCGTAGAAGTTTTTATTTTACCCTAACCATATATATTTGTTAAGATAAAATATATTATTTGGATATAAACAATAATTAGTAATAAAGTATCAAATCACATGTACAAGTAACGAAAATATAACTGTTCTTTTGTTTTACTAAGTTATCTAAATAAGTCATTTCATTAATAAGGATTATATACAAGTTTATAATTTACATTTTTCGTCATTCAACTCGTGTAATACACGGGGTTATAAGCTAGTATAGTATAATACAAAGTGTAAATGGTACAAAATCAAAGAAACAATATAGTGAACACTTGTCATATATGACGAAGTTTATTCTCTATATCTTATTAACTTATCAAATGATGTTATTACAATGTTTGACCAACAATGTCAAATGGTATATTGCCAACTATATATCAGAGAAGGTGTCCTTCATTCTTCTAAGAGATTCAACAACAGACTGAGCAGTGCAATAAGCAATGGCTTGGACTGTGATCATTGGATTCACACCCAATGCCGTCGGGAAAACAAGTGTCCGCAACATACAATCCTTCCACCTCCCATTTCTCCCCCGTCGGATTCACAGCCGACCCCTTTGCTTGGACACCCATTTGACAACTCCCCATTTTGTAAGTAATCGACGTTTTCAAGTATGTTTCACCAGAACCTTTATCTATCGCCAATGCGAATACGTGCACTGTCCTCGAAAATTTCGATATTCGTGTCTTGAAATCGGAACCAGAAACCCATGGCATCAGTGCTGGAAACATACCTGGATGTAAATATATATTAATAATTAGAGGGTGTATGACTCAGGCATTCAAAAATAAGGATTATACAACAATAGGGTCGTTTAGGCTCCCGAGCCTAGTAAAGCAAGTTATGTGAGGCTTGGACTCGCGATCAAGCTCGTTTAAACGTCTCAGTAATCCACTCATAGGAAACCCAAAAACAGTAACCATATCCCAAGAGATAGAGAGGCCCCAAACTCCAAAAACCTTTCCTCATTTGTTATAGAGTAAACTTCCGTTTTGCTCCCTGTGGTTTGGTCACTTTAACGGTTTTGCTCTAAACCTTTAAAAATAGCCATTTTACTCCCTGATGTTTCGGTTTTTTTGCTAGTTTGCTCCCTGCCTCTAACTTCATCCAAATTGTTTGTTTTTCCATTTTGCTCCCCGCAGGGAGCAAACTGGCAACAAAACCAAAACATCAGGGAGTAAAATGGCTATTTTTAAAGGGTTGGGGCAAAACCGTTAAAGTGACCAAACAACAGGGAGCAAAATGGAAGTTTACTCTTTGTTATATGAAACTCGAGCTCGTCTAAAGTCAGCTCGATTAAGACTTTTAATGAGCTGATGTCAAGTAGCGTCGTAGTGGTCCGAATCGTTTATACCATTAGAGTAACACATTCATTATTTATAAGACTTCAAACCCAAGCATAAGTGCTGAAAACATACCTGGGTGCAGTGCCCATGTTTGTATAACGGCACCATATCCGGAGCCTTTGAAGCCTGCAACCAGGTGGACATAGCAGTCATTATGCCTCCCTTGTAGCTCTTTTTTATGGCCATTAGACTAAAGGGTATGGAGAGGATGGGCTTGGAGGGGATGAGCCGCCACGTAGGCGCCACGTAGGAGTGGCTTGGAGGGGATGGACCTAGGGGGGTGGGGGATGAACCCCTTTATGTATATATATGTGTGTATGTATAGGTATATGTGAGAGGCAAGAGGAGAAAGTGGTCCGGCTACCCCGGCTGTGGGTGGCCGGTTGTGCCGAGCCGAGCCCCAGGGGGGCGGTGTGGGGGTCCGGCGCCGGGCCTAGCCGGGCATCAGCCGGCCCCCATACCTTCCAGTCTTAAGAATGAACCTCGTTATATTAGAATGCAATTGTACAAAAAACAGAGCATACAAACTAAAAAGAAAGATTAATCAACTTTCGAGAGGTCGATTCACGATTGGCTATCCAAAACAATTAAAAAAAACATTTTCCCAGTATAATTACACTTAGGCTGGAGGGTGTGGCTAGGGGCTTTATCACCGCCATCTCAGCGCCACATCACCGCCACGTCACGCAAGGGCTTTAAAGCCCCCTCCTTTAACTTAAAGGGTGTGGCGAGGGGCTTTATAACAAACCCATCCAGTGTGGATGTTATATGATGTGGAGTGACAAGGTCTACGTCTAATGATAATCTAACATGGGGATTAGTTTTGTGTCTGTAAACAGGAAGGGTGTTCCCCATAAATATCTCTTAAGTCTCGGTATAATATATTTAGGGTGCTAATATTCATACACTCCTCCCCTTAATCTCTTTTTATATATACATAGATACATACAAAGAGACAGAGTGAAAAGGGTAGGGGTGTAAATGATGCGCAACGGCTCGAGAGCTACCCGGGATCGGATCGGTAAAAAGCTCGAACGAGTCGAGCTTTAATGAGTCCGAGCCCAAGGTTGAGCCTGAAATATGACTCCTTTAGCTATCGAGCTCGAGCTTTGCATACAAAGATCATTTAGGCTCGCGAGCCTAAACATAATTATATATATATATATATATATATATATATATATATATATATATATATATATATATATATATATTATATAACATTGGTGGGCCGAGCTCGAGCCAAGCTTTAACTCGTTTAAGCTATATTGAAGCGAGCTCTAGCCGAGCTTGGAACTCGTTTAAAATTGTTCTCAAATAATCTCGAGCTGAGCCGAGCCGGACTCGAGCTTTGGATTTTACTTACGAGCCGAGTTCGAGCTCAAAATTTTAGGCTCGAACCGAGCCGAGCTCGAGCTCGAGCTTCACAAAAACATCACGAGCCGAGCTCGAGTAGTGGAAGGCTCGGGCTCGGCCCGACTCGTTTACACCCCTAGAAAAGGGTATAAGAACAAGAATTTAGCGGTGTGGGAATATATAGTACGAGTAGAGTTGTTTAAAAGATCTGACCCGACCATTTTGGACTCGGAACCTCTAATACCTTTACCATTTTACCCTGTAAATTGAGAACCTCGAACCGACTCTTTTTTGCTTATTTGGTTCCGGGTCTAAAAGGGGGTTTGTGGGTGGATTCTTTACTCCTTTGTTTCTTCGGTAAATAAGTTGAGACAATTGCTGGACATAATGACCTAAATTAAGTTATTTAACAAGCATTAGAAAACATTTCGCAAGCCGAAATTTTGTAAATGTAACAAGATTAGTGGGTGCTATAAGATTATAATAACCTGCATAACTTTCTCTAGCAATGTAAAAATTTCTATGCTTGTACGGAGGGAATCTTTCAAACCAGTTAACAAGAAATGCATATGAATCTTTAGCTGCAAATTCACAATACCCAGATTCCAAAATCACCCAAAAAGTCAAAATCAAGAAACTTTAAGCTAAAAAGATCACAATTTTATGCAGTTCAATCAACTAATGTACAACCATAGTTATTAAAAGCGAGCGCTTTTTGCGCCTAGGCGATTTTTTAGGGCAAAGCGCATTTAATGCGCTTCTGTTACCAAGGTAATTAAAGCGATTATTTATGGCAGTTGATATTAATTAGGGAATTTTGTTATTTAATGATAAATGGTTCGTATTTTTCTCTAGGCCTCAACATAAACAAATTTAATGATACTTTTTAATGCGCAATTAATACTAATTAAGGTCTTTTTTTAATGACAAATTCTTGCAGTTAATACTAATTAAGGTCTTTTTTAATGACAATTTTTTCATATTCTCCTCTTTATAAGACCTCAAAACAAACGATTAATGACAAATTTTTCATATTCTCCTCTTTATAAGACCTCAAAACAAACGATTCTAGCAAACTATTAAACTTTTTAATCTCCAAAAAATATTAAAAACCAGATCCTGTAATTTATATTTATCTAATTACATCTGAACAAAAATTTATTATATGCCATTAAAATTTAAATTAATATGTAGAAATCTTTTGTAGTTTTATAAAATAAAAAATGTCTATTTAGTACTACTTTTCTTCACTAACACACTACTCTTTAGAATTTTTGGTACTAATTAGATGATAATGAACATTTTGGTTTTAAGTATTTTGTTATCTGAGACTTTTTAAGTGCTAGTATGAACATTATTGTTTTAGTTTTGAGTACTTTATTCCTTTATTGAACTTTTTAATTTTTTTATTTAAGTGCGTTTTTTTTTTCTCGGGCCCACACTTTTTTTGCGCCTATCGCCTAGGCCCTAATCGGAGCCTATGCGCCTTTAATAACTATGTGTACAACAATCTTGAAAAGTATTAATTAAACACAATAAAATATTTCTGAACAACTCAAAAAGGGAAAACTTTTTGCAGAGAGCTTGTGGCTCATACCGGTTCTTGCATCACCAAAACTATACAGATCTGATGTAGTGTTTGTATATGAATAACCAACTCCTGCTGGTGATTCAAGAAACAGCAAATTTGCCACTGCCAACATAAAGATTCAAGATCAAACACAATATAAACCACAATCAGCATAAAAATTGAAACTTTTTAACAATTACATACATTTATTATTCCAAGAATAAGGGTTCGTACAAAAGTCGATACTCAAACCTGATTATAGGCAACTGAACTCGCAAATGACCACCCAATTCAATCATGGATTCCATCTTAAATAATTGTGGGTCTGAAACGTCTGGGCAGATTCAATTGACGTCTTTAATTCAGTTCAGTTGATTTTAATCATCAAACGTAAGACCATGTGTTAAAACAATGGTATGATGGTTGATGAACAGAAAATAACAAACACAAACAAAGAAATAGCGACAAAACGTGACCAAAAATCTTATTAACCCAAACCAGAAAAGTACCCCCCAAAACCCTAAGATCTTACAATCGTAAGATCAGTATAAAGAGGAACGATACAACCAGAGTTGATGATCATCCACTGATGATCATCTATACCAACAATACACTGAGATCTCTCTAACAGATGAGAGAATCAAAGATACAACGGTGAAAACACCAACAAACCCTAACTATTACAAAGATGATGAAAGTGAACAAATGAGAGATCTAGAACTCTCTGAACTGACACAAGCCCCTTTTATATTCTCGCACTTAGCAACTTGCACCAAGACCCAGATCTTTCACACAAAGCCAGCAATAGTCCTCAAAGTTACAAAATGCCCCTTAGATATTTTAGGCCCTGTAACAAATTATTAAACAACCCATAACAGACAAATAACAACCCAACAACTCAGGCCCAAAGCCCAAACATGACAAACTCAATAAATAACTTGGAAGCCCAAATGGATGACACAATATATCTCGAGACATTTTAACATCCCCCCTTCATCCATTTGGTTTAAACCAGTCAACCAGCCCAAGCTTTTCACAAAAATAACCATGAAGGTTAACACTCAACCCTTTAGTGAAAACATCAGCTAATTGACCTTCAGCATCAACCTTCTCAGTTTTCACAAACCCAGAAGAGATTTTTTCTCTTAAAAAATATAGATCAATCTCAAAATGCTTCGTTCTTTCATGAAAGACAGGATTTGCAGCTATAGAAATAGCTGCATTACTGTCACAAAACAACTGAATGGGTAACTTACAAGTTATTTGCAATTCACTTAGAACATTAACAAGCCAAATAAGCTCACACGTAGCTGAACACATGGCCCTGTATTCAGCCTCACCCGATGACCTAGAAACTGTACTCTGTTTTTTGCTTTTCCAGGATATCAAATTTGATCCTAAGAAAACACAAAACCCAGTTACAGATTTCCTGCTGACTAGACACTTTGCCCAGTCAGAATCAGCATAACACGTTAACAAAAAATCTGCACCTTTTTTAAACATGATACCTTTCCCAGGACTGGACTTCAAATACCTCAACAACCTCAAAGCAATTCTAAGATGTCCTTCTGTAGGACTATGCATAAACTGACTAAGGAACTGAACTGCATAGCTAATGTCAGGGCGAGTCAACGACAAATAGATCAGTTTACCAATTAACTTTTGGTAATTAGTAACATCAACACAATCAGTATTGTTTTCTGTTTTAGAATTAACTAAATTGCTTGGCTCTATAGGAGTAGACACAGGCTTACACCCTAAATAACCGAATTCACTTAATAATTCTAAGCAATACTTTCGTTGACTCAAACACAACCCATGTTTACCATATAAAACCTCAATACCGAGGAAATACTTAAGTATTCCCATGTCTTTAATATGAAAGGTATCACTAAGCATTTGTTTTACTTTATCAATTTCAACATTATCATTCCCTGTTATCACAATATCATCTACATACACTAATAAAATAATAAACACAGAATTTTTTGACAGTGTGTACAAAGAATGATCACAAACACTTTGCACAAAGCCAACACTTAACAACACATTAGTAAGCTTTTCATTCCACTTTCTAGGTGCTTGCTTTAACCCATAAAGAGACTTAATCAATTTACAGACTTTATTTTTTTCTGCTGTAAAATATCCCTCAGGAAGGGACATATAAACATCCTCAGTAATAGCACCATATAAAAAAGCATTATTCACATCAAGTTGGAATAACGTCCACCCATTTTGAACAGCTATACTTAAGACACATCTAACCGTAACCATTTTGACAACCGGTGAAAACGTTTCACCAAAATCAAGACCCTCACGTTGACTATAACCTTTTGCCACTAAACGGGCCTTGTATCTCTCAACCTCACCATTTGCTTTATACTTTATTTTGTATATCCACTTACAGCCTATTGGTTTTCTACCCACCGGTAAATCAACCACTTCCCACGTATTGTTTCTAAGCAAAGCCTCCATCTCAAGATTCATGGCATCAACCCACCTTGAATCTTTGGATGCTTCACCAAAAGAACAAGGTTCACTCAATTTATTCAACTTACTAGTAAAACAATAATTCTCAGCAGACAAGCAAGTATAACTCACAACTTTCCCTATATCATACTTAACATTATTATTAAGAACAAAATCATCAAACCGTTTTGGCAAAACTATGTTTCTAGACGATCTCCTGAGATCAGAAACAGTCCCCTCAGATGGGTGGACCTCATCAGTTGGTACCACAGTGTCCTCTGCCCTCTCAGACTCCATTCTAACACTACTTTCTACACTAGAACCTAAGCCATGACTCGACTCAACTGGACTAGGAGTGGCAGACGTAGAAGGAACTGGTTGCTGATCATCACTGATGGTACCATGAGGCTCAGCAATACCCTCTTCATCATTGGGAGTTTGAGAAAATTCAGTTGTTAATATTTCATATGAGTCAAAAAAGTTTATATGATTTAAGTCTTTTTCAAAAACAGATTTATCTGTTACATGTTTAGATTTAAACGGATAAACATGTTCATAAAACTTCACATCTCTAGAGAAAAACACCTTTTTATCATCTAAACTCCAAAGCTTATAACCCTTTTTTGTATTAGAATATCCAATTAGCACACACTTATCAGCATGATAAGCAAACTTATCTGACTCATTTAGAATGGTACTAAAACATAAACAACCAAAATTTCTCAGATGTTCTAAAGAGGGTTTAAAACCAAACATACACTCATATGGACTCTTACCATCTAAAACCAACGTAGGAAGCCTGTTAATCAAGTAAACAGCAGTCAGAACACAATCACTCCAAAATCTCAAAGGTAAGCCACCCTGAAACATCAAAGCTCTAGCTATGTTTAAAAGGTGTCGATGTTTACGTTCAACAATACCATTTTGCTGTGGAGTATAAGAACAAGATGTTTGGTGTATAATTCCTTTACTATTACAAAAACTGACCATTTGATTGTTTACAAACTCAGTACCATTATCACTACGAAAAACTTTAATTTTACTCTTAAACTGAGTAAGTATAAGTTCATAAAAATCTTTAACATTTTCAAAAACCTCTGTTTTAATAGATAACACCAAACAGCTCTGGAATAATCATCCACCACAGTCAAAAAATATTTATAACCTTCATAACTACTAATTTTATATGGACCCCACAAGTCCAAATGAACTAAATCACCAACACTTTTAGACTTATGTTCACTAAGAGGAAAAGGAACCCTAACTTGTTTAGACTTGTGACATATTTCACATGGACCATGTTGAATTGACTTAATGCCTAAATTACCTTTTAAAACAGCTAGAACTTGATCTGAAGGGTGGCCTAGCCTACTGTGCCACATATTAGACATTAACACACTATTAAAACAAGTATTCACAGAATTACCATTTCTACCAATCATGTAAAGACCATTTTTTTGTTTACCAATCACCAGGATTTTCTTTGATTTCAAATCCTGTAACATACAATTGTCCTCATTAAACAACACAGCTATTCCATTATCTTTAGCAAGCTTATGGACAGATAGCAAATTCACACTATAATCAGGAACATAAAAGACTTCTCTTAACACCACACCATTAATCAATTTTAAATCACCAATTTTAATAACTTTTACACTAGTACCATTAGGATGACCAACAGTTAACCCACATTCAGAAACATCCACACAATTAAACATGTCTTTATCAGTTCTAATCATATGTTGATTAGCCCCAGAATCAACAATCCAGTTATATTGGGTTTCAAAACTTGAACTACTAGAACAACACATATAATTTCCAAAACACTTAGACATATTAACCAACTCACCTCCCATATTTGCCTTTGACTGCTCTCCCCCAGACTTCTCACTCACAAGATCTAACAATTTTGCAATCTGCTCAGAAGTAAATGGCATAGCAGACCCAACAGAACTAGACGAGTTAACAGACATACCAGACTTATTACTACCAACATTGTTAGAATTACTATTACTATTATTATTTTTAGCAAACTGACCAGTATTTCTTTTCCTCATACCAGGGGGATAACCTATGATCTCAAAACAACGGTCAACAGTATGACCAATCATGTTGCAATGGGTACATTTTAGACTTGAATTAGGACCTCTAAAATTTCTCCTAGATGTATTTTGATTTGAAGGATTAGATCTAGCCACATATGACACAGACTGACCTTTTGACCCACTACTAGTGAGTCTATGTGACTCCTCTCTAGATATCAAGGCAAAAGCAGCCTTGACAGAAGGAAATGGTTCTCTTGTCAACAAGTTTGTTCTCACAGGTTGATATACATCATCAAGACCCATGAGAAACTGCATTAGTTTTATCATAGTTGTAAAATCATTGTAGTCCTTGGCAGCCTGACAAGAACATGAAGGCAGCTGCACCATTGCATCAAACTGCTTCCACATAGTTGTCAGCTTATTATAATACTCAGCCACAGAACTACCGTTTTGAGAAATACAATTTATTTTTTTGTACAAATCATAAACAACAGAACCATCTACTTTATTATAGGTCTCTTTAAGATCTGTCCAAACTTCAGAAGCAAGTTTGGAAAAGACCTGTCCTAAAAACAACTCATCAGAAACAGAATTCAGCAACCAAGTTAGAACCACAGAATTACACCTATCCCATTGTGCAGCAAGAACCTCATTATCTTTAGGTTTTACACATTTACCATTTATAAAACCAAACTTATTCTTTGCTTCCAGTGCAAGTTTCATTGCACTGGACCACACAGAATAATTTTCAGTACCTTTTAATTTCATATTAACAATGGTTAAAGCACTTGAGTCACTAGGATGTAAATAAAGTGGATCTCCTATGTCAAGCTTACTGATCAGGGTAACAGAAGTTCCCTCACCACCAGTCATAATGAAAACAAACAATCACCAAGAATGAACAACAACAAATAGACACAATCAAAACAAACACAACAGATAATCACAAACAATCAAACAACCAAAGGCGAAACTGAGTCAGGGACCAGATTCCAGGTTCATCACTCAAAAGGTGTCTGGACAAGCCTTTACTCAGAAGCCACACACTAACCCTAGAAAACAACCAATATCAACAGAATACAAAAGAAATATATGTGCCGGTCCTCACTACCCCGACTTCAACTAATCCAACAAAAGTAAAAACAAGGGATAAGAACGATCTTACAGAGGGTGCAAATATCTTCAATAGCACCAGATCTGTGATTTTCAAGAACCACAAGATCTGGTTAAGAGAATACCAGTAGAACAAGAACTCTTCTGGTTAGTTTGCCCTGAAACACTAAAGTTCCAGAGACTAACGCAGGAGTTTCACAAGAAGAACACCAAACCCTAACTTAGGGTTATAACCACCAAGATCAGATAAAGCACCAACCACAACAGATCTGAGATGATCTGCCTTCAATCACCAGTTTCCAAAAAGAGAAACCCTAAATAAAAAAAAACAACTAAACATTAGACAAGAAAGCAGCGGAACAACCAAGACTCAACACCACCAGGAGCTGAATAGCTCTGATACCATGTTAAAACAATGGTATGATGGTTGATGAACAGAAAATAACAAACACAAACAAAGAAATAGCGACAAAACGTGACCAAAAATCTTATTAACCCAAACCAGAAAAGTACCCCCCAAAACCCTAAGATCTTACAATCGTAAGATCAGTATAAAGAGGAACGATACAACCAGAGTTGATGATCATCCACTGATGATCATCTATACCAACAATACACTGAGATCTCTCTAACAGATGAGAGAATCAAAGATACAACGGTGAAAACACCAACAAACCCTAACTATTACAAAGATGATGAAAGTGAACAAATGAGAGATCTAGAACTCTCTGAACTGACACAAGCCCCTTTTATATTCTCGCACTTAGCAACTTGCACCAAGACCCAGATCTTTCACACAAAGCCAGCAATAGTCCTCAAAGTTACAAAATGCCCCTTAGATATTTTAGGCCCTGTAACAAATTATTAAACAACCCATAACAGACAAATAACAACCCAACAACTCAGGCCCAAAGCCCAAACATGACAAACTCAATAAATAACTTGGAAGCCCAAATGGATGACACAATATATCTCGAGACATTTTAACACCATGTGTAGTGGTAAGCTGGTATAATGCCCCCACCATGGGGCATTATCCGACACGTGGCATCCTAGTCACACTTGGGCATTATAGCAAAAAGTGGCGTAGTGGGGCATTATTCCAATAACCCCCAAGCAATCAATAAATAATTATTATTTTTTATAGAGAAAAGGATTTAAAAAAAAAAAAAAGCTAAAGTTGTCACTTAGTCAATGTGTGTTGGCACAATCCCATTGGTACATGCATGGTCTTCCATTATCACATGCAAACAATCGGCGTTTTAAAAATCACGCCAACATGCATTTTATTTGAAAATAACGCCGGGGCGTTTTGGGGTGTAGTGGGGGGAGGGGCGTTTTGGGGCGTTCTTTTTTCAATTTTTTTTAAAAATCACGCCCCACTACGGGTGGTCTAATTGATTATTTGGTAATTGCTTCCACCGTATCAATCATCGCGTCTTCAATTTACATCGTCATCAATTGACTCTTCAATTTACACCGACTGTTGGGCTGGAGATTTTGTTATGCAAGATTCGTTTAGGCCACAGACATCATTAATTAAGGGCAAATATGGGAGAATAAGATGGAAGATTAGGGTAACAAGCATGACTCTTGAGTAGTTGCCGTCTTAAAAATTGTAATGGAAATTACATTTTTGTCCCACTGAAATGCATTATATATAAATATATATATATATATATATATATATATATATATATATATATATATATATATATATATATATATATATATAATGTAAGTATCTATAGAAAACCCACTTTAATTTAGAAAACCCGGGAAACTCAAAGCTCCCGATGTTTTTTTTTCTTGAAAAAATTTACACATGTTATATACATGTTTTTAAGGGTTTTGGGCAAAAAAAAAAAAACCAAAAAAGCGCCGAGTAGATATTTAAAAAAAAAAAAACAAGTTTTGGTGTAACACATGTTACAAATATGTCAGATGAATGTAACATGTGTTACACCAAAACTTGTTTATTTTTTTTAAAATATCTACTCGGCGGTTTTTTGATTTTTTTTTTGCCCAAAACCCTTAAAAACATGTATATAACATGTGTAAATTTTTTCAAGAAAAAAAAAATATCGGGAGCTTTGAGTTTCCTGGGTTTTCTAAATTAAAGTGGGTTTTCTATACATCCTTCCCCTATATATATATATATAATATGGGGAAGGTTTTATGACTCTAGTAGGCAACCCGCGTCCCGTGCGTTGCGGCGGATTCAATAGTACTCGGCGGAAACATGATACACATCACGCAACTATGCCATCTAGCTATAACTACTAATTGAACTTTTGAAGTCCTCTTTTAGCTTTTCAACCAACTTAACTAAAACATTCTTTTGCTAAGCAAAATGTTCTTGATAGTTAATCTCAGAGACAAGTTTTGGCTAAAAATATTGATACAGGGAACCAACGAAATGGAACAAATATTTGGGGACAATGAGTTATAAAAGGAAGGTTTGGTGAAGTTAATTCTGCAGTTGCATTTTGTTAAATGACTTGTTTTAACCTGTTTTTACCAGCAAACTCATGTCATTTTCTAGCGACCCAATTAACCCTCGTATAACCGGCAACAACAAGCGAATTCGGGTTCGACGAGATACAAATTGGTCAACATATACTTGACAACATGACTTCTGTTGCATCTTACAACGGTACCATAATTGTAGGTCAAGAGAACACAATGCAATAATAATTGTGTTATATGGGCTAAAAGTGACAACTTAGTGATGGATGTAATTTTACAGTCATCAGATATTGTTGGCGGTAATTCCCGACTCATCACAACTCGGTGATGTTAAAGGGTGATGAAGGAGTTCAAGTCACAAGTCGGTGAACTTGAAGGACCAAGTTTGACAAGTAGGTTAAATTGGTCAAGTTTCCTAATTACATTATAATTATATTTGGTAAATGACTTGGTCACCAAGTTAGGGTTATATGGTAATGTCTTGGTCACCAAGTTAGGGTAAGCCTATATAAACCAAGGTAGGGTTAGACATTATTAAGAGTCAAGAGAAGTTAAACCGAGTTATGGTTTTATGAGTTATTGTAATCAAGTTTTTTGAGTTATATTTTCTTGGTTATAATAAAAGATCTTGGAGAGTTATTCCATTCATTCTTGTTCTTGTGTTTGATTATTCGATTGGGACTTGAGATATGAGAGTAAGATCCTCGTACACACAATTTGGAAAGTATGATGTAACTGTTAGTTTATATTCCTCGTACACATCAGCAGTCGCAGTCCCGTTGACTGGACCCGGTTCATGCTGATGTGGACTTGAAGTCGCGACGTCACCATTGCTCTTCTCGGTTTTCATTACGGGTGAGATGGTTTTGATGATTTCTTGATGTATTGATTCTAGTGGTTGAAGGTTCTTTTTCAGCTTGAAACTCGCAGGTTTGTTGGCAATATATGTTTCTACTGAATCAACAGTGTTTTCCTCGATTATCTTGCACATCTGCGATCACAGGTTTAAGTCTAAAAAATTTAAAAATGATAGCAAAAACTATTATTAAACTAAATATGCAGATTTTTTATATAACAATAAAAATATTAAAATTTAGTACTTACGTCGTTATAAAGGCGGCCCACTGCCAAACGATTTGGTTTATCATCACAAGCAGCTGCTGATATGTCTTCTGCAGCTGTACAAAGACACAAATAAGTCATGATTTCACAATTTATCTTTAAATACTATATTTAGACACTTACAAAGTTGTTCAGGTTTAGGCAGGTTGACCAATCAACTGAGTCAAAGTTTCGTTCTGGCTTGCGGGTGGCGGTATGTCTACAACCTTTTGTTCAGTCTCCATATCATCACTCCGGAATCACGTGCAAAAAAAAAAAGGGTAATGCACGGTACCCCTGACCGCGGAGGGGATAACCCCTCCCAGGCCGCCACCCGACAAGCCTGAGCCTGGCAGTAAATACCCTTGCCGAGCCGACCCTTTGAGGGTACTTTGTTCGCCCCAAGGTTCGAACCCGGTACCTCTTGGTAAGAGGTGGGTGTCGGTGGCCAACTGGGCTACCCCAAGGTCCGGAATCACGTGCAGCTTCCATATACTATCGCAACGGAATTCAAAGAACAAAGACACGTTTCTCTGATCCATTCAATGATGAATCCCATCTTAACGAACACACTCGGTTCCACGACACGCCACAAGCCAAACAATAAATAGTATCAAACAAACAGCCACATCAACTGCAAGAACAATACCAACTTGGTGACACCACTTATTTGTTATTGTTTGAGGACTCGACCTGGTCATCGAACTTACTTCTTTTGACAAAGAAAGACCTGCCAAAAGGTTTACTCACTTTAAATTGAATATATGTATCTTCCTTCTTCCTGCTAGTATTAGAAATCTTGTACTGTACATATTTGGGCCATACCACTTTTATTTAAGGTGTTTTATTCGACCCGCTTGAGCCATTTTAGATTAAAAAACACAGCTGAAATCAACTCGTTTGCAAGTAAATGGATCAAAATTACCATTTTTTTAAAACCAAAGTAATGCTTTTGGAAGGAAGAAGTCGGGTCAAAGACTTGATGACAATACCAATTAAATACTGAATTGACCAACAAATAATAATTAATCATACATAACCTGATTTGCTGAAGAGTTTTGCTTTGAGCTCAATAGCAACAACATCAGCGAAGACCAAAGCTATATGCAAAAACGGCCATGTATGAAGACCAAATCTATATGTAAAAGCATTCATGTATGAAGACCAAATCTATATGGAAAGATTACAGGCATCCATCTTTATGGGGTTAATGATAAAAGATTAAAAAGACTACCTACGTTTAAACTACCAAGATGCAACTATAGGAGTGCAAATGAGACGAGCTTGGCTTCAAAGAAAACTCAAAATAAGCCTAGCTTAAAGGAGCTCAAGCCCAAGCCTAAAAACAAGTTTGTTAAATAAACGAGCCCGAGCCCGAGCTTATCGAGCTCAAGTCGGCTCACGAGCCTGAATGAGCCCACTGTTTACATAATTTTTTGAGTAAACTGCCATTTTGGTCCCTGAGGTTTGGTTACTTTTGCCACTTTAGTCCAAAACTCAAACCTTTTGCATCTGGGTCCCTGTGGTTTCAGTTTTATTGCCATTTTGGTCCAAAAATGAAATCAGGTTATACTTGTCTTATAAAATCCTGCAATTTTGTCATTTTCCTCAGAGGCAAATCAGGTCATATTTGTCTTATAAAATATGGTATTTATTTATAAAAAAGAAATGATCATTTTGCCTCTGCAGAAAATGACAAAATAACAGGATTTTATAAGACAAATATGACCTAATTTCATTTTTGGACCAAAATGGCAATAAAACTGAAGCCACAGGGACCCAGATGCAAAAAGTTTGAGTTTTGGACTAAAGTGGCAAAATTGATCAAACCACAGGGACCAAAATGGCAGTTTACTCTAATTTTTTAATCAATATATTAAATATATATTAAAATAATAATAACTAATTTTAAAATTTTGAAAAAATAACTAAATTATATTTAAACCAGTAATTATAATTAATATGAATTAATTAATAAATAACAAACGAGCCGAGCCCAAACCGAGCTCGAGCTTGAAAAAATAACTACACCTTGTTAAAAAACCCTCACCATTTAAGCGCCTAGGCCCAAGGCTCACCATGTAACATTTACAAAAACCACTCTCTTTAACACATAATTTATTTTGAAACATGGTCCCAGAAAATGTACCATTGGCTAGAGCCATTGAGTGTCATTTAGCATCTTCCAGATGTATTTGGGTCGCTCGCATCCTCATCCTTGTTCCATGCAGCATTACAAACGCACATGGTATATAAATAACGGGCCAGTTTGGGTTATAACCTATTGCTCATCGGTCATACGGCTAAACTTAAAAAAGCTTAGCAAATATGGACTTATTAAAGTGAATAATCTAAAGTGATTATTATTTCTATGTATTTTAATCTTTCTTTGCTAGATTAATCAAACACATTCTAACCCATGAAAAATTATCCGCTTTAAAGCGTTAACCGACTCAACCCACCAGACCCATTAACATGGTTATTGATTTACACATCATCAATCAATATCTATAAATAAATGCCACACATGGACAGGGGTTAGCTTTGTAAAAGGTTCAAGGCTAGTAATAAAGGGTATATAAGTGTAAAATTCCTGAAACATAAGTTGAGGAGTCATCGTTTGAATGCGTTTTGGACATTAGACCAGTGTTGTCAAGAAAAACTTACAGCCATGAATCTGATTTATAAACTATAGCCCAACACTCAACCAAACAGAAAAAGAACAGCCAGCCGAAACAGGTCCAAATCGTAACCGGAACATCAAAAACTTGATATTAATGACTCAATCTAGTCTAGCACATACAAAATAACACACCTGGTTGTTTTTTTCTGACTAATTGTTTTCTCTGTTGAGTCCGTCCTATGAGATCTGTTTTTAAAGCCAAAGCACCAGCCTCCAAGTTTGCTGAAGAGTATTTGGTGCACTGGCCATAGTTCCAAAAATGATTTGACTCCATCGTCTTGCTCGAACATGTTACATGAAAAAAAGATACTGGTTCAAATCAATACAGAAAAAGCATCTAAAGCAAACAAATCATAGATCCGCCCTACATAGGCCACATAGTATCATAACACATCCAAATTGAATATAACCTGTTGGATCAGTTCTGTTTAAATGTAATGGAAAACATGAATAACATACCTGTTACAGCAGACAGGCCGGTAGAGAATCCAGTCAGAGATGCCGCCATAGAGTTCGACATGATTGTCAGGATGATCTGGTTCCTCCTTAGGGTGTAAGGTGATGATGGTGAAGAACCGAAAGTAGGGTAGATTTCGGTTATGGGGAGAGAGACGAATTTGATGTTATGAGGGTTTGTAATTGTGTAATTTGTGTAACCCTTAAACTCTCTAATAATCCCCTTATTTATACACCCAAGAGGAAACCTAATTAGTTAATAAGGGTAATATGGTCCATCAACAATTACCAACTAATTATTAATAGGTTATTAATATATTTTGATCTAATATAATATAAATGATTATAAAGGCTACAAGATTAAATATTATATTAATAATATATTTAATCTCACATAACCAGCACCCTGGTCCTGCCACCCTGAATATAACCAAACTGAAGGTCAAATTCCATCAACTCAAAAACAACATAAATATCCTTAAAACCCCTTCGAACTTAAGTAAAATCGACTCACTCGTCTTGAGATTGACTCTCGAGTCAACTAACGCTCTCACAACAGAAAAGATGTCAAAATCTGCAAGAATCCACCATGCAACTCAGATTAATTTAAATTATGCATATTCGGTTCAGTATTAATTTTGAGGTAAATTAGGGTTCACAATTTAAAGGAGATAAAGAGAAGGACACAAACCAGCAAACTTTTCATGTATGAAATCGGGCAATACAATTAGAACTAAATTAGCTATAAAAAATCTGTGGGGGGTAACAGAGTAGAAGAAGATAACTCAAATTCAAACCCAAAAACATACCTCTGGAAGTCTCGACCGGAACCCTAGGAGTCAAATCTAAAACCCAAATCGAGTTCAATACAGGTACCATTTGATGGATTTATACTCCCTTCATGGATTTCAAGTGTATCTCTGACGGTTTGACATAGATGCGAAACGATTCAAGTTGCAGTATTCAATTTTTCATGCGGTGAGGGGATATGGAACAGTCGACCGGGGTGAGGGATGTAAGAAGAAATCATTGATACCTTATTAATAAGGGTAAATGAGGGGCAGATTTGGGAGCGATGATGAAAATTATGGAACTTAGCTTCAGACTTTGAGATGGCGTCTTAAAAAATTGAGGGAAACTGACGTTTCTACCCACGTGAAATGCTTTATAAAGGTTTATTTATTTATAGATTATATTATTACTAGGTTATTTCCCGTGTGACACACGGGTGTAACAAATAAAACTTGTATAAACTTTAAAGCTATAAGTAACTGAGTTTACACATAAATGTAAATAACCGAGATACATAAAATTTATTAGAATTAAGGCACGGACTAAATGAGAATATAAATATATTAAGCAAATATATACAAAGAATTCATAAATTTGTAAATATTGTTTTACTGGTAAATGGTGTTGCCCGTGTTCTATTTTGTAGATCATACGTATGGATTTCGAAAAATTTGATGATTATATCTTTTAGAATTTGTTTTTTAGGTATCATATATTGGATCTATGATAATCCAACAACAACTTTCTAAGCGTTGGTATAAGCATTGTCGGGGGTATAAACTGCAAGAAATAACTTTTTTTTTTGAAAAATAAAAGTTATAAAACACATTAATAATGTATACATGTATAATGTAATATATATCATACCATTTGAAATGTTAGATAAAAAAAGTCATTTCCCTGTTATTTTACATGTATTACATTATATTTTAAAATAAAACTCGTGGATAATAAAAGCATTTGATCTTTCTTATATTTCTTTGTATACTATAATAAATTATATTATAATTCATAAAACCACCTAGTAGTTCAGTACGTTTCAAAGATTATTTTACTGATAAGATTATTTATGTAATAATATAGAACATCGGTAAATGTTTTTATAATGAAGATTAATAGAGTCAAATAACAAAAACAATTATGCAACTCTCCGTATTTATTAATTTCATCAAACACACAACTTTATGATATTTCTTTAGTATTTTATTTATTTAATAAATAATCAACAAATATTGTATTTGTTAATACCTCAAGTTAAAAAGAATAATACTGTGTATTAAATTACTAATAACATATAAACAACTTACAATATATATACTGTTTTAAATATAGAGTTATTCGGTTGGAATGTTGTAAAAAAAAGATAATACCTCAAGTTAAATAATCAACAAAAATAGTAGTTATTACTACCTCAAGTTAATAAGAATAATACCATGTAAAAAGTTACTAATAACAAATAAATAATTTATAATATATATTATTTCACATATAGAGTTATTCGGTTGGAATGTTGTAAAAAAAGATAATGGGTATTTTAGAAAAAAGTTAACTTTAATATAAAAAAAATTATTTACATGGACGTTTTTTTATATGGTTTAATATGAATGAGTTAACGAAGTTGATTAAAATATTAATATGGTCAAACTACATCATTTACCCCTTACTATTTTGACAAAGAACAAAACTACCACTTCATCGTATCATCGTATCGTGATATTATTATACTATTTAATTAATATACTTAAGTCTTTATCTTCAACTAGAGGGAAGGCCCGTGCGATGCACGGCATGACCAACAGTTAGTGTCCTTCAAAACGTGATAAGAGCTTGCACCATAAGCCGACCACACAAAATGTAAGGCGTGCATAGCACAGGAAACTTTGTTTGCGGAATTGTTTAAGAACAAACATGTATACCAAGTCTAAAAACATACATTACAGGGAAAAAACTTAAAGGAGTTCACAAAGCTTCCGGTTTTATTCAATAATTCACGAAATCTTCTGCCGCTAATGCATGGCCATGTAGTCCACGTTCCCCTTAGTAGTTACCCACAGAATCATCCGAATCAGAACCTTCATAAGTATCACTGACGACATAATCGGTGCTCATGTAGCGTCCATTGACACTTGTGACATCCCACTTTCGGCAAACCATAACCTTGATGGGGCCGGTACTCCCTTCACGAAGGTCAGCAAGGGCCATCTGGCAGCCAACACCACTTCCTGATGTATTCATATTAAGAGAGCTGGACATTTTCGTAGAGTAGCAAGGTTGAATATGTACCTACAACAATAGAGAAGGGGGACATTATATAATAGACATTCAGACCATTCATCTCCCTAGTAAAAACCGTAGAATAATCAATGCAATTGAAAAATCCTATTAGTTGCATTTAATTTACTTAAGCATTTGAAGAGTCACATTGATGGCGAGGATAGTTGTTACCACTTTGCCTTTTGGCTAATAAGATTACTTTGCCTTTTGGATTTTCTAACTCAAGAATTCGAATTCTTAAGAGTTATTGACAGGATATGATGTTGGCTAATAAGAATACTTGAATTAGAAAATCCGAATTCGGCATGTTCAGTATAACAGATCCGAATTGGTTTTTATAAACACATGTAAATTAATTATGCTTGTCTCCCTAACTGTTTAATACTTAATACTAAACAACAATTACCAATGTGGAATAGTCTAAAGTATTGCAAGTTATAGGTATTCGTACTTAAATAAGATGTGCCAATATCAGTTTAAACTAAGTTCTCAATTCAGCAATCTAACACAACAGACCGATGAAAGTTTTAAGATATCATGGAAAATAACAAAAGAAGTTCTAAAACATATAATGAGACCGTTGTCAAATTAAGGAGCATCTAATATGGATTTCTATTACGTTGAAGCCCTGCCATTTCCTCTAAAAACATTAAGCTTATCAATCACATCTAAACTAACAGTTTCCAAAAGAAAATTTAACGTTTAACTATGTTATCAAAATTCACGATGTTGGATTCATTCGAAAAATAATTTGTATTATGTATACCTCTTAAAAAAGACCTTCTGATGATGCGAGAGCAACTTCGATGAACTGTGCAGGTTCAAGATGTCGATCTTTACAAAGAAAATAAACAACAACGTCCTTTTGGCTCTTCTGCTGCCACTTCGACTCCATCTCCTGCGTTGGATCTGGACGTCGCTGCTGATTTTCACACAGGCATTTCATCGAGCACCTTGTATGCAAATTTTGAAAGAAAATGAAACAATGCAAAGTGACATTCAATTTGGCCCCATAAGCATAAGTTTATAAAACAAATCACTAAATACTGTATTAACAACTTTATAAAACTTTAAATTTTATAAACTACATTATCTATATATATTATATAAAAGATTATACTAAAACATGAGGACTCACCTTACAAAGTATAAACCGGTAGCTTCCATCCACAAACCAATACAAAATGGGTATCCTCAGATTCAATAAAAAAACCGTCGAATCTTCCACAGATCAAGATTCAATCAATCGAAACTCCTACAACAAAAAGTTAAGGGTGCATCGAATCTTCCACGGTTAAGGGTGCACCGGGCTTCCACAGCATCGTTCCTGATACCAGAAGAGGTGGTGCTATCATGAGCCGGGGTGGACCAGGTTGGCTCATCCCTGAGAAGTATAGACGAAGCTCCACAGTCTTGATAATCACCTGCATTGCTGTCGCCAGTCAGGGTTGAGAACGAAATATTAGACAGTTGTGTCCTATAGCACGGGTTCGGTTCTGTTTTACAGCTCCTTAAAGAGTCACCCGACGCTGCATTACTGCATGCCGGTTGAACCCCGTTTTCATATCCGGTTGAGGACTCCTGAAACAACATAGCACGATGATTATATGTTAACGCGATTAAAATTTCAATATCATACGATTAATAAACAGTGACTATGATACGTTTGCAACAGATGTGTCCATAGTACCAAATAAACTATCGATTCCATCTTGTGCAAAAAGATTTTCGGGATCGTTATTCCCTACGCCAAAGAGTACTTCGTATTTCTCGATACTCAAGTCAACTTCATCCATACTGAAGTCATCACGGAATGCAACATCCATGTACTGCTCACTCCCCTTTGTACCTGAAGTCTGCAATTAATTCAAGACACTGTAAATGTAAACCCTATATTCTTATTATGTCAAGATCTTGGTTGTAAACTGCACGCATCAGAAGCGCGTAATGTGCGGTGCGGTAATGAGATCGCATCACGGCAACTGACGTGATTCCATGATGCGACTGATGTGACGCTTTATGTGGCCTGTATTTGAACAAATTAGACCACCTATCGAACAAAGCTGACCAAAGATGACGGGAATATCTTATATTTTAGTGTTTATAAGTTAACAGGCAAAATATTATCCATAACATTTTTTTAGTATTTTTTTATAATAACGGACGCCTCGCATACATGATGTGCAGGTAGGCTTTTGGCTCAAAACGCACGGCTTTTTAAAACAAAGGTCTCCAATTTTGAACTCATAACCGAAAATACAACGTAAACCCAACTCAATTTACCTTGAATGTGAACGAATCGTTTGGATCGGGTTGTTGAATTACATTTTGGGCATCATTATTCTCAACTGGTTACTAATAAATCTTGACCACTTTGGTACTAATAAATCTTGACCACTAATAAATCTCTAAAATGGATGAAAACATGTCCAAGATCAACCAAAAAACAGTTTGTATAACTTTTAAGTTATCCGAAACAACCTGTAGACGACGATCCAAAAAACACTTTGATTCGTTAATCAGATTCAGTTAATAACACTTTCAATCGTAGACGATCCGAAAGGTAAAAACATGACTGAAATTTACCGAAATATGGTTGACTTACGAAAGAGTCAATATTGAAATCAACTCTGAAGCTGATAATTAGTATGTTCAACTAACGAAAGAGTCAATATTTGGCTTAAAAGAAACTAATTATTGAAAAAAAATGGACTGACCTGCACTTGACTAACTCAGTTGGGGTGGCCAAAATGGCAACAGCAACTCCAGCACTGGCTCCAGCAACCACCTGCTGGTTCACGGTTAAGGGTGCACCGGGCTCAGACCTCAAAAGTGCTTCCATGTACTGCTCACTCCCCTTTGTACCTGAAGTCTGCAATTAATTCAAGACACTGTAAATGTAAACCCTAGATTCTTATTATGTCAAGATCTTGGTTGTAAACTGCATGCATCAGAAGCGCGTAATGTGCGGTGCGGTAATGAGATCGCATCACAGCAACTGACGCGATTCCATGATGCGACTGATGTGACGCTTTATGTGGCCAGTATTTGAACAAATTAGACCACCTATCGAACAAAGCTGACCAAAGATGACGGGAATATCTTATATTTTAGTGTTTATAAGTTAATAGGTCAATATATTATCCATAACATTTTTTTAGTATTTTTTTATAATAACGGACGCCTCTCATACATGATGTGCACGTAGGCTTTTTGGATCAAAACGCACGGCCTTTTAAAACAAAGGTCTCCAATTTTGAACTCATAACCGAAAATACAACGTAAACCCAACTCAATTTACCTTGAATGTGAACGAATCGTTTGGATCGGGTTGTTGAATTACATTTTGGGCATCATTATTCTCAACTGGTACTAATAAATGTTGACCACTTTCGTACTAATAAATCTTAAACTAATTATTGAAAAAAATGGACTGTCCTGCACTTGACTAACTCAGTTGGGGTGGCCAAAATGGCAACAGCAACTCCAGCACCGGCTCCAGCAACCACCTGCTGGTTCACGGTTAAGGGTGCACCGGGCTCAGACCTCAAAAGTGTTTCCATGTACTGCTCACTCCCCTTTGTACCTGAAGTCTGCAATTAATTCAAGACACTGTAAATGTAAATCCTAGATTCTTATTATGTCAAGTTCTTGGTTGTAAACTGCACGCATCAGAAGCGCGTAATGTGCGGTGCGGTAATGAGATCGCATCACAGCAACTGACGCGATTCCATGATGCGACTGATGTGACGCTTTATGTGGCCAATATTTGAACAAATTAGACCACCTATCGAACAAAGCTGACCAAAGATGACGGGAATATCTTATATTTTAGTGTTTATAAGTTAACAGGTCAAAATATTATCCATAACATTTTTTTAGTATTTTTTTATAATAACGGACGCCTCGCATACATGATGTGCACGTAGGCTTTTGGGATCAAAACGCACGGCTTTTTAAAACAAAGGTCTCCAATTTTGAACTCATAACCGAAAATACAACGTAAACCCAACTCAATTTACCTTGAATGTGAACGAATCGTTTGGATCGGGTTGTTGAATTACATTTTGGGCATCATTATTCTCAACTGGTACTAATAAATCTTGACCACTTTGGTACTAATAAATCTTAAACTAATTATTGAAAAAAATGGACTGACCTGCACTTGACTAACTCAGTTGGGGTGGCCAAAATGGCAACAGCAACTCCAGCACCGGCTCCAGCAACCACCTGCTGGTTCACGGTTAAGGGTGCACCGGGCTCAGACCTCAAAAGTGCTTCCATTTGCCCTCTAACTGTATACAGAACAACATTTAGAGCTGCCACAGTGGCAAGAGGGGCACCCATGCCTTTGTATAGACCCCGTGGACCCTCTGCTGCTATTGTTTGTTTAACGGCATCTATTGCACCAGAATATCTAGGGAGCTGACCCGGTGGAGGTACGGGTTGACCTTGAAGTTTGACCTTGATGGTATCAAAAGGGTGTCCAACTATCAACTGTGTCGCCCCTCCTATTGTTCTGGTGGTTAAGTCCTTCGCTACATCCGCCATCTGCGAGTTCGTATGAACAAAAAGAAAATGAAAAACACGATATGTTTGAAAAGTTTGATTTTTTTTTCACTTAAACTCACTGGTTGTCTGAAAAAGTATGAAACTTCAATCAAAAGTCATCAAAACATGTCCTTTCGGCTCTTATACTGCCACCCGGCTCCATCTCCTGCGCTGGCTCTGGCCGTCGCTGCTGATTTTCACACAGCCATTTCATCGAGCACCTTGTATGCAAAATTTGAAAGACAATCAAACAATGCAAAGTGACACTCATTTTGGCCCCATAAGCATAAGTTTATAAAACAAATCAGTAAATAAAACATCTCTGAAGCGCATAACGAACCTGTATCTAAATCTGAAAGGAGCTTCAATCGCAACAAAAGCTTCGCTACAACACATCGTTCGTCAACCAGTCTCTTTCATCATCTAACTTGTTTTGATTGTTGTTGCTAATTAACTCCCATAACAACCATAGGGACACTGAAAGGTATCCCTTGAATTTAAAAGAAATAAATGTAACGTTTTACAAATACGAAGTTAAATCAACCTTACCGTTTACTCATTTTTGTTTCAATGGCATCAGCATCCACTGCAATTCCAAAGTACGCCAAGACAGGGTGCAATGATACGTGCGGGAAGGTGACGATTCCATACCCTTTTGGAATTGTTGCGGATTGTTCTCTCAATCAATGGTACATCGTTGATTGCAACAACTCCACACCATATCTGTCTGCATTCAGCCACCTAGAAGTCTTGGGGGTAAACTTGGAAGATCAGATAATCACTGTTAGTACGCCAAAAATCTCTGATTCCCAAACTCCTTGGAATAGCAATCTGACCATGATTATCGATCTGGGTAAGAGCCCCTTCTTGATTGATTATTAGGGACATTGAAAGCTAGTGTGGTGATTTGGGTGGGGTTGAGAGAGATAGGGACCAGAGAAATCTGAAAAGTCAATCCTTATTTTGAATAAACTTTTATATAATCATAACTAATCATCATCAATTATCATCAATTAATAATCCTTAAACACCAATCATTATTATATTAGTGGAGAGAGATAGAAGAACCCAATTTAAAACAGCCATAAATTTAGGTTTTAAAATTGAACTTATAACTAAACTTTAGATTATATATAGATGTTAGGATATGAACTTTTTGTATATTAATATAAAAAAACAAATTATTTACATGGACGTTTATTATATGGTTTAATATGAATGAGTTAATGAAGTTGATTAGAATATTAATATGGTCAAACTACATCATTTACCCCTTACTATTTTGACAAAGAACAAAACTACCACTTCATCGTATCATCGTATCGTGATATTATTATACTATTTAATTAATATACTTAAGTCTTTATCTTCAATGTTTGGATAAGAACTTTTTGTATAATCTCTTGTTGATAAAGTTTTGTAAATAAAAATTGAATATATTAAATGGATATCTCTTCGTATATCTCATAAATAATTATTTAATTTTAATGGACTAAAAAATAGATGTCTCCAATAAGTGACATGTGTCCTATAAATGGTTTCTTTTATTATATAGTATAGATTTTTATTTTATATTTATTTATTTATTTATTTATTTATTTATTTATTTTTTTGTTAAGTTTTTTTTTATGATTGAAAAGAGATGTTTGTAGTATAAGCTTATGAATTTTTTTTTTTACCGACTAAATCGAATACTCGAATACTTGCCCGCTCCACCTCCTTAAAAATTTTGTGTCGTCCTCGACACGCAACCTAATTCAGAAACGTACCTGGGCATTTTCAACGTCCCCACACTTGCTTGAAGCTGTGGGTATACTCACAAATAAACTCTTTAACCATTTAAAAACAACGAAAAACAAAGAAACGAAAACAAAGGAATTACGTACCGAACATCCGGGTTGCCTCCCGGTAGCGCTAAGTTTTAGTCTTCAGCCGGACTTCTCATGACCCTCAGTCGGTCGTGTATTCCGGCGAACCTTCAAGAAAGCTCACCTCCTCTGGTAACGGGTTCAAATCGTCGCCGTCTAGATACGGTTTCAACCGATGACCATTCACTACTTGTCTTCGTTGGTCCTTCGGATACTCGATTTCCACATCTCCATAGTGTCCGACTCGCGTAATAACAAATGGACCGGTCCATTTGCTCCTTAGCTTACCTGGAAAAAGCTTCAAACGGGAGTTGAATAACCAAACTCTTTGACCTACCGCAAACACCAAACACCTCAGCTTCGCGTTGTGCACCGCCTTCATCTTATCTTTGTATGCGGCCACTGTATCATATGCCTCGTTGCGTAATTCCTCCAATTCACTTAGCTTCAACAACCTGTGGGCACCTGCATCAGAATAGTCAGTATTTACCTGTTTAACAGCCCACAAAGCACGATATGCGATTTCTAAGTATAAATGGCAACCTTTCCCATACACCAAACGATAGGGTGTAGTGCCGATAGGAGCTTTATAAGCGGTGCGATATGCCCGTAAAGCGTCATCCAATTTAGATGACCAATCCTTACGATCAGTTCGCACCGTCTTTTGCAAAATTTCCTTAATTTGCCTATTCGACACTTCTACCTGTCCACTCGTTTGTGGATGATATGGTGTAGCAATTCGATGGTCAACGCCATACCGTTTCAATAGTTTACCAAAATTAAAGTTTTTAAAGTGGAATCCTCCATCACTAATTATAACCCGAGGAATCCCGAACCTAGAAAAAATGTTTGAATGGATAAACTTGCAGACAACGGTATAGTCGTTTGTCTTAGTGGCAATGGCTTCAATCCAATTTGAAACATAATCAACTGCCACTAAGATATATAGATTACCATTCAAATTGGGAAACGGCCCCATAAAATCAATTCCCCAAACATCAAAAATATCAACAACCAAAATTGGTTGCATTGGCATTTCGTCCCTTTTTGAAATCCCACTCATCTTTTGGCAATTGGGACAATGTTTAACAAACTCAAACGCGTCTTTAAACATGGTTGGCCAATAAAGATCGGCTTCAAGAACTTTATGGCATGTCTTCTGTCCGCTAAAGTGACCGCCACATGCAGATGAGTGAGCATGCTGTAATACTTCCAAGAACTCTGTCTCGGGCACACATCTTCTAATAATCTGATCAGCACCAATCCGGAACAAATCCGGCTCATCCCAAATGTAATTCTTCACTTGTGACAGAAATTGCTGCTTCCTATGCTTATTCCATGCATCCGGTATCGTACCTGAAACAAGATAATTTGCAAAGTTAGCATACCAAGGTCCGGAACTCGCAACCATTATAAACTCATCAGGAAAGTGCTCATTGATCTCGGGTGTGAACTCCTCCACTTCAACCGGTAGTCGTGACAGATGGTCAGCAACTACATTTTCACACCCTTTCTTGTCTCTGATTTCGAGATCAAATTCTTGCAATAGTAGGATCCACCGAATCAGTCTCGGTTTGGCGTCCTTTTTCTCCATTAGATACCTGACTGCACTATCATCAGAGTAAACAATTACTTTGCTTCCACAAATATAAGACCGGAATTTATCCAAAGCATAAACAACGGCAAGCAACTCCTTCTCCGTTGTAGTATAGTTCAACTGAGCATCGGAGAGGGTTTTGCTTGCGTAGTAGATAACTACCGGCTTCTTATCTACTCGTTGGCCAAGTGCAGCCCCAATAGCGAAATCGCTTGCATCACACATTATTTCAAATGGTTTTGTCCAATCAGGTGATTGCAAGATTGGGGCTTGTACTAGTTGTTCCTTTAATACATTAAAAGAATTTAAACATTTATCATCAAATTCAAACGGAACATCTTTTAACGATAGGTTACATAAAGGTTTTGTTATAACACTAAAGCCCTTAATAAATATACGGTAAAAGTCGGCGTGTCCTAAAAAGGAACGAACGCCCTTCACATTAGTCGGGGGAGGTAAAGTAGAAATGACTCTCACTTTGGCTCTATCAAATTCTATCCCCTTACTTGACACGACATGTCCTAACACTATAGCCTCTTGAACCATAAAATGGCTCTTTTCCCAACTGAGCACTAGATTCGTTTGGACACATCTCTCTAATACCCTAGATAGTTCATCTAAACATGTATCAAATGATGACCCAAAGACTGAAAAGTCATCCATAAATATCTCTAGGGCGTCCCCGACCATATCTGATATACTCATCATACACCTTTGAAAGGTGGCCGGGGCATTGCACAGCCCAAATGGCATTCGCCTAAATGCGAATGTGCCATAGGGGCATGTGAAGGTGGTCTTTTCTTGGTCATCAAGGTGGATAGCAATCTGATTATACCCTGAATAACCATTAAGAAAGCAGTAAAATTTCTGACCTGATAATTTCTCGACAATCTGGTCAATAAAGGGCAAAGGAAAGTGATCCCTTGATGTGGCAGCGTTCAGCTTCAAGTAGTCAATACATACCCGCCACCCGGTTACCGGCCGAGTGGCTATCTGCTCGCCATTATCACCCTTGACAATTTGAATGCCTGCTTTCTTCGGCACCGTTTGTGTCACAGCCCCCGATCCCAAGTTCCCGGGAACGGGCAGCCGTGAGCCAGTTTCGGTGGTATCACATTTATTTATCCAATTTGGCAGCGGAAATTTTCATCAGGACCGTAGTTAGGAAATATGTTATCAGAGTAAACCACCACATTTTATAATATTAAACACATGGGTAAAACCCAAGTTTTCAGTACATATAATTTCATAGGGGTACACCCTATTTTATTTAAGAAAAACATCTATTTCTTTTTAGGTAACTTTATTGCCACTTTTCCAAGCCTTCAGTGCTGTCCAGCTGGTTTCTATTTGGCTTTCACATTTTGTTACCTGAAACACGTTTTAAAAACATTTTGTCAGTGGGAAATACTGGTGAGTGAATCCCAGTTTAATCAAGTTTAAATAAAACCAATTTGCAGTATTGAGGGCACATCCGCAATTACATTTGTTTCCGAGACATCACAATTAACATCAGTGGTACGGTCATACTCAACTTATGGGATGTTACCACGCCAGTAATCAATTTTGTATACAAAACCCCAACATACCCACTATAATTGTATTCTTTACAAATACTCAATAACTGCTTTGTATATATTTAATTAAGTGAGGTTTTGTAAAAACAGTAACCAAAAAGGTTTACAAAAAGTGGATCAACTCACAAAAATGAGTTCATAAAAAGAAGGATCACTCACATTGCTGTTTTAGGTTATCCTTTAGGGTTTCCTGGTGAATATCTATAATTTACACAAATGCACGTGTGTTAGTATAATAACCCATTTTAACATTAGTAATACCCTCCCCGAGACGGCATTCCAACGACTACGTCGGGCAGAACCACGACAGCCGTTACGGAACCCTAGATCAATCGGGCAGCGTATCTAATACGTCTCCAGGGGTTATAATACTTACATCGTAGCAGAACCTCGCTAATTAGGGGGTATAATGCCCGGGTATAATAACGCCACTACAGAAAATTGAGATTGAAAGAAAGAAATGAACGATCGGACTGAAGGCCCGTTGCCTTCTATTTATAGGGCTGTAATTGCGTCTTCACGCGGCCCGCGTTAAGAATGGGCCAAGCTTACGCGGCCCGCGTCAACTCTGGGTCAACGCGTAGCTTGGCTAGTAGGCTTGTCGGGTGTTGGGCCACGTGGCCGCACCGGGCTTTGCCACATTCTAAAACACTTGCGGCCCGCATCAACTTAAACAAAATCATACGCGGCCCGCATGAACTAAAGATTTCAGCGGAGTCCGGTTACACCTTAATGCGGCCCGCGTTAAGTTGAGGTGAGGTCCTACGCGGCCCGCCTCAACTTAAGATTTAAGGTTTTTAATTTATTTTATATGTTATATTGTATTTTGGGCTCGGTTTTCACATACGGGGTGCATATAAAGACATATTGAGACATTTTAAGATATATTAGGGGTGTCAGAACTATTTTGAGGGTGTTGGTTTTATCGAGGGTTATTACATCCTCCCCACCTTGTTTTAGAGCTCGTCCTCGAGATCTACTGTGGATATTTCTTTTGCATTTCTGATTCAAGCTCCCATGTGTACTCAGGTCCTCTTTTGGAGTTTCACTTTACTTTGACCAGAACTAGTCTCTTGTGCTTGAGATTCTTAATTTTCCTATCTTCAATCTGTAGAGGCCTCTCTACAAATTTGAGTTGTTCATTTACCTCTATATCCTTGAGAGGTACTACGAGTGATTCGTCAGCTAGACACTTTTTGAGATTAGATACATGAAATACGTCATGTATTCCTGCCATTTCCTCTGGCAGTTGTAGCTGGGACTTAGCTTTCCTCTCTTGATGAATCTTACCACTCCTTTCCAAGGAGAGACTTTTAACAATACTTTGTCACCTACCTGAAATTCTAATGGTTTACGTCTGTTGTCAGCGTAGCTCTTCTGTCGATCACGTGCTGCTTTCAGTCGTTCCTTGACTTGAATAATTTTGTCAGTAGTTTCTTGTACTATCTCAGGTCCAGATAATTGTTTTTCCCCAATTTCTGCCCAACAGACTGGGGTTCTGCACTTTCGTCCATAAAGTGCTTCGAATGGTGCAGCGTTGATACTTGTATGATAACTGTTATTATAAGAAAATTCTATCAAAGGTAAGTGTTCGTCCCAATTACCTCCGAAATCAATTACACAAGCTCTAAGCATGTCTTCCATAGTTTGAATTGTCCTTTCACTTTGCCCGTCTGTTTGAGGATGATAAGCGGTGCTTAGATTCAACTTAGTTCCCATTGCCTTTTGGAAACTTGACAAAAAATGAGAGGTAAATCGGCTATCCCTATCAGAAACAATTGATAAAGGAATGCCATGTAAAGAAACAATTTCATTTACATACAATTTAGCTAATTGTTCCATGCTAAAGGTTTCCTTCATTGGTAAGAAATGAGCTGATTTGGTTAGCCTATTTACAATCACCCAGATTGTATCATTACCTTTTCTTGTTTTGGGTAATTTGGTAACAAAATCCATTGTTATCAATTCCCATTTCCAAACTGGCATTTCTAATTGTTGTAACAAACCTGAGGGTTTCTGATGTTCAGCTTTAACTTGTGAGCAAGTTAAACATTTAGAAACATAGGTTGCTATATCCTTTTTCATTCCTATCCACCAGAAATTTTTCCTTAAATCCTGGTACATTTGATTATTTCCTGGATGCATCGTATATTTAGATTTATGGGCCTCTTCTAATATACGGTGACGTAAATTTCCTAATTTAGGTATCCACATTCTCTTTTTATGGAACCTCCAAATTCCATCTGTTCCTTGTTCTAACTCCTTAATCATTCCTTTTAATTTTTCAGTATCCTCCTTGATTACTGATTCTTGTGCTTTTCTAATCTGATCGTTTAAATCTACTTGTAGATTTAATTTAAGAGAACGTACCCTTTTTGGCTTTTCGTGATACTTTCGACTTAAAGCATCAGCCACCACATTGGCTTTTCCTGCATGATATTGGATATCACAATCATAATCACTAAGTAATTCCATCCAGCGTCTTTGTCTCATATTCAACTCTTTTTGCCCAAAAACATACCTTAAGCTCTTATGATCTGTGAATATGGTAAACTTACTACCATAAAGATAATGTCTCCAAATTTTAAGGGCAAAAATTATGGCTCCTAATTCCAAATCATGGGTTGAATAATTCTCTTCATGACTCTTAAGCTGTCTAGAGGCATAAGCTATAACCTTTTGACGTTGCATTAATACACATCCATAACCTAACTTAGAAGCGTCACAAAAGACCATAAAGTCTTCAGTTCCTTCCGGTAACGCTAGTATGGGTGTATGGGTTAATCTTTGCTTAAGAATTCTAAAGGCTTCTTCTTGTTTTGGTCCCCATTCAAACTTAACAGATTTACAGGTTAACTTAGTTAAAGGAATGGCTATTCTAGAAAAATCTCGAATAAATCTTCTATAATAACCGGCCAATCCTAAGAAACTTCTAACCTTAGTTGGCGACTCAGGGGTTTTCCATTTGGTAATCGCCTTGATCTTTGTTGGATCTACATGAATTCCTTCATGGTTAACTAAATGTCCGAGAAATTGTACCTGTTCTAACCAAAACTCACACTTTGAAAATTTAGCATAAAGCTTTTCCTTTCTCAATAAACTTAAAAGTAAGTGCAAGTGCTTTGCATGTTCTTCTTTACTTTTAGAGTAAATGAGAATATCATCTATGAAGACAATTATGAATTTATCCAAATATGGTTTACATATTCGGTTCATCATGTCCATAAATGCGGCTGGGGCATTGGTTAAACCAAATGGCATGACAATAAATTCATAATGACCATACCTTGTTCTGAATGCGGGTTTAGGAATGTCCTCTTCCTGTACCTTTAATTGATGATATCCTGATCTTAAATCGATTTTAGAGAAAAATCGAGCTCCTTGAAGTTGATCAAACAAATCATCGATCCTCGGTAATGGATACCGATTCTTAATCGTGACTTTGTTTAATTCACGGTAGTCAATGCACATACGCATTGATCCGTCCTTCTTTTTGACGAACAATATCGGTGCTCCCCATGGCGATGAACTTGGTTGTATGAATCCTTTCTCCAATAATTCG
This sequence comes from Helianthus annuus, assembly GCF_002127325.2. Taxonomy (NCBI): domain Eukaryota; kingdom Viridiplantae; phylum Streptophyta; class Magnoliopsida; order Asterales; family Asteraceae; genus Helianthus; species Helianthus annuus. The sequence continues at coordinate 143,122,857 of NC_035439.2, forward strand.
TCTAATTGTTTCTTCAGTTCCTGCATTTCGACGGGTGCCAAACGGTAAGGTGCTTTGGCAATCGGTGTTGTCCCTGGTAGCAGATGGATTCTGAATTCCACTTCCCTGTCTGGCGGTAGTCCTGGCAATTCTTCTGGAAAGACATCTGAAAATTGGGACACTACTGGAATGTCTTTTAATTCTTTTTCTTTAGTGTTAGTGATTATAGAAATCAAATACACTATAGATCCTTTTCTTATACAACTTGCAGTTTTCATCACTGAGATTAATTTAGTGGATCTAAATGGTTTATCTCCTTTAATCGTGATCTTTTCACCTCTTGGTGATTTTACTTGAATTAACTTTTGATCACATAAAATACTGGCTTTATTGGCTATTAACCAATCCATTCCTAACACAACATCGAATCCAGCCAGATTCATTGGGTAAAGGTTTGCAATAAATTTTTGATTAAAAATTTCTATTCTTGCTCCCTGCAAGATTTCAGAAATTCTAACGGTTTCTCCATTTGCTGTTTCTACTAGACATTGTTGTGGTAGTTTAGTTAATGATTGATTTAGGAGTTTGCAAAACGAAGTATTAATAAAACTTTGGTTTGCACCAGAGTCGAATAATACTTTAGCAAAAATATCATTAACTAAAAACGTACCAGCAATGACGTCCGGGATCATCTTGGCTTCATCTGCAGTTAGAACAAATGCTCTAGAATTTTTAGGATTCTTGTTGTTTGCAACTGGAGACAATTTCGGATAATTTGTCCTGATGTGACCTTTTTCTCCACAATTGAAACACATTCCGTTACTGGATTTCTTCTTGCAATTCTCTTCCTTGTGTCCTGGGGCCTTGCAAAAATTACAGTAAGTGGAGCATTTTCCAGAATGCTTCTTCTTGCAGTTTCTGCAGTATGGTGCTGAGGTAGAACCTACATTTCTACGGTTGGAATTCCCAGAATGGAATTCTTGAGTAAGCCTTTGGGTTAGGTTTCTCCTCTGGTCTTCTTCTCTAGTTCTCACTAGTTCATTAGTCAATGTATTGGCTAGTTCTACAGCTTCCTCTATGGTTTGGGGTCTAGCTGCCTTGACTACATGTCTAATCTCTCCAATTAATCCGCAGATATAACGGGAGATTAACACTGGTTCAGGTGATGCAAGGGTTGGTACTATCCTAGCATATTCAAAGAATGTGGTAGTGTAACCCTTACTGTCTACCCTGGCCATTCTAAGATTCAGAAACTTATTTGCTATTTGTTCCTTTTCATTGGGATGGCAGAATTTCCTTTCTACCATATTTTTGAACTCCTCCCATTCCATGCTATAAATTCTATCACTTCCTCTTGACTGGAGGATAGTGTTCCACCATTCTAAGGCTGCGTTTTTAAATAGATTTGAAGCAAACATTATCTTATCTTCTTCAGCACACTTGCTTATTTTCAGAACAGCCTCAGTTTTCTCTATCCAGCGTAGGGCTGCAATGGGTCCTTCATTGCCCGAGAATTCTATTGGTTTACAGGACCAGAATTCTTTGTAAGAACAACCATATGGCATGGTTCTTCTTCTTTTGGGAATGGGCGCTTGAAGTATGGGTCCATTGTTCACGCTGTGTTCCGGTTCACTTGGTCGTTTACTGCTATGCTTACTTTTATTATTTGCTTCTTGAACCGTTTGAACAATAAATGGCATTGCATCTATAATTCCTTGTGCCACTATGTGTTGAACGGCACTATTATCCATTTGGTTTCCATTGTTATTGTTGTCCGGATTCTCATTAACCACGTTAATGTTACTCTGGTTATCGTGATTCAGATTATCTTGATTTCCCTCGTCGGCCATCTGAATTTTAAACATTTACCAAATATTAATATCACAAATAATATTTGAATATAGCCAATCACATGACACACACTTTTAGCCAAAAGCGTCGAGCATTGCGACTTTTACTCTATTCGTATATTATGCATCATTACACACTAGTACTGAATTTAAAATTACAATACCGACTGAAATGTAAAGCTACAATACTAGTAGTATGCATCCGTAGTTTTTTTTCTAACACATACACACATATATTATTATTATATTTACTAATACCGTTTCCACCATCACATTTACTGATATGGATTCATCCAAAAATCCATATTGCGCTCATCGTATTTCCATACGAGACGCTCTCCCACCTGTCGCATTCTCTCACTGTTTTTAAAATTTCCTCACCGAAAGTCCTAAGTTCTTGGACATTTTCTGTACTCATTGGGGGTGCAGGTTCTAGGACTGGGTTTGGAACCTGTGGTGCGGGTTCCTGATATGGAGGCATAGGGGCCTGGTATGGGTATGGATTCTCTAAAATTTCCCTAACATATGCATCACTAATGTTGTAGGGGTCTTTAGGATCTAACCCTGGGTAGGCTCCTAAGTGGAACATTGGCACATTTTTCTGTATTGGGTTTTGTTGCACGTAGTCCCTAATTTCATCCCACCAGGGGTCATAATTTGGGTCTAGGGGGTTTGGTGCAGGTACCCTAGGTATCTCCTCCGGCCCACCCTGGACGGAATCGGGAGCCGCGAGCAGTCCAGTGGTACCGGTGATTATTTTGAAAAACATTGCAGCGGAAATTTCATCACGACCGTGAGTTAGGAAAATATCAGAGTTTAGAAACACCGGATTTTATTTAAATGGATGGAATGAATTCCAAGTTTTACAAAGGTAGCTTTTAATAAAAACAATATTTCTTAATTTGATTTAATTAATAAAACAAGCCACTTCTTGATGCCTTCGGTGCCGGATCCAATTCTTACTCCAATATACTGTAATTACCTGAAACGCGTTTTAAAAAGGTTTTGTCAGCGGGAAATACTGAGTGAATCATTCTGTTTTCTAAAACGACCCGTTAGTTATAATTTACAGTATTAAGAGCGATTACAATGTTTCTATCAACCAATTATCAAGAATGGGTATTTGTCACTCGATTCATTTCTGTGACTGTGGTCATACCACTATTGGGTCCCGTTGCCCTAATAGTGACGGTGTACTCACACAGAGTAATAATAACTCACATAGAGTAATATTCACTCACATAGAGTGATAATAACAGTAATGTGCACAATACCCCACATACCAGCTGTAATTTGGTGATTACAAAGACTTAATCCCTGTAACTATAACCTTGAAAATAATTTGAGGTATTGTAATATTTACTCACAAACGGTGAGAAAACAGTTTAAAAAGAAGAATGACTCACTTTATAAGCATGCAAGATTGAGTTAACAAGCTTCTTGATTCTACTTCTTCCGATAATTAAGCATGCACTTTATTATTCTGGATCTTCTGATGATTTAATGGTTTGTTTGATTGTGAGTGTGTAGTTGGGAGTATTTTTGGTAGTTATATAGTTTAACAGAATGGAATACGTATTTGTGTAAAACCCAAATCAAACCTTAACGATAGTCACGAGATTCGAACCTTAACGAAATTCACAAAGTGTAACACTTTGGATTCCGTTTACCGAAATCACAAGGTATAGTACTTTGGCATCCGTTTAACGAACTCACAAAGTATAGTACTTTGGCATCCGTTAGTTGGTTCCTGAATCGATCGGACAGAACTTCGCTTTGGTGATTATTGGTTATAACACCAACGTATAGAGTAAAGAAGAAGAGAAATGAGCAAAGGAAAATGAATTCCTAAGCTTCTATTTATAGGTAGGAAAAGGAAACTTCTAGGAAGTTTCCCTTGTATTTCTAGGAAGTTTCCTATAGCTTTTCTAGGAAGTTACTTATGCATTTTCTAGGAAACTTCCTATACACAGATGTCTATCCTCTTACACCTTCCTAGCACCTTCCTTTGATATTATCTATTTATATTTATATATATATATTTCTGATTAGTAGATCTTACTTAGCTTAATTAATCTTGCTTAACTTAATTAATCATACTTAGCTTAATTAATCTGGTTTAGCTTAATTAATCCTACATAATTAATACTGAACCTAATTAATGGATTAATTAACCTACTCAGTTAACCTAGCTGCTAAGTTTATTTAACTATTAAGTTTACTTAGCTACTAAGTACTCTAGCAGTTTCCTGATTACGAGTTCTAATTTCTAGACACAATGGAACTCGTATTAGTGTACTAACTCAATTCAACTTTAACGACAATCACGAGATAAAACCCTCACAACGATTTACAAGTGTAATACTTAACAATTCAGCGGATTCACAACGAATGACAGAGTATAGTCCGAGGTCGGACAGTACTTCAAACATTCAAGTCGAAATCACGATGAATAACAAAGTATAACTCAATTTGAGCAGCACTCAGACAATCGTTGGATAGTTATAATCGATCGGATAAAGTATCGTACCAGTGATTAGAGTTATTACCCTAATAACGGGCAGAGTTTAGGGATTTAGAGGGCAAAATCCCGAGCTATTATTTACAAAAATAAAAGCTGACGGAAAGAAAAGAATTGAACAGCGATTGAGTTAATACCCTGATTGCGGCAGCATTTCGATACCCGTGTGTGTTAATTGTGGTAAACCGAGTATAACTCAGTACGTATAACGAATTCTTTTGTCGTTTAAAAGACAGAATTCAAGTGCCAACCCCCTCTATTTATACTGAATTTTTGACTTTCTCGCGTGTCGCGACAGGGACACCTGGTCCTGTCGCGTGGCGCGACGGGTAACATTTTAGGGTAGGGTAGGTTCGTGTCCCAGTAGGCTTGCTGAGTTGACAGTTCGACGAAATTTACGTCCTACAGCAAATTATGAAGATAATTATCAGCTAGGTTTGTCCCCCTCTGAATTTTAGGGGCCCTGATCCTGATTCTGATTGTTCTGAAAATTTTAGGGTTTATGCAGAATTACTTGGGTGTCTCAATTAGGGTCTCCTTATTGGATAATTATCATACTAAGTATTAAATTTAGTGAGAGTTGTTACATTCTCCCCACCTTAATAAAAATCTCGTCCTCGAGATTTGGATTATGATATTTTCTTGGGTTATGTTTCTTCTTTTAATTAAGAGAAACAATGTATCGTGGAATGGAATCAAAGGATATTTTGAGGGGTTATGAATTTTGAAAATAGGAATGATTTATAGAAACAATTGGATTCAATATCCGAAATGAACTTACTTTGATCAATTGAGGGAGATTCTGAATTGATAAATATCTATTTGTGAATGGAAGTATGGAAAATAATCTGTTAATGATTTAAATAAAAACTGCGAAATGGTACTAGACAACAGAATTTTAGTGTATCGTAATCTGAGTACATAATTGTACCAAGAATATGACAAATCAAACGAATGACTCATGAGTAGGGTTTAGCACAGGCTACAAATCTATTCGGACGCTACAAAGTGTTTGTAAAGAATTCAATGATGACCGAATAAATTTATTGTTTTTGAATTTGAGAGTTTCAAGGAGGCGAATCTGGATATTTCAAAAGATGAAATGTTCAAACGAATAAGATGAAATGGTATATATATATATATATATTTTTTTTCAAGGTGATTGGGTTCAAGCCAGAAGATATATGATCTATAGAAAAATGAATGTGAAGAACTTTTTGGAATTAGTAAAATTCTTTGTCAGAAGAAAACTTACCTTGATTGGTACCTAGGGAAGACTTAAGATTGACCGGTTCAAAATGAAATGAAAACAGGAAAATGATTCGTCAAATATTGAATTATGATATGAAAAAAATCAATGTGCTGCGATAGGTGATTTGTAAAAATACATGAAAAGACAATAAAGTTAGTGTATTTTTGTCTTAATACATAATTGTATTAAGATGATTTTAATCAAATGTTTGATTAAAGATAGGTGATATTTTAGTTATTAAATATCTTTTTATGTTATCATAAAGTAGAATAATAAATATAGATATGTTTGAAATATCAAAATCCGTGGGAACTTTTGACAAAATAATGATATAGGTTTACCCAATATTCTAGAACTCATGATTATTATTTGTAAAATCAAGTGTGTTTAATTATAAGGTTTTATAATAAGGTATTTTAAATCATAAATGTTTATTTTAATATCAAGCATACTTAAATATTGGTTGGCGTAAATAACATTTGATATTCTAATATATATATACATAAAATTTCTATAAGTATATAATGGTGGTGAAATATTAATCAAGATGATATTTATTTATAATATGTCTTGTTTATGAATACTTAGACGATTATTTAGGTAATTTTATTCGTCCCTTTAGTTGTTTTATGAAAATATGTTTTCTCTTTACAGTACGAAAAATATTTTTACATATAATTGAAATTTATTAAATAAATATAATGACTTAATTTATGTATATTAAAGAGTTATTATCATGGTTGAATATTGGTTAGTGCTGCCTTGTTTAAGCATAGGTGGCCAGTCCATGCCTAACTAAGGCTATGCTATCCAATACCTGTCTTGATAATAATCTTAATACCTAAAATAATATTAATACCTACTATTATTAATATTTATCAAAAATAATTAATTTACACGAGATTAGCGAAATTTTCCAATTTTGTGAAAAATGTTACCACAAGGTGATCGTAATCAAAGAAATGATTTAATGAACTCGAAGACTAAACAAGCATGTTATGGTTCACGAGAATTGAAGTGCTCGTTGGGACTACTTTGAATATGATGGCTTCAATCCATCATATGGGACTTTGAATTGAATACGAAAATGCGAGCAAGTTCAAACAATTGAACTTTGGTGTAAACAAAATGAGTTCAAGAAAGTTCTGACATGGTTACAACAAAACCATGTATACCATTAAAAGGAAATCGAGTTTTTCAAAGGAAAAATTTATCGATCAAATATCAAAGAGTAATCATTTTGCAAAACGCGGTAATGCAAAGATCAAGTATAATGAAATGATATTTGAGGTTGGATAAAACAATAATTTGGAATGAAGCCTTCCTAGGGTCTTATAACTCATATGAACCACATGCACAACAAATAGTGTATGGATTTACCAAGAAACGAAATAGATCACTATTTGCTATTATGAAAGAATTCTTTATGGTATGATGACCATTACAAGAACACGAAAGTCAACTTATTATAGGCAGAAGTCAGAATTGCTACGAAAGGAATATAAGAACTTTTATCTGAAATTTTGTGTGATAACCGTTGTTACGTGACAGTACCAAGGAATGTCAAATGAAATGAAATGAAATAGGGAATTTGCAAAACTATATGACTTCTTTTGTAGTGCTAATAATTATGACCCAGGTTAGACTATGCACCGATGATTGTGAAATCTTGTTCCAACGTACCTCAGCGAAATGTAGATCGTTTGTAGGATCACGTGGCAAAGTGCTTCGTTTTGATTAGTAGTTTTCTACTGACAGAATTAGTATTGGTGTCATCGTGCCCAATTTATACTTTTCAAAGTTCTTGCCTTGGAAAGTCGTGTGTGATATATTTCAACGTCTGTGGACGTATATTTTAAGTTTCATGTGTTTTCTTGTGCATTAGCACAACTTTATATGTTTCTTACTTGTGCATTGTAAATTTTTATACTTTCGATGATATCCCATCTTTAAAGGGTTCTCATTGTATGAGTTACGAGGTAAATGATCAAACAAAATAATGTTTGATATTGGAAAAGAGATTCCTGATAAAGAATTCTAGACACGGATGCTTGTGCTTTATTTCAATTTGTCAATTCTTATGGTTTTTTGGAATTTCCTTATAGATATACCTATCTATATAATCACATATTTCACATGCTGAAATAAACATACCATTTATCAGGTCAATGTATTTAACAGACTGATATTTCCAAGAACCACTCAGGTATTTGGTCATGATACTATTTAGGGAAATCTTGTCACTGATTTGACATATCATTTACCCCGTCTTATCCGGTTTGCGCCGGAGCGGTAATCTCAATATGTCCGGACAAGCTGGAGAGTCTGCTACTCTATACCCAGTTTTGCCGGAGAAAATTTTCTATTTCCCATAAATAGTATCTTTTCAAAAAGTGCCTCTTTTATTAGGGCTTTTATCCAGAATCAAGGAAATTTGTATTCCCATAACATCTCTTATTCTAGACCAAATAATATCAATTAGCAAGAATAAATAGCAATTAAGTGCTATTGCCTGCTAACCGTCATACCAGTATCCATTACATTATACTTATATAAGTAATTTACCTTAAAGTTTATTTTAAGGCAAAATTCTTAAGTTCAAGTCTAAATACCATCTGGAGTGCTATCAAATAATATTAAGTTTCTAATTCTCCATTTCACTTAGGTATTATTATAACACCTAATGGTGTAAACCAGTGGCTTAGCTTATACTAATGCATCTTTTCTTATGTTCAAGTCTAACTGCTATCAGCTGTGCTATCATTTAATAGAAATCTCCTAACTCTTTTTATTTAAGCTTAAGTATTATTATCACAACACTTATAGGCTTAAAGCAGTGGCTCTGATACCACCTTCTGTCACGTCCCCCGACCCACCCTGGACGGAATCGGGAGCCGCGAGCAGTCCAGTGGTACCGGTGATTATTTTGAAAAACATTGCAGCGGAAATTTCATCAGGACCGTGAGTTAGGAAAATATCAGAGTTTAGAAACACCGGATTTTATTTAAATGGATGGAATGAATTCCAAGTTTTACAAAGGTAGCTTTTAATAAAAACAATATTTCTTAATTTGATTTAATTAATAAAACAAGCCACTTCTTGATGCCTTCGGTGCCGGATCCAATTCTTACTCCAATATACTGTAATTACCTGAAACGCGTTTTAAAAAGGTTTTGTCAGCGGGAAATACTGAGTGAATCATTCTGTTTTCTAAAACGACCCGTTAGTTATAATTTACAGTATTAAGAGCGATTACAATGTTTCTATCAACCAATTATCAAGAATGGGTATTTGTCACTCGATTCATTTCTGTGACTGTGGTCATACCACTATTGGGTCCCGTTGCCCTAATAGTGACGGTGTACTCACACAGAGTAATAATAACTCACATAGAGTAATATTCACTCACATAGAGTGATAATAACAGTAATGTGCACAATACCCCACATACCAGCTGTAATTTGGTGATTACAAAGACTTAATCCCTGTAACTATAACCTTGAAAATAATTTGAGGTATTGTAATATTTACTCACAAACGGTGAGAAAACAGTTTAAAAAGAAGAATGACTCACTTTATAAGCATGCAAGATTGAGTTAACAAGCTTCTTGATTCTACTTCTTCCGATAATTAAGCATGCACTTTATTATTCTGGATCTTCTGATGATTTGATGGTTTGTTTGATTGTGAGTGTGTAGTTGGGAGTATTTTTGGTAGTTATATAGTTTAACAGAATGGAATACGTATTTGTGTAAAACCCAAATCAAACCTTAACGATAGTCACGAGATTCGAACCTTAACGAAATTCACAAAGTGTAACACTTTGGATTCCGTTTACCGAAATCACAAGGTATAGTACTTTGGCATCCGTTTAACGAACTCACAAAGTATAGTACTTTGGCATCCGTTAGTTGGTTCCTGAATCGATCGGACAGAACTTCGCTTTGGTGATTATTGGTTATAACACCAACGTATAGAGTAAAGAAGAAGAGAAATGAGCAAAGGAAAATGAATTCCTAAGCTTCTATTTATAGGTAGGAAAAGGAAACTTCTAGGAAGTTTCCCTTGTATTTCTAGGAAGTTTCCTATAGCTTTTCTAGGAAGTTACTTATGCATTTTCTAGGAAACTTCCTATACACAGATGTCTATCCTCTTACACCTTCCTAGCACCTTCCTTTGATATTATCTATTTATATTTATATATATATATTTCTGATTAGTAGATCTTACTTAGCTTAATTAATCTTGCTTAACTTAATTAATCATACTTAGCTTAATTAATCTGGTTTAGCTTAATTAATCCTACTTAATTAATACTGAACCTAATTAATGGATTAATTAACCTACTCAGTTAACCTAGCTGCTAAGTTTATTTAACTATTAAGTTTACTTAGCTACTAAGTACTCTAGCAGTTTCCTGATTACGAGTTCTAATTTCTAGACACAATGGAACTCGTATTAGTGTACTAACTCAATTCAACTTTAACGACAATCACGAGATAAAACCCTCACAACGATTTACAAGTGTAATACTTAACAATTCAGCGGATTCACAACGAATGACAGAGTATAGTCCGAGGTCGGACAGTACTTCAAACATTCAAGTCGAAATCACGATGAATAACAAAGTATAACTCAATTTGAGCAGCACTCAGACAATCGTTGGATAGTTATAATCGATCGGATAAAGTATCGTACCAGTGATTAGAGTTATTACCCTAATAACGGGCAGAGTTTAGGGATTTAGAGGGCAAAATCCCGAGCTATTATTTACAAAAATAAAAGCTGACGGAAAGAAAAGAATTGAACAGCGATTGAGTTAATACCCTGATTGCGGCAGCATTTCGATACCCGTGTGTGTTAATTGTGGTAAACCGAGTATAACTCAGTACGTATAACGAATTCTTTTGTCGTTTAAAAGACAGAATTCAAGTGCCAACCCCCTCTATTTATACTGAATTTTTGACTTTCTCGCGTGTCGCGACAGGGACACCTGGTCCTGTCGCGTGGCGCGACGGGTAACATTTTAGGGTAGGGTAGGTTCGTGTCCCAGTAGGCTTGCTGAGTTGACAGTTCGACGAAATTTACGTCCTACAGCAAATTATGAAGATAATTATCAGCTAGGTTTGTCCCCCTCTGAATTTTAGGGGCCCTGATCCTGATTCTGATTGTTCTGAAAATTTTAGGGTTTATGCAGAATTACTTGGGTGTCTCAATTAGGGTCTCCTTATTGGATAATTATCATACTAAGTATTAAATTTAGTGAGAGTTGTTACAACAAAGATTCCTTCTTCCGTATCAGCAGAGTACCCTGAGAGGGCAGGCTGAGAAGAGGAGGTGCCTTCGCTCCTAGGCGAACCAGACAATTGACGATACGCGTCAGAGGGTCCTTGGTCGCTCATACTGTAAACTAACAAATAGTCAGATAACACATAGCAAGTAAATAAAATTATGCACGTATTTCCGTAATTTATTTCCTAACATTTTGAATTTTGATGTCAGCGGAACACTTCTGTGGCTGAATCAGTGGCATAGCTCTGATACCACCTTCTGTCACAGCCCCCGATCGCTAGTTCCCGGGAACGGGCGGCCGTGAGCCAGTTTCGGTGGTATCACATTTATTTATCCAATTTGGCAGCGGAAATTTTCATCAGGACCGTAGTTAGGAAATATGTTATCAGAGTAAACCACCACATTTTATAATATTAAACACATGGGTAAAACCCAAGTTTTCAGTACATATAATTTCATAGGGGTACACCCTATTTTATTTAAGAAAAACATCTATTTCTTTTTAGGTAACTTTATTGCCACTTTTCCAAGCCTTCAGTGCTGTCCAGCTGGTTTCTATTTGGCTTTCACATTTTGTTACCTGAAACGCGTTTTAAAAACATTTTGTCAGTGGGAAATACTGGTGAGTGAATCCCAGTTTAATCAAGTTTAAATAAAACCAATTTGCAGTATTGAGGGCACATCCGCAATTACATTTGTTTCCAAGACATCACAATTAACATCAGTGGTACGGTCATACTCAACTTATGGGATGTTACCACGCCAGTAATCAATTTTGTATACAAAACCCCAACATACCCACTATAATTGTATTCTTTACAAATACTTAATAACTGCTTTGTATATATTTAATTAAGTGAGGTTTTGTAAAAACAGTAACCAAAAAGGTTTACAAAAAGTGGATCAACTCACAAAAATGAGTTCATAAAAAGAAGGATCACTCACATTGCTGTTTTAGGTTATCCTTTAGGGTTTCCTGGTGAATATCTATAATTTACACAAATGCACATGTGTTAGTATAATAACCCATTTTAACATTAGTAATACCCTCCCCGAGACGGCATTCCAACGACTACGTCGGGCAGAACCACGACAGCCGTTACGGAACCCTAGATCAATCGGGCAGCGTATCTAATACGTCTCCAGGGGTTATAATACTTACATCGTAGCAGAACCTCGCTAATTAGGGGGTATAATGCCCGGGTATAATAACGCCACTACAGAAAATTGAGATTGAAAGAAAGAAATGAACGATCGGACTGAAGGCCCGTTGCCTTCTATTTATAGGGCTGTAATTGCGTCTTCACGCGGCCCGCGTTAAGAATGGGCCAAGCTTACGCGGCCCGCGTCAACGCTGGGTCAACGCGTAGCTTGGCTAGTAGGCTTGTCGGGTGTTGGGCCACGTGGCCGCACCGGGCTTTGCCACATTCTGAAACACTCGCGGCCCGCATCAACTTAAACAAAATCATACGCGGCCCGCATGAACTAAAGATTTCAGCGGAGTCCGGTTACACCTTAATGCGGCCCGCGTTAAGTTGAGGTGAGGTCCTACGTGGCCCGCCTCAACTTAAGATTTAAGGTTTTTAATTTATTTTATATGTTATATTGTATTTTGGGCTCGGTTTTCACATACGGGGTGCATATAAAGACATATTGAGACATTTTAAGATATATTAGGGGTGTCAGAACTATTTTGAGGGTGTTGGTTTTATCGAGGGTTATTACAGTTTGGGTTGGACTCACCCATGCACTATCTGAAATGGGATATATGATCCCATGGTCCAACCACTTGATTACCTCTTTCTTTACTACTTCTCGCATGTTAGGATTAAGCCTCCTTTGTGTATCCCGTGCAGGCTTCGCATCTGCGTCAGTAGTAATTTTATGGATGCAAATAGAAGGACTTATACCTTTTAAATCAGCGAGAGTCCACCCGATCGCTGCTCGATGGGTCTTCAGCACCTTTAGTAGTGCTTCTTCTTGTTCTTTCTCCAAATTAGCTGCAATAATTACCAGGAGAGTTTGGTCCTCTCATAAGAACGCATACTTTAAATGCGCGGGCAGCTCTTTCAATTCTACATGTGGTGGGCTAATTAGTGACGGTTTCAACCCTGATGAAATCTCAGCCAGAAGGCTCTCCACTTGATGGGACCATGGAGGCCTTCTCTCCTACAACGCTTGCACCTCCAACTTCCGAACTTCTTCTTCTAAATCACACATGTGATTTTCTTCTACCCTGTCACAAAACAAACAAAACTCGGGCACCTCATCCTCGACATGAGGATAACATCCATCTATGATATCTGCCATGAAACATTCATCGCTTTGAAACATGTCAGAAACGTTAGAAAACACATTCAATCGGACCTTTCTATTACCAAATGTCATGTCGACAGTGCCGATGCGACAGTCGATCTAAGCATGTGCAGTGGCTAAGAAAGGTCGGCCCAAGATAACATTTGGTTGATTGACTTGATCAGCAGAGACATAGTCAAGCACCAAAAAGTCAATAGGAAAGTAGAATTCTTCCACCTTAACTATCACATCGCGAACTATCCCTCAAGGAAGCTTAGGGGTCAAATCTGCCAACACAACAGTTGTGTCAACGACGCAATGGACCAAAATCATATTGGTCGTACAAGCTTCCCGGAAGGATACTCACGCTAGCCCCGAGATCCAACAACGCCCTACTCATTTTAAAATTACCAACTTGTATTGAAATTAAAGGCGTCCCGGGATCCCGTAGCTTAGGTGGAAGGACCCCATTCAATACGGCACTAACTGTATCAGTGAGATCAACTTTTTTAGGGACTTTGTGCTGCCGTTTTTGAGTGCACAAATCCTTAAGATACTTAGCATAAGCCGGAACCTGTTTAACGGCGTCAATTAAGGGTAAGTTGATTTTTACTTGTTTAAATACCTCTAAAATTTCCTCCGGTTGAGGTCCCCTTTTATTGATTATTTTCGTATTACCCGGATCCTTCAAGGCTTCAGGAAAGGGAGGTAGAATCGGTTCCCCTTCCTTAGCCTTGATTGGCTCAGAAGTTGTAGCACATGTGTTTTTAACGTTACTTTTAACAATGTTTTGTTCCAACTCATCGTCACTCTCACCATTTTCACCTAAATCCTCCACCACACCATCAACGGGCTGTGGTGAGGTGTCGACCTTTTGATAATTCCTACCACTACGTAAAGTACTTACCTGGCCGACTGGACTGCCTTTCTTTTGATGAGCGGGATTTGTTGTTGTATCACTTGGTAATTTCCCACTATTCTGCTTTAGCTCCTTCATCTCGGTTGCAAGTTGGGCCATTTGTGTAGTTAATGATTGAACGACCTTATCTCGCACCTCATCCTTTTGAGCACGATTTTGTAACTCAAGCCTTTGATTTTGTAAGTCAAGCTGAATTGCTTTTAACATCTCCATCATATCATTATTCCCTGAAGTGTTAGAAGACCCAGTTGGTCCTCTTTGATCGTTTTGGTAGCCACCCTGAAAGTTACCTTGAAATCGGTTCTGATTGAAATTTCTTTGACCACCAGATTGATTGTTGCCTTGAAATCCCGGATTTAGCTGATTATTCGTATTCCCATAGCTAAAATTCGGGTGATTTCTGAGGCCCGGGTGATATGTGTTGGACTGCATGTTGAAATTTCTTCCACCACCCCCGCCTTGCACAAAGTTCACATCCTCAATTTCACCATGAATGGTTGGGCATTGATCCGCTATATGCCCTAGATCTCCACAATGTCCACACAACAGAAACTGACCACTTACCTCCGGTGGATTCTCTACTGCTCTTACTGTCGAATGTCGTGCACTTCTAGAAGATTGAGCTTTGCGTTTTGTCGCCCTTGCGATTCTTTCTAAATATTCCCAATCATCCTCTTCGTAATTCGTTCCAAAAGTACCATTGGATATTGAATTTACATCCCTTGCATCTTCATATGTTAGGCCTTCGTGGAATGTATTCATAAGCTCCCACAAATATATACCATGATGTGGACAGTTCTTGAGCATCATTTTGAAGCGATTGAATGCTTCGTGAAATAACTCACTGGGCTGTTGTCGAAAACCCTGAATATCCCTACTTGCGTTGTTAGTACGCAAATGAGTATAGAATTCATCTAAAACTTGTTGCTGCATTTCACCCCATGTGAAGATCGAAGCTGACAGTAGCGAATGGAACCATTGCTGCGCTTTGTCTTCGAGTGTGAATTGGAAGAGTACCAACTTCACATCATCAACGGAGAAACCTTGACTGTTGATTGTGTTACAACGTGCATCATATGCAGCAATGTGTAGATATGGTTCTTCATGTGCGTGACCATGAAACTTAGGCAGACTGGATATTGATTATGTTCGTACTTCGAATGACCGCCCTCCTTGTAATTGCGGGATCACAACCAGTGATGGGTTGTTAGCTATAGCAGGCCTGAAGTGGCTCTCGATACCTCGAACTGGACCCTGATTATTTCGCCATGGAATACCTTCCGGTAAATTCACCGGTCGGTGTAAGTTTCGCGGTAGTGGTCTTACCTGACCCGGCATCTGAGGTACCGGTGGTGGTAACGGAATATCCACAACCGGCCTTCTCGGAACAGGTTGCTGATTGATTGGGTCAGGTTGATTATATTGCTGTTGCATCGGTATCAGTTGCACCTGTGGTTGTTGATATGGAACTTGTTGTTGCTGCACAAATGTTTGATAACCCAGTTCCCTTGATTAACTCCTTCAAATCCACCTGCCTCAACTGTTTGCCTCTCGTAGGTACCCGTATTAACCACTTGTCACTCGTTTTGACCAACGTAGTTATCATATTCCTCAAAGCCATCGTCGAAATCCCCTGAATTATTTCCTTGATCATAAATGGTCGATCTGTAAAGATATGGCATTGGCTGACTTTGCTGTGAAATAACCGGTCGGGTGGCTGGCGGAATTGATGTTGCATTAGGTGCTAGAGTCTGACTCGGTGATGCAATATCATCGGGAATGATTCTAACATAAGGAGACGAATGCTGTAAATTGACAGTCTGGGTTGCAGTTGGGTATTGAAGAGATGTTGCTTGGATGGAAGTTGGTTGAATGTTATCAAAGTTTGGGAAAAAGGTTGAGAATGATGGTACTGGAGATGTAGAGGTAGGTTGTGTAGACTGCGGTGGTGGTGGTG
Organism: Helianthus annuus; assembly: GCF_002127325.2. Lineage (NCBI taxonomy): Eukaryota > Viridiplantae > Streptophyta > Magnoliopsida > Asterales > Asteraceae > Helianthus > Helianthus annuus. The sequence continues at coordinate 143,138,922 of NC_035439.2, forward strand.
GAACTGGTACGGTAGTGTTTGGTGAAGGGTGGGTAGGTGTTGGTGAAAATTGTTGCTGTGGAAGTGGGTCTTGCGGTTGTTTCTCCGGGGTTGCTGAGTTCTCCATTGTCTTAGATGTTGGTATAGGTCATTGTAGAATCTTGTTCTCACGATGTAGTACTCGCTTTGTATGCTTTACTGTTCTCTCGAACTCTGGGTCGAACACTAATGGTGATGACTTCCCGGAATTCCGAGTATGATGCATACACTTCCTAGATCACCTGCACAAACAAAAACAAGAAAACCTCGCGTAAATCCGAACAAAACAGAACAAACTAAAAAGAGACAATATTTTTGGATTTTTGTATATTTAACTAAAACTAGAACATAACACTAAGCACTTTGCGCACGCCTCCCCGGCAACGGCGCCATTTTGATGTCTGTCGTTAAGGACATGCAAAAACCGAAATAAACTAGTAGCTAGAGTAAGTCGGATATCGAACCAAGGGAGGATTGTGGAAAGTGTTATTATGCTAAGTATTGATTAACTATTACTGAATTGAAAAATCGGTTTGTTTGATTATGTGAAAGAACTAAATTAGCGAATAAAAATTGTGATTTAAATCAATAAGAGAAAAGATGGTTCCTCCAGATTTCAGGTTTTGCAATTAACTTCAACTATGTGTTTAATCGTAACCTACATAGACATAGGTGTTAAACTCGATTAATTAATTGTGATAACCAACGACTAAGTACTCCGGTCAATACATAACAGGAGGTTATCGAATGATTATCAATTACAATTTACAAACCCTAACCCCATGTCAAATATATCCCAATTACTAGAACTCTCGGGAACTGAATGCTTAGAAATTAAGGTTTAAATAAATGTAATTGTTTACAACCAATAAATCAAATCAATGGTGAGAAGCATCAAATGCTTAGATCACCAGATTAAAACGATTGCATCAAACACATAGTATCAATCAACTTACAAAACCCTCCATCCGGAGGAAACCACAAAAGTTTAGCCGCTCATCTCGCACAAAAGATCTTCAAAAGCTTGAATTGATGAGTAGTTCATGGTTGATTCGATGATTGGAATGAGAATCTTGATGGATTTGGATGAAATAAGCCTTGAATCTTCAGTCTTGGAGTGCCTTGATCGACCTTTGAATGATAGATTCGGTAAGATGTGAAGATATGAGAATGATTGATTGAACTTGAATGCCAAAAAGTTGCCTCCTTGCTTCCCTAGTTGATCCTTTATTAAAGAATAATGAGAAACTAGGGTTTTTATCTTATAAAAACCCACCAAAATCATCAAATTCGCGCCCCCTTTTGCCCCAGCGTCACCCACGGTTTAGAACCTTGGGCCACAGTTTACATCAGAGCGGGCACAATTACCTCCACTGTGGGTGAAGGTCTGATCCGTGGGTCACAGTATAAACTCCCTGTTGTTTTTTTATCCTTGCAGCCCCATATCGTGACCCACGGTTTGTGTACCGTGGGTGAAAGCGCAAAACATCAGCTCCCCATAAATACCTACATAGAACTTTCAGCATATGTCACTTTTGGTCCCTAAACTTCAAGTTTTCACTTCTCTCACATATAACCATCATATATCTTTCATTTAATGACCCGAAGACCCCTCAAACTTCAATATCTCTTATTTCTTCAATATTTCAACTATAATTAACTTCCAATTAATTACCAAACGGCCCCTATACTTTGTAGAATCTTGTTTCTTGCACATTTAGGCACAAAGCAAGTTCCAATTAAATACCGAATGGTCCCTGAACTTTGTTCTTTCATACTCCTTTCACTCGTGGGCGTTCATATCACCCGAACAAACTTCAATATTCATCCTCGAGCTGCAATATCCCATCCAATGCTTGCAACTCCATCTTTATCCATTATAAACACACCGAATTACGTGCTTAACCTGCAAATCACCAAATTCTCGTAATTACTTCATTCTAAGCAAGTAAACACATCAAATATACATAAAACATCATATTTAGACACTCTAAAGCTCGGGTTTCACCCTCTCCATCAACCACCCACAATCACCACATACCGCCGCCATCACCACTGACAATCAACCTCGCCCAAGATTGTTTCAAATCTGAAAAGGGGTAATGAGCTCTAATTTGGGGGCTAAGTTTTGCTCGGATCCAGTGAAGAGAGGCTAAGATGTACTCAGATCCAGCGAAGAAGGGCTAAGGTTTACTCAGATATAGTGAAGAAGGGGCTAGTAATTATGGAAGTGATGTTCTAGATTTAGATTAAATTGTTAGCCATTTGTATTTGTGCGCACCGACACTTGAATTTTTGGTTTGAATATATGTGTTTGGAATCATTTACATACGTACTGTTTGAAATTATTTACATACGAGCTGTTTGAAATCATGATGAGTGTTTACATATAAACTTTATAAATTATTGGATATTGAAGCATGTAAAATCAAGTCATTAAACGGTGTGAATATGTGGTTTAGAGACACAGAGAGAGGCGGGGTGGTTGGTGTTGGTGGCAGCTAGTGGTGGTTGATGGTGGTGGCCATTAGGGTTTATAAATTTAAAGTATAAAATAAATTTTGAATTAGTAATAATATGATTTTATATATATAATATACATATGGTTAAATATTTATTATTTCAATATATATATATATATATATATATATATAATTACCAAAATGCCCTTCTAGCTAACAAACATATTGGATGTAGTTAGGGTCACAAAGCAGAGTAGAGAAAAAGTAATAGGGTAAATTACACTTTTCGTCCTTTATGTTTGTAGTGGGTTGCAATGGATGACCTTTAACTTCAATAATTACAGTCACAATTATTTATTTAGAAAGCTCATTACACCTTTCGTCCTTTAAGACTGACCAGGTTAAAAATTTAAGTTAAATCCATTCACTTAAAGGTATCATGGTCATTTCATGCTTTTATTTAAATTTTTCTTAATAAATAAAACAAAAAATTACATATATAATATATCTCCCCCAATTCCTAACCCTAATCACTCATCCATCTCCTGCTTCTTTCTCCCTCTCTCCACAACAAAGAATGGAATGAAGTTCATCAATAGGCATTGAACATTCAGAGGAACACAAAGCAGCATTAGCAAAGGCTGCTGCACTCGAAGTTTCAGAAGTTTATTCGCCCAGCGAATATGGAACCTTTCGGAATGTTCCAGAAGACACTCCTCCGATTGGGTCATCAAGAAGGAGAGAAAACTGGGATGAGTTAGCGGGTCAGCTTTTTGAGACTTTTTGAGACTGATGAATCGGGTCAAATGGTGTTGAAGACCAATTGGTATTGAAAAGTAAACAAAAACACTTTTTTAGAAGAATATATACAATTGAAAGGAAGAAGGATAAACTGGTTGTCGTACCTGGTGATTCTCGACGGCATCAAGTTTATTGAAAAACCCTAAATACTCGAAGAGGGGTTTTTAAGTTCAGCATCAGAAACGACCGATTTATGGTGTGTGGTGTTGTACTCTACAATTTGACTTGATTGAGAAACCCTAAACTCGCAATTCTTGTTTTCTCTAAAGAAATCGCTCATTAATCAAACAACAGAGTTTGGTTAGGTGGTCGACGGTGTTGGTGATGACGGTGAGATGATGATAGTGGTTCGGATAGGTGGTCGATGATGTTGGTGACGATGGTGAGATGATGATGGTGGTTTGGGTTTATAATCAAACAACAGAACTGGTATGTAGAGAGAGAGAGTGTGTGTACATGGGAGAAAGAGAGAGAGAGAGTACAAGGGAGATGAGGATAGTGGGTTAGGTTTATAAATTTTATATAGGTTTTTAAATTTCGATTTTTTTTTGTATTAAATGACTATTTTGCCCTCATATGGGTTGCACATGACCTCACTTAACTGAAAGTTTTAACTTAGGGTCAAAGGACCTAAGGTGTAACAGATTTTACAAATAAAGGACTGTGACTGTGATTATCAAAGTTAAAGGTCATCCATTGCAACCCGCTACAAACATAAAGGACGAAAAGTATAATTTACCCAAAGTAATAACATAGAGAAAAATGACGCGTTTTTTTTTTAAAGTTAACGTTTTTAGATTAATTTACTACGCATATAAAATACTGGCCGAATTACATCAATATCGCAGGTAAGCGAGCAACAAGCTGCGCCGCTACCCCTTTCTGAATAGCAAACCCTAGCCTATTAAAGACAAACCCCTGCCCCCTGTTGATGAGCAACTGCCGTGGACAACCTTTTGGACCCTAGTCAACAAGCGAAGGGGACAAATGCATCTTGGTTATCAGCACATGCTTTAGCGTGTTTATCCACCTTTTTAGATTCCGCTTTTCTTATCACTTGTCCTGCTACAAACCCGCTTTCTCTTAAACCAGCTAAGGGAGACACATTTAAATAATTAACGCAAAACCATTCAAATGACCAAAACACGTGAACCAAAACCGAACTTTAACACTATACTTTAAACTATACCCTAATTTGAAATTATATGATTCTTCCACCGGAAAATAAAAAAGAAAACCAGAAGAGGGCAGTGGAAATATTCGTTAAACTTTATAAACGATAGCGTAACGCCGCCACCTCAACGTTCCCCTCCGCCGTTTGACGTCTCCGGCACCGTTCCTCCGTCTCTCTAACGCCGTCGTAAGTTCTCATCTCCGCTATCTATCAAACTTTTCAATCAGTCACTCATTCTATGTCTTTATGCATTCACTTTCAGTGAATTCGAGCTTTTAAACTCACTTTTGCGAGTTCATTAAACTTTTATTCGATTATAACTTCGAAAGTCTTTCTTTTTAAGTTCAAATTTGTGATTTATTTGTTTTATTCACTTGTCTGTAGCCTGTAATTGCATTCCTGTTTAATAATCAGTTATTCTGTTCAATTTTGCTGATTTTTAAGTCATATAGTTCTTCATTTCTGATAATATCTAGGGCATGCACCGATTTTTTTAACTCATAAATGATGGGTTTTTTTTTTTTTTTTTTTTTTTTTAATTTAATGAAAATTGATGACTGAAAGACAGTTATCTTTGAGTGATATGAATATGAATATATTTGTATCATGTTTGCAATTATTTGGACTAATGTTCGGGTTTTTGGTTGGGAAAAAGTGACCTGATAACCGACCCATTTAAAGTTCGGGCTGGTTGGGTTCGGGTTTTTGCTAGGAAAAAGTGACCCGATAACCGGTTGTTCGGTTTTAGGGTTTAGATGTAAAATGAAAAAAATGTTATTTTTTTTTTACAAAATTTCATCAAAATTCATATTACTACTAAAAAAATACCATCGGAATTCAAACATCATTCGACAATATAATATGATAATGTTCAAAAGGCCCAAGTCTTGATGTTCCAAATCCAAATACCACAGATTTCGAACCGAAACTCATCTATAAAAAAACAATAAATGTTTTTGTGTTTTCGGTTTTTCAGGTCGGGTTGTTCAGGTTTTGGCTGGGAAAGAGTGACCCGATAAGTGGCCGGTATAAGGTTCAAGTTTTTTAGGTATTCTCTAATTCGGATCCAGGCCGGGTTTCGGGTACAATGGACAACCCTACCATTAGCCACATCACCCACCTTTGTTTATTTCCTTTTGAGTAAATTACAAAAATCGTCCTTTATGTATGTCACTTATTGCAAACTGTGTCCTTTGTCTTCAATAATTACAGAAAACGTACTCAATGTTTGCAAACCCTTGCAAGTTATGTCCTTTAGCCCTAACTCAGTTAATTTTCGTGGTTAAATCTGACCAAATGGACCCCACATGAGGGTATTTTTGTGATTAAATCTGACCAAATGGACCCCACATGAGAGTAAAATGGCCAAAATACCCTCATGTGGGGTCCATTTGGTCAGATTTAACCACAAAAATTAACTGAGTTAGGGCTAAACTCTAAAGGACATAACTTGCAAGGGTTTGCAAACATCGAGTATGTTTTCTGTAATTATTGAAGACAAAGGACACAGTTTGCAATAAGTGACATAAATAAAGGACGATTTTTGTAATTTACTCTTTGCTTTTTCCTTGTTTAATTTGTTTTGGTTAAACGGTTAAACCATTACATGCTTTAGAGGGTTTAGTTAGTGAGAGCCCTCATTGCCTACGTGGCAATGACGTGACAGTCACTTTTACACTTTCTAGTTAAAACACTATACATAGTCTTATATATCTTTAAGGTACCACATAGCAAACTTGTACTGCATATTCCGATTGATTGTTCATATTTGCAAGTAACTGCATATCCACTTTAGAATAGAAAAATGTTGAGGATTATTGCTGCTTATTTTTACTTAATTCCCCGCTTATGTACCATCATTCTTACTGGACATCATTCTCTTGAAGATTTTTGTGCAATTATGGAAATCGGATCTTGTATTAAAGCTCCAAACGGAAGCGGTCCAACGTCATACGTAACTCGTGCAAGTTGCCTCAATGGACAATTTGTTCCAACCCAAAACCGCATTTCAAAGGCGTCATCTTATGTGACACTTCCTAACAAACTTTGCACATGCAAAGCAACTTTGAAGGAAACCAATAATAGCGTTGAAGCTGTCGAGAAGGTAATGGCTTGTTCTATTAGTTTATAATTTATATATTAGAGTTAAAGGCCATTTTAGTCCCTGTGGTTTGGGCCATTTTGCCAGTTTAGTCCAAAGGTTTCATTTTTAACCTGTGGGTCCAAAAAGGTTTCACAGTTGCCATTTTAGTCCACTGGGTCAACTTCATCCATTTTTTCTGTTAACGAGAAGGCCAATTCGGTCATTTTATATGGCTGAATTGCCCTTTAGTTAACAGAATTACATACAAAATGACCGAATTGGCCTTCTCGTTAACAGAAAAAATGGATGAAGTTATCCAAGTGGACTAAAATGGCAACTGTGAAACCTTTTTGGACCCACAGGTTAAAAATGAAACATTTGGACTAAACTGGCAAAATGGCCCAAACCACAGGGACTAAAATGGCATTTAACTCTATATATTATTATGTTTATTGTCATTTTTCTTTATTGTACTATTAGTTATTTACTTTTGCTGAACTTTTTAAATGTATCTATGTCGTCACTTTTGAAGCGTTCTCATGAACCATTTAAGACTCTTCTTATAGATTATAATATCTAAAGAGTAAAATGTCACTTTCGTCCCTGAGGTTTGGCCAGTTTTGCGACTTCCGTCCAAAGGTTTGTTTTTCCGCATTTAGATCCAACAGGTTTAAAATCTTGCCAAGTTTCATCCGGCTCGTTAACTCCATCCAATTTTCTCCGTTAAGTCAGGGTAATTTCCGTTATTTTTTGTTAAGTTAAATGGCAATTCGGTCATTTTCACTTTATGTACAAGTATTCAAAAAACTGAATTGTTCTTTAAGTTAACAAAAAAGACGAAAATACCCCCGACTTAACAGAGAAAAATGGATGGAGTTAACGACCTGGATGAAAACTTGCAAGACTTCTTCTGGATCCAGATGCGGAAAAACAAACCTTTGGACGAAAATCGCAAAACTAGCCAAACCTCAGGGACGAAAATGACATTTTACTCATATGTAAATTATTAGTTTAAATCTTCATGTACATATGTTGTTATGATTTCAGGTAAAAGTGCAGCCTTCTGAGACGGAGCTCTCAAGTTTAACCGCCATAAGTCCATTGGACGGGCGTTACTGGAATAAGGTCAAGGACCTATCTCGTTATTTGAGTGAATACGGTCTGATCTACTATCGGACTCTCGTTGAGGTATTTTTCTCACAAATCACCATCCTCTTGTTTGTCATGTAGATTTAGTTACTGTTTTCGTAATTTTTGATGTGTATACGTAGGGGTGTGAATTTCTGACACGAAACTAACACGACATTCGTGGGTTTGGGTTTAGTCTAAACGAGCCGGTTCGTGTCAACCCGGTTGGATTGGCGGGTTGACTCATTTAACTCTTTATTATTTTTTTACAATATGTTTTATGTTATGCCATACTTAACTTAAAAAGAGATATTGACATAAAATTTTATAATTAAATTGTAATTATATTATATACATTTGTTTTTTTAAGTAAAATCTCATATTTAATATATAATATATTATATTGCCAAAAAAAATTAAAAGATAAAAAAAATTCAGGTTGAACGGGTCGTGTTCGGGTCATATGTATGAATGTATGATACGATTTTCGGGTTCGGGATTGTCTAAAATTTTCAGGTTCCGGTCGGGTTGAACCCGCCAACCCACGAACACGACCCGTTTAGCACCCCTAGACTGTATCCTATATTACAAGTTTATCGTGGGAGGTAAGTCGACAAATGGAAGTGCATCATACGTAGTGGACATGCAAGTTCAATACAGATTTGACGTTTAATAAATTCGTTTATGCGGTTTTGTTACTTTAGATCAAGTGGCTGCTAAAGCTCTCGCAAATTCCCGAAGTAGTTGAAGTTCCAAAGTTTAGCAATGAAGCTGAAGCAAAATTGCAAGGATTGATTGACGGATTTAACGAAGCTGATGCGATTCAAGTGAAGAATATCGAGAAAATAACTAATCATGATGTGAAAGCAGTGGAGTATTTTCTTAAAACAAAATGTCAAGAAGATCCGGAGATAGCTAAGGTGTGTTATTCATGTTCTGTTTTAGAATGCGTAGATTTTGATATAATCTTATTAACGGTTCGGTTTCCGGTTTTGTTTTTTTGGTTCCGGTTTTAGCAGCGGTTCGGTTCGGTTTTTCCGTTTTTGGAACAAAATTACGTGAGATTCAAAAAAAAAGAAAAAAAGAAAGTATAATCCAAGATTTAAGAATCTTTCTTAGATGTTTACATTTATTTAACCTTTTTAATTAATATTGTTCACATAAATATAACCTTCTAATCTATTTTTATGTTTCTTCAACGTTTTTATTAAGAGATTTTCTTTTATTATGCTTTGAAAATCATTTAATTTTTATGTTAAAGTTTTGTTATTTCTTGGAGGCAATAGATATTTCAAAGATAAATAAATATGATTATGTTTTTATTATAAATAGTTAACATTCAAGAACAAAATTCATAATTCACAAATCAATATATAACAAACATTAAAAAAATGATCTTTTAGGTTCTTCGGTTTGGTTTCTTTTTCGGTTTTTTGTGCGGTTTTGTTTTTTTCGGTCCGGTAACTTCGGTTCTTTTTTTTTTCGGGTTTCGGTTTGGTGTTTTGTGCATGTACACTATCATGTTGATTTTTTTATTCGGGAAATTATTGCAGGTGCTCGAGTTTTTTCATTTCGGCTGTACATCTGAAGACATAAACAATCTTGCTCATGGACTAATGCTTAAAGAAGCAGTTAATTACGTTATTCTTCCGATCATGGATGATTTAATTAATGCTATATATTCTATGGCCGAAGCTAATGCTCACGTTTCTATGCTCTCTCGGACACATGGACAGGTAAATCTTCTTATTTTAACTATGAACTAGTCTTAAGCCCCCCACGTTGCGGGGCAGGGAGCGTAAAACCATGCTACCACCATTGCGGGGAAGGGGCGTAAACCGTAATAACCGAACGACGACCAAAACCAAGAAAAAACGTAAAACAAAAATGCGAATTTCTAGCATCAAGTGACTCACGTGACGTAAAACATAGATGAAGTCGATTTTATACTGACACGTATTAGAAAGTCGAGGGAGTCAAAGTGATATTGTATAAAGTTTTTTGAAAATGGGGGAGGGGGGCAAAGGTGACAACTTTGAAAGTTGAGGGGACAGGAAAAAAACCTTTTACTAAAAGGCAAAAGGGAAAAAGGAAAAAAACTCGAGGGACCAAATGTGACAACCAAACAAAGTTTAGTGGTCAATACCAAAAGTCACAAACTTTATTGTTCTTAACAATGTGTGAACCAAAAAGTTGTGTGAAAGTAAGTTTTCTGTAGTACAAAGGAGTAAAAAAAAAACCTCTATTGAATTTCAGGGCTATATGATAACTATTAACTTTATCAATGTTTAGGGGTAGAAAAGTAAATTACTAAAGAAAAAAGGAAAAAATAGAATGATTAAAGTATAGGAGCACAAATGAAAAGTTTACACTAAAAGACAAAACAGACTAAAAAACAAAATAGTTACTATTCATCGTTATGTATTAAATTAATATATATACATATAATAATAATTATAACTATAATCTTTTTAATCGTATGGCATTAATAATTTAAACGAGTAACTAATTTTCTAAGTCTGTTATATGTAGCCAGCCTCACCTACAACCTTGGGAAAAGAAATGATAATATTTGCCGAGAGGTTAAGCAGAGAAAGGCGAGATATTTCACAAGTAGAGATATTTGGGAAATTTGCCGGCGCAGTTGGTAACTATAACGCGCACGTTGCGGCATATCCTGATGTAATTTGGCCACATGTCGCAGAACAGTTCGTAAACTCTCTCGGATTAAGCTTTAATCCACACGTAACCCAGGCATGTTTTCTTTTATTCAATTTTATATTTGGATTGTCATATTAAAACTAGGGGCACAAACGAGCCGAGCCAAGCCGAGCCGGAGCTCGACCAGGCTTGAGCTCGATTAAATTATTAGAGCTCGAGCTCGCCTGGCTCGTTGATAGTTTCTCAAGCTTGAGCTCATCTGGGGATCGACTAGTTTATTATCTATTAAAAATAATAAGTTAAATGTCATTTTAGTCCCTGTGGTTTGGGTCATTTTGCCAGTTTAGTCCAAAGGTTTGAAACGCTGCCATTTTAGTCCAAATAGTTTCAAACGTTGCCATTTTAGTCCATTGGGTTAACTCCATCCCTTTATTTTGTTAACTAGAAGGGCATTTTGGTCATTTATTATGTAACTCTGTTAATTAGAAGGGCAATTCGACCATATAAAATGATCGAATTAACCTTCTAGCTTACAGAAAAAATGGACAGAGTTAACCTTGTGGTCTAAAATGGCAACGCTTGAAACTATTTGGACTAAAATGGCAATGTTTCAAACCTTTGGACTAAACTGGCAAAATGGCCCAAACCACAGGGACTATAATGGCATTTAACTCAAAATAATATTAATAATAGACTCGTGTAGGCTCGCGAGCTCGATAAGTGAAGCTCGGGCTGGGCTCCTTTACTAAACAAGCTTATTATTAGGTTCGGGCTCGGCCCGTAAACAAGTTTAAATAAGCTCGGCTCGGCTCGGCTTGTTTACTATACAACTTTAAATAAGGGGCAAATGTTATTAAATACTATTAAAAACTAATATTACACCAAGGCTCGATAAGGCTCAACGAGCCTGGCGAACTTAACATGCCAGTCGGGCTCGATAAATAAACGAGCTTTATTTTAGGCTCAAGCTTGGCTCGTGCTGGAACTGGATAAGGTAAGGCTCGACTCGTTTCGAGCTTTTCTCGAGCCGATTTCGAGCAGCTGTGAACCGCTCGGCTCTTGTTTGCACCCCTAATTAAAACATCTATATTTGATGCATCAGCTGACATGATCGGGAACCATATTTGTGATGCAGATTGAGTCTCATGACTACATGGCTAAGCTTTTTCATTCATTCATCCGGTTTAATAACATCTTACTCGATTTCGATAGAGACATATGGGGCTATATCTCTGTCGGCTACTTCAAGCAGGTGCACGTTTAACGAGATTTTTTAACGAGATTTCTAAGAAGTAAGCAATCGTTAATAACTATTTGATTCCGACGTTGTAAAAGCTTGTGTGTTGTGTAGGTAACGAAGGCCGGTGAAATTGGATCATCAACAATGCCTCACAAAGTCAACCCCATTGACTTTGAAAACAGTGAAGGCAATCTCGGGATAGGTAATGCGGTTTTCGACCATTTAAGCATGAAGTTGCCTATTTCACGTTGGCAGGTATGTCGTTAGATTATAAATGTATGAATCTAACGGTTATGATTTTACAATGCAATTATTTACTCGGTGTAATTACTGTTACGACTGTAGCGTGACTTGACTGATTCTACGGTTTTGAGAAATATTGGTGTCGGCTTGGGATATTCACTTCTGGCTTACAAGAGTGCACTTGTAGGAATTGGGAAGCTTCAGGTACATACACACACACGCACACATATATATATACACACGCACACATACACACATACATATATTGTTTATAATACCAATCTTGGGTGCCTTATGAATAGTAGTTTTTTTTTTTTTTAATTTGAGTTAATTACTATTTTCGTCCCTGTGGTTTGTCAAAAATCACTATTTCAGTCCATTAGTTTAAAAATTGCGATTTCAGTCCCTGTGGTTTCACTTTCGTAACCATTTCAATCCACCTCGTAACCATTTCAGTCCATGTACTAACAGAATAAATGGATTGAAATGGTTACGAAAGTGAAACCATAGGGACTAAAATTGTTACGATAGGGAAACCACAGGGACTGAAATCGTAATTTTTAAACTAATGGACTGAAATAGTGATTTTTGACAAACAACAGGGACGAAAACAGTAATTAACTCTTTAAATTTTTTTAGTGACTAATTTTCTTTTACATTCCTGATCTTTGATAACTTTAACATTTGGCCCCAACTTTAATAAAAGAGTAAAGTATATGGATAGTCCCTGAGGTTTTCCAAAATTTTGGATTTGGTCCCTCGCTTTCTAAAAGTACATGGATGGTCCCTGTGGTTAGCACTTTGTAACGCATTTCATCCCCAGCCCACAAACCTAAAGGTTTTAGGAGGTCAAGTTAGGGACTAAATGCGTTACAAAGTGCAAACCACGAGGACCATCCATGTACTTTTTGCCAAAAGCTGGGGACTAAATGCGTTACAAAGTGCAAACCACAGGACCATCCGTGTACTTTTGGAAAGCTAGGGACCAAATCCAATTTTTTTGGAAAACCACGGGGACTATTTGTGTACTTTAATCTTAATAAAAAAAATTCTTTTTTTTTTCATTTTCCTGTAACCGATTTACATTATAAACCCTGCCCTGAAGTTTAATGAAGTTATCATTTTGAGTTTTTAACGAATTTTCTGTTACGTGACGTTTTTTATGGGTTTCGTTTTTTTATATCAATGCTCCGTTTGAGTTATTTCTATCTACGTTCGACATGAATTTTCGTAATGTTGTTTATAAACCGCTTGGCGCTCATCTCTAAATACACATTGCAACATGTTTTTTTTTGTGAATTTTCATAACGTTGTTTTTAAACCAACCGGTTATTTTAAATCGTTCGGTTTTTTAAACCTCATGCGCTCATCTCTAGATGCACCATTGCGACGTGTTTTTTTTTATTACGTTTAAACCGACTCACTCTAATGCACAAACTTTGTGTTTATCTTTATATACATTTTGGTGTAAATTCTGTTCGAATAACTTTTCTGCGACTTTCGAATATACTGTCACGGCGTGGTTTTTTATTGTTACTTTTGCAGTTAGCTTATTTTTATCCAGGTTTCGAACCCGCCGCGGAGCCCGGGTGGTAACCCACTACGACTAGACCTGGCAAACGGGTTGGGTCGGGTCGGGTCATGGGTCGAAACGGGTTCGGGTCGAAACGGGTTCGGGTCAAAACGGGTCAATTAAAAAAAGGTTGTTTTGGTTCAGGGCGAAACGGGTTCGGGTCAAAACGGGTTTCGGGTCGGGTCGGGTTCAATATTTGTGGGCATTTTTAAATTTTTGCATACACCATTTTTAATTTGTTTGGTAGGTCAATGAAGTTGCATTAAACAAAGACCTGGACAACGCATGGGAGGTTCTTGCCGAACCGATTCAGACAGTATGCATCTTCATTTAAACATTTTTCGTTTTTATAAATGTTTTGCACTAATGATGAAACAGAATAAACCGCATAGATGGCAGAGATGTAATTTTGGATTTTGTGTATGAAGGTGATGAGAAGATACGGCGTTGAGGAGCCTTACGAGAAATTGAAGGAACTTACTAGGGGAAAAGCGGTTAACAAAGAGAGTATTACCGAATTCATTAACCGGTTAGAAATACCAGTCGAAGCTAAAACCGAGCTTCTAAAGTTAACCCCCCACAACTATGTTGGTGTTGCAGCGCAGTTGGTGAAGGATGCGTGTATCAAACGTCATGAGTAGGCTTACACTTGCCGATTATATATCTTTTTCGCTTTGTGGATCTGGAAGTTTTGAAAAAATAAACCTTTTTACATGCATGAGCTGAGGCTATGGTAATGGATGCTGGTAAACTGCAATAATTCTGAAGAAAAGTAGTTGTTTATGTTGGTTGCAAATTATCAAGCTTATAGTGTTTAGTTTCACTATATTTTGGGATTTTTTACAAATTTTGAGAAAAAAAAAATAGAAACTAATTTTGCAATAAAAAGCGCGATATCAATTAGTTGACGCAAACTAACAATGACCGAACCAAAACTTATGATCAAAGGGTTGTCATAAAGTTATCCTGTACGCTAAGAGCATCCGCAATAGGATGTATTTTTGATGTTTTTTAGGTTGTCCGTTGGCACCGAGGTCCACATTGGCTTGGCTGGGCGCTAAATAGTTTGTTGGGGCGTCATTCACGGGCGCCAAGGGCACAAGTGCGATTCCATTAACGGGCGTTAGGCATTGTCCGACCAATCACATGGTTTTTCATTTTTCTTATTAGTATTCTAATTATTGTTTTAGTTATTTCACTACACCTGGTTATTTAGTGTTTTAGTTATTGCTCAAATTCCTACGTGACGGTGATGTGTAAGAGATAGAGGAATTTCTTCCTTGTTACACCCCAAAACCTCCACCATGGAGATAGTCTCCATATGATTTACCCCAATCCCATTTTATTATACTCACTTTTAAAGATATGATCCATGAGTTTAAAACTGAAATGCAAGCAAGTAAAGTTTGTGTCTTTGGGGATACCCATCAAACTTTATTATAATTTTTTTTTTCTAAATTGTATTTGTAGGTTCTTATTATGATCTTATAATACCTATTCCTTGTTTAATGCATAAACAAGTATGGAATTCAAGTTTATACACAACCAAAGCAAGAACACGATCAATAATACAAGTATATCACTTCAAAAGTTTATTGTATTGATTTCAGCTGAGTAACAATACATGAATACACAACATACGCTCCAACTCTGTGAAAGTATGCTCTCTAAGCAAAACAGATGACACTGCTGGTATTTATACTGCATACCAGCAGGTCTTACGTTGATACTACAATAAACAAATCGACAGTCATCATATGGATCGATAGTGTCACCATCGATGACAATTACCAATCGACAGTCAATGTAAATTAACCACAGTATCGATAGACATGTACTATCGTTTCACTCATCACATCGACAGTTACTGTCAATGGATGTTCACCATGTTTATCACAGAATGTTGTTCAAGTGATGATAGGAGGATATCATCACTTGATATAATGTTAAGCTTAAACAAAAGCAAGTGTTTAGGAAAAAAATACAAGTTTTGTCCTTTATCTTAATACCACTTATCAGGCGGTGTCATTTTTAACGAATTTTGACATGTTTTGTCCTTTACAAAGAATTTTGTTGCATGTTTTGTCTTTTAGTCTTAACTCAGTTAGATTTTCTTGTTAAATTTTGTCACCCAAGGGTATTTTAGTCTTTTTACCTATTTATTTAATATTATTTAGAAGAATAAAACAAAATATTTTAGGGTTGGCTCTTGAAATAAATTGGTAAAATGACTAAAATACCCTTGGGTGACAAGATTTAACAAGAAAATCTAACTGGGTTAAGCCTAAAGGACAAAACGTGCAACAAAATTCCTTGTAAAGGGCAAAAGTTGTCAAAATTCGCTAAAAAGGACACCGACTGATAAGTGGTGTTAAGATAAAGGACAAAACTTGTAATTTTTCCCAAGCGTTTATAGATCGAATCACATATAAAACAAAAACGAATACAAGGTACAGACATATATGTAATCTTTTGAATTTATAATCTTATAAAAAAGGGAAATTCGCCTGTAATAATCCCTAGTAGAAGTCATTGGCCTTTGGCAGTCCTACTTTTGAATATTCCGCATGCCAGTCCAACCTTTCACATATTTTCCCTCCATCGATCCCCGTTAAAAAAAACTTAACGGAGTTAAGTTTTTTTCCGAATTACAAACAAATATTTTAGGGCTTTTTATCAGAATGACGATACGAGTCGATTGATGTAAAACTTACCTCGAAACGGTGCTCCAAACGACTTGATTTTTGTTAATTGGAAGTTTAAACACCCGAATTGAAGCACCGTTTCGAGGTAAGTTTTACATCAATCGACTCGTATCGTTATTCTGATCAAAAGCTCTAACAAGACTGTTTGTAATTCGGGAATTAAGTTTTTTTTAACGCAAAACTGGTGGAGGGAAAATAAGTGAAAGGTTGGACTGACGGGGGGAATATTCAAAAGTGAAATTGTCAATGGTCAATTACATCTACTATGGATTATTACATGTCAGTTTCCCTATAAACGTTATCAAAATCTAAATCTTTTTAAAATTGAAATATAATATTCCCACTTTTAATTCTTTTAGAAAAAAGTTAGAGTTAATTACATAGTTAGTCCCTGTGGTTTACACAAAATAACAATCGAAGGTACTAATAGTTTAAAATCACAACCTGGGATACTAACTTTCTATTTTTTAACATGTGAGGGTATTAACGTTAATTCCCTGTTAAGTATTAGTACCTTAGATTGTTAGTTTGTGTAAACCACATTGACTAACTATGTAATTAACTATGTAATTAATACCTTCACATGTTAGAAAGTGGAAAGTTAGTACCACATGATGTGATGTTAAACTATTAGTACCTTAGATTGTTACTTTGTGTAAACCATAGACTAATTATGTAATTAACTCAAAAAGTTATTACATTTTAAAAAATGTATGCTTTCCACTTTGATTTCTTTTAGAAAAAAGGTTATTACGTCTTTCCACTTTGATTTCTTTTAGAAAAAAAGGTTATTACGTATTTTAAAAAAGTAGGCTTTTTCTACCGATTTTCAAATATATTCTTTAAATATTTTGATATTACTAATAGTCAAGACAAAGTTGGTGGAAACCCCACCGGCTTTGCCTCCTCCTTCCCCATACTTTCACGATTTTACAATTTTAGCTCCTTGACTTTGGTACATTCAAAGTTTCGTAAAATGCTAAATTCAGTCCCTAAACTACTATTCCATTTTACAAATAGTTTGCTTTTGATGCCTAACTTTGTGGTAGTTTCATTTTCAGCCCCTTTGTCATAGTTTTCTTTTTACCCCAAAACTGTATCAAATTTTATCTTTACCCTTTCTTAGCCCTTAAGTTTAGAAAATGCAATTTTTAACCATTTAACTTTTTATGAAATTTGGTAAATGGCACTTTGACCCCCTCGAGAGTTTTTTTTCTTGACGATATAAATTCGAGTTAGTCGGGTCGCGTATAATACGTTATGATTGTACGATATAAATTTGATTTACGTTATGTTTTGATCCAATCGCAATGCAACTATAGGATACATTGAGTTCAATCGAATACGTTAAAACGTGCGTTTTCATATAGTTAACACATCACATAATATAAAAGTTTTTCCCCCTCTGGGTATGATTGAATGCTGAACCAAGAAAAGTAGAAAACCATTTGACCATATCCAACTTTTATATGGTATGAGAGCCTACATGCCTAATAAAAGGCCTAGACAAAAGGCAACACAATCAATTATCTATATAAAATATCGACCAAATAAAAACCAAAAATCATTTCTTTCTATACATAACATTTGGACTAATCTGTTTGATATTTGCGAAGTACCCGCGCCGCAACACATGCTGGTCTTATTACTAGTTATCCCAAAAATGAAGTTTAGCTGCCAAAGTCATGCATATCTTGTTGATATAATTTTAAAACCTAAATTATTAGGTCAGTTTCTTGCAAAAAAATCGTAAACTTATTTATATTAAATTAGTTCATCATTCTTCAAAAATCATTAGTTAATTACGTATAGAATTAATAAATTATAACTTTTCTTTGGGGGGTTTTGACACGATACATTGATATGAAATCAAAAGGTTTATTCTAATGGACTTAACGAGAATCAGTAGTTCATCTTTATACATAGACTTTAAAAAATATGATTTCCTGATATCTAAAATTCAGGTTTGTAAAAATTTGGGTAGAATCTGAGAACAGGTGTAAAAAAAAACGTTTAAAAAAATGAAATTTTTATAGGGGTAAAATTTGACAACTTTTAAAATAGAGGTGGGTAAAAATTAACTTTTTAAAATATGTAATTTTTTTTTTTTGAAAGGCAAATTTGGATCACTGACAGACCACTGGAGTATCATCGTGCCACCAGCAGAACCACCCGATCATATCCATCTCCACTAGGCAATAATGCCTATACACCAATTCAGGAGGAAACTCAATAAATCTGGGAAAAACCCCCTTTGTGGGAATCGAACCCATGACCTAATGGTCATAAGCCTTATCCCACCACCAAGATACCACTAGGCTATAATGCCATGGGTTTTTCAAAATATGTAATTAATGTTGAAATTAAATTTTAGGGTGTATGAATCCACAATCCCCTCAATATATGATAAAGATATAAATTGTTATGATACATATAGTATGAACACAATCCCCTCAATATATGATAAAGATATAAATTGTTATGATACATATAGTATGAACACAATCCCCTCAATATGATAAAGATATAAATTGTTATGATACATATATAGTATAAATTTTCCAAACCAATAAATGTGTGACTTTATTTTGTTGCTATAAATTGGATACACATCCACACAAACATCCCACAAACGAAAAGACATAATCTCTAGTTTGAGTGAACCATGGCTAAGGGAAGAGGCAGTGCAATGATGGCAATGGTGGTTCTTTGTCTAGTAGTAGTATGCGAGGTAGCCCAGGCAGCTACTTATGTTGTCGGCGATGACAATGGCTGGACGTTTAACGTCGATGGCTGGGAAAAGGGCAAGAATTTCAATGCAGGCGACGTCCTTGGTATCCTCTCAACATCTTATTTATCACCACTTTAGATACATAATAATATGTGTTGATGATATTAACAACTTTTTTTTTATTAAGTTAATAATATAATAGTTTGTATTTAATTACTTGAATTGTTATTATATGATTGTAACAGTGTTTAAGTACGCAAAAGGATCACATAATGTGGTGGCTGTGGACGAGGGAGGCTATTATGGATGCGACGTATCCCCAAGCGAGGCAAAGGTGTACACAAGTGGAAATGACCAAATTACCCTTGTGAAGGGTAATAACAGCTTCATTTGTAGTTTCTCTGATCACTGTAATAGTGGCATGAGGCTTTTAATCTCTGCATCTTAAACAACAAGATAATAGTATTTGACTTTGAGTTATGGAATAATGTGTTTCTTGCCTATTTATTGTGTGTCTTGTTATAAATGTATTATTATTATTATTATTATCAATTGTTTACTCTAAGACCGTACACAATGCAATGCTTATGAAGCCTATGTGGTAGTCACATACAAGAAGGTCAAAGGCCACATGTTTGGTAGGTTTTAAGGTGGTTTTTAGACCATCCACAACTACAAACCTTCGTTTCAGCGTCATGTCAGATTCCAAACTTTTTAAAAAGCATCCATTTTTTTACATTAACAAACATCCTCGAACCACCGCTAAAAAATATAAAACTGTGTGTGTGTATACATATGTTTGTCAAATGGAAGGCCCACCCCATTGTCCGAACCTTTGTCTGGATTTCCGGACCTCACTTCCGAGCGACACCTACAAACTTGTGTAGGGAGGGTTATACAATCAAAACACTATGAATATCCAGGCTGAATCAAAGGTAAGCGAACCAAAAATAAAAGGCTGAATCACTATAATGTATAGATATTTATATTCACAAATTTAATTAGAAAACCAAAACTGATAAATACACTTAGCCTTATTAAAGTAAAACGAGTTTGCACTCTCGCATCTCCTAACTCGTTTAATATATAATAAGATTAAACTTGGTCGACAAGTTAATGCAATACCACCAAAATCCATTGATAACACTAAAATTACTAACACTTTCTCTCTCAACGTAAATTATTCAGTAATTTCTTTCGAGTCTTTTCTCATACCAGATACTAACTACATAAAATGAATCCACATAGTATGGAAATATCAAAAAATCTTTGGGAAAAACTTTGTTGTTCAAATCTGAAATTAGGAAACACATAGTGACATAGCTGATTACATACAACATTATGGTTAATTGCAATAATTGTTTATGTTTAAACATCAAGGGGTGGTGGCGCAGTTGGCTAGCGCGTAGGTCTCATAGCAATCTGAGTTATCCTGAGGTCGAGAGTTCGAGCCTCTCTCACCCCATAATATTTTTTATTTTATTTTTCTTTCCACCAAGTTTTTCATAGTTGCATAATGATGATAAATAATCAAGCTCCTGAAGTTAAGCGTTTTTAGTAGATTAGGGTTTTCTATTCAAAAAGGGATGGCGGCGCAGTTTGATGCTCGTCTACCTGCTATCCTTATGTAATTTGCCCTGATGATTGGAATGAAATTGCTTTTTTGAAAAAAAAAATCAAGAATTGGTCTTCGATTTGTGGATCTGGAAGTTTTATACTAAACTGTCATGTTTACCATTGATTAGGCTAGAATGAAAACAATCATTTTTTCTTGGGAAAAAGAGAAAGAACAAAGAAAAATAATCTGTTAATAACTGCGATATCGACTTCTAATGTGTAGGGAAAGAAAGAAAATGGTTAAATTCCAAGAGGTAAAATACCCCAATGGCTGATAACTCAATAAGTGTATACATGTAGAGTTGTGTATAAATATGATTCTCAAGCAGTCAGTTTTACATATCAAGATATTTTTATGATGTTTTGTTAAGTTTAAGTTCGTGAACTCACTAGCATTAGGCTTGTGCAATACTATGAGATGTATCTCGGGAGATCATTAAAGGGAAATCCTCGAAGAAGATGAAGAAAAGGAGACAGAGAGGCGGAATATGTTAAAGATTGTTTTATTCTAAGTCTTTTTTACCCGTTGCAAGTGTCACCACTAGAAAACTGGGTTTTAGCAACCGCACTTTCGGTTACAAAATAGTCGCATTTGCCTTGTTGCGACTGTTTTGCGACCGAAACCACGATGGGAAAAACACCCGTTGCAATTGCCCTATTGCTACCAAGTTGCGACCGCATCAATGTTTTTGCGACTAGATTTTGGGACCATAAAAACAGTCGCAAATGTTGCAACCGCTTCTAGTTTTGGTTTTGTTTGGTCTTGTTGCGACCGAATAGATTCGGGTTTGTCTTTAATTTTGAGACTATTTTGATTTAGGTCGCAAACTGGTCGCTAATTTGCGACTGCCTTATGTGGGTCGCAAATTTTGGTCGCAAGTTATGTCGCAATTGGTCACGTTAACCCTATGGGGGTGGTTGGGTGGTTTGTGACAAAATACATGGCTTTCAATTTAGCAATAGGTTAATTTTTTTTTGAACGGCAAATTTGGATCACTGACGGACCATTGGAGTATCATCGTGTCATCAGCGGAACCACCCGATCATATCCATATCCACTAAATGCCTATACACCAATTCAGGAGGAAACCCAATAAATGTGGGAAAAAACCCCCTTTGTGGGAATCAAACCCAGAACCTATTGCTCCCAAAGTCGTATCCCACCCCAGAATGTCACTAAGCTATAAAGCCATGGACAACAATAGGTTAATTAATCTCTTGACATAACTATAGAGGTATAACACGCGAGGGAGAAAAACTGACTAGTTGAGTAGTTACATGTGTAGGCAAAAGATCAAATACAAATAATCTTAACATACTAAATATACAAATTGAAGGAAAACCCAAAAAGACAAGGTGGCATTTTTGTAATTACCACCAACTATCAAAGTTACAACCAAAAATACCTAAAAAAACACAATTTTTTTTTTAACATTTTTTATTAAAAAATCGCTACATTTCGTTAGCAAAAAAAAAAAAAAAATTTTTTTTTGGCTGCTACTAAAAGTAGCGATTTTTTAATAAAAAATGTTAAAAAAATAAAATAAAATAATTTGTGTGTTTTTTTTATTTTTTTAGATTTTTTTAGGTTTTTTGGGGGGTTTAGTTTTTAGCATTTTAGCTTGGGGGGGGGGGGGGTAGGTTTTTTTAGGTTTTTGGGGGTGGGGGTGGGGGGGGGGGGGGGTTAGGTTTTTTTTAGGTTTTTGGGGGTGGGGGTGGGGGGGGTAGGTTTTTTTTAGGTTTTTGGGGGGTGGGGGGTTTAGGTTTTTTTGGGGGTGGGGGGAGTGGTTAGGTTTTTTTAGGTATATTTGTAGAGTAACTTTGATAGTTATTGATAATTACAAAAATGCCACCTTGTCTTTTTGAGTTTTCCTTCAATTTGTATGTTTAGTATGTTAAGATTATTTGTACAAGAACTTTACCCTACATGTGTAATAGTGAAAAGATGCAATATAGTATAGTTTATGTATGGCACTACAAAACAAGTGCTTGCTTTTTTAAAGTTATTGGCATTAAAACATAAAAAATAATGGTGCCAGCCGCTATCAAGCATGACACCACTGTTAGAGATAATTATAAAGATGCCATAATGAATGGCATTCTATGTGTTGTGACTTGTGAACGTACAAAATACTCATGGAAACAAGACCATGACTTGAAGAGATGTAGTCAAATTAAAGATCATTGCAATGGGTCCATCCTTCAGTTCAATCCCCATCAGGACAATGGTATATAAGAAACCTCAAGAATCTCAAATCCCATAAATAAATGTATCAAAAAACAAGAAGCATAGAAGTTACTCATGGCATTCCTTTCTTTGTTCTTCCATGTAATACTATTGCTGGTATGCCCTACAACGCTTGCCGAAAATCAAACCGATCACCTTGCACTCCTGGCCATCAAGTCGAGCATCACTGATGACCCACAACATGTTCTTGACTCATGGAACACCTCCCTTCATTTCTGCCAATGGCAAGGTGTTACATGTGGTCGTCGGCATCCTAGACTCACCAAACTAGACCTTGGATCTCGAGGCCTCGTTGGTTCTTTGTCTCCACAGATTGGGAACTTGAGTTTTCTCAGAGTATTAAGACTAGAGAACAACATCTTCAAAGGTGTAATCCCACCTCAAGTCGGCAATCTATTCAGGTTGCGTAAGCTAATTCTCATCAACAATTCTTTTGAAGGTGAAGTTCCAGCAAGTCTTTCAAACTGCACTAGACTTAACGTTCTTGGGTTGGCTCGCAATAAACTATCTGGCAAGCTCCCACAACAGCTTAGTTCCCTGGTCAACCTCATGATCATAACCATCCATAATAACGGTTTCATGGGAGTAGGGCTGTAAACGAACCGAACGAACACGAACAAGCCCTTGTTCATGTTCGTTCGTTAAGGAAATAAATGTGTTCACGAACGGTTCATGAACACTTACCGAACGAGATTTTATGTTCGTGTTCGTTCATTAAGGAAATAAGCGTGTTCGCGAACGGTTCACGAACACAAACGAACATAAATAAATTTGGCGAACGCGGCGAAGGATAAAAAAAGATGGCCCAGATAGTAGCACTCGAACTTGAATCCCTTATTGTGGAACGGAGGTCGATCGTATTCGCCGATTTAAATAATGAAAAATGAAAGGGAAATGATGCATAAACAAGGTGAAAGTGAGTTTCCTAGTTTCATTGTTAGGGTAATAAATAAAAGTTTAATAATATAAAAATTATAAATAAAATATAAGAAAGTACAAAGATTTTCAATTAAAACACAAATATACGAACATATACGAACGCAAATCAACGAATGTTCACGAACACCTTACCGAACGTTCACGAACACAATCGAACAAACGAGACCTCTGTTCATGTTCGTTCATTTAACTAATCGAACGAATTTTTTTGTTCATGTTCGTTCATTTGTTAAACGAACGGATATAAACGAACTTCCCGCCGAACGGTTCACGAACTGTTCGCTGAACGTTCGGTTCGTTTACAGCCCTACATGGGAGGAATACCATCTTTCTTGGCAAATCTCACTTCTCTTGAATCTATATCGGCCGCCTACAATCATCTTGGTGGAAGCATTCCACATGCTTTAGGTCAGCTACACAATTTGAAACAAATTGGATTTGATAATTGTGCTCTCTACGGTATGATTCCTTCATCCTTGTACAACATAACATCTTTAACAGTTCTTAGTCTCACCGGAAATAAAATCGGTGGATATCTACCAAAAGATATAGGCTTGCAGCTACCAAATCTTGTGACTTTCCAGATAGCGGGTAACAAATTTAAAGGAACCATTCCATCCTCATTTTCTAACTGTTCAAACATGGAAGAGCTCAACTTGGGGGAAAATGCTTTCACTTGGCAAATGCAAGAGTTTGACATATTTGGATCTTTCTAAAAACAATCTTACCGGCGCAATACCAGTAGAGCTTTTCCGACTATCAGCCCTGTCAAGCGGTCTAGATCTCTCTCAAAACCATTTGGATGGACCAATTCCCCAAGAGATAGGAAAACTTGAAAGCTTAACGGAACTCGATCTGTCACGGAATGATCTCGTGGGAGCAATCCCAGATGCCATTGGAAGCTACACAAGCCTTGAGTACCTATATCTTGATGCCAATTCCTTTCAAGGTCCAATACCTTCCACTATGAGTGCTTTAAGAGGTATCAGTATCCTATATCTTTCTATTAACAACTTCTCTGAGCAAATTCCAAGATTCTTGGAGCAACTAAACTTGTCTTCATTGAATTTGTCATTCAACAACTTTTATGGGGAGGTACCTATGAAAGGTATTTTCAAGAATGCTAGTGCATTTGAACTTGATGGTTATTGGAGGAGCCCTATCCCACATCGAAAGAATAAGACATTCCGGTTGTATTAATAAGATCTTGGGTTACTCCCTCTATCACCAATTGGTTTTAGAGTGGAACCCCATAGACTTCGATGTGGGATAGGGCTCCTCCAATCTAAAACCAATTGGTGATAGAGGGAGTAACCCAAATTCTTATTAATACAACCGGAAGGTCTTATTCTTTCGATCCAATAGTTATGTGGAGGCATACCTGAACTTGGGCTACCTAAGTGTGTTATGTCCGCAAGATCAAAAAATGCTTCACATAAGTCACGTGTTATTCGTCATCCTGCTTTGCTCGTTTCTTGTTGTAGCAATGGTAATCTCTTACTTATTTTGTTCAAAAAGAAGAAAGCGAGCATAGCCAACAGGAGCTCCGCTCATGCAACCGTTTTTAATGATTTCTTATGGAAGCATACTCAAAGCCACCAACGGATTATCCCAGCAAAACATAATTGGGACGGGCACATTCAGTGTTGTTTACAAGGGTATCCTTGAACCAGATGGTGCAATGGTTGCCGTCAAGGTTCTTAAGCTTGGAACCCAAGGAGCCTCGAGGAGTTTCATGGCGGAGTGTGAAGCTTTGAGAAACATAAGGCATCGTAATCTTGTAAAAATCATTACTTCCTGCTCATCTATTGATTTTCAAGGAAATGATTTCAAAGCTCTCATTTACGAGTACATGCCAAATGGGAGTCTTGAAAGGTGGCTACATCCAAGTTTAGAACAAGAGATCGAGATCGAAGAAGCTCCACAGAGATTAAGCCTTCGCCAAAGAGTGACAATCGCAATAGATGTGGCTCATGCCATTCACTACCTTCACCAAGACTCTGAAGTACCAATAATTCATTGCGATTTGAAGCCGAGCAACATTTTACTTGACAATGACATGGTTGCTCACATTAGTGATTTCGGGTTGGCTAAGCTTCTTCCATTGAAACCAGCCGAAAGCAGCTCGATTGGAATAAGATGAACTATTGGGTATGCAGCCCCAGGTAACCATTTACTACAACTTGCTAGAAATTAACTAGTGAATATATATATATATATATATATAGGGGGCTGCTAGAATGAAAACCACCTCGAGTTGTAAGAACCGCGAGAACTACACCCCACGGGTGGGCGTTCACCGTGATTTTTTTTACAACTAGATGTGTGTATTATAAACACAGCCGTAAAAAAAAAATTTAAACGCCGCGGCCGAGGGGGTAGTTTTTTACACCACAAGTTTGGTGTTTTTAATTTTTTTTCTTTTTTCTTTTTTTTTTCACCAAACTTGTGGTGTAAAAAACTACCCCCTCGGCCGCGGCGTTTAAAATTTTTTTTTACGGCTGTGTTTATAATACACACATCTAGTTGTAAAAAAAATCATGGTGAACGCCCACCCGTGGGGTGTAGTTCTCGCGGTTCTTACAACTCGGGGTGGTTTTCATTCTAGCGGCTCCCTATATATATATATATATATATATATATATATATATATATATATATATATATATATATATATATATAGGATTAGGATCATGAGTGAACAACTTCTTGAGAGTGAACTGAGTGAACTAATCTTGGCCCTTGATCATTTTTTAGATTAAAAGGGTAAGATTGACATTAGTCAAGTACTTTTAATTAAAATCCCTTAATTTTCTCCTCTCTTAACTCTCTCTCTCTCTCTCTCTCCCCCTCTCTCATTTTTAATTATTTCTCTATTATTTTAATTATAAGAGATTGAATGGCTAATGTTTTTTTAAATAAACTGTTATGTTCCTTTTAAAATTAAATATTAAACCTAATTAAATTATGATTTTTAACATATGTGTATACAGGTTAGTATATACAAGACTTATACACTTGTGTATTATTACATCTTGTTTTCACGGGTTAGTATAAACCAGATTTATACACTTGTGTATTATTCAAGTACATATGTGTATACGGGTCGGTATATACCAGACGTATACACATGTGTATTATTCAAGTACATAGTGTATACATGTCGATATATATTTATACACTTGTGTATTACTACATATTGTTTCCACTATACATCTTTTCATCAAACATTGATCTAATACATATACATATAGAATGTAATTAAATATTTTTAATTGTGTTATAGCTGGAACAATATTTGATAATGTTTGTATTTTTTTTAATTATGAAATATTAAGTTAGGTAATATGTCACAGAGAAAAAAATATAGAGAAGTAATTAAATATTCTTTTAATTGGAAAGAGAAATCAGGAGAGAGAAAAAATTAATTAATTAAATGAAGATAGAAATATACAATTATACCCTTGTGTCTATTAAAATAGTTGTAAGTTACAAAAGATAATTACAATTTTGCCACTAAAGAAAAAATCTAGATCTACAAAATCAATGGTCAGGATAAGTTCATTTTGTTCACAAATAAATCATTGTTCACTCATGAACCCTACCCTATATATATATATATATATATATATATATATATATATATCATAGCAGTATAGCTATTTGTTGGGTCTGTGGAGGGTGTGATGACTACTTATTTATTATAGTGAAGTGAACCCGTATTTGATTTTTGAGTTAATTACATAGTTAGTCCTTATGGTTTATACAAAATAACAATCTAAGGTACTAATAGTTTAAAATCACATCCTCGGGTACTAACTTTCCATTTTTTAACATGTGAGGGTATTAACGTTAATTCCATGTTAACTATTAGTACCTTAGATTGTTAGTTTGTGTAAACCACAGGGACTAACTATGTAATTAACTATGTAATTAATACCCTCACATGTTCAAAAATGGAAAGTTACTAAGTTAGTACCACATGATGTGATTTTAAACTATTAGTACCTTAGATTGTTACTTTGCGTAAACCACATGACTAACTATGTAATTAACTCTTTGATTTTTCAAAACTTGCTGACTACATATAATGAATTTGCAGAGTATGGTCTTGGAAGTGAGATGACAAAAGAAGGGGACATATACAGTTTTGGGATCTTGTTGTTAGAGATGATGACAGGAAAGAGACCCACAGACCAGATGTTTCAAGAAGAATTGAATCTTCATGGCTATGTTAAGATGGCGATGCCTGATCATTTCATGGCAGTCATTGAACCGGCACTATTGCATGCGCTAGAGGAAGAGATGGACGCTGCAAATACCAACCGTGGTTACAGTGAAGACGAAGACGAAAAGTGGAAGAGATTGTGGGATGGCATGATTTCATTAGGAAGAATTGGGTTAGCATGCTCTGTGGAATCTCCCAAAGAGATAGATAATTGATACAAGCAAAATCATACATGAGTTGCATAGCATCAATGGCATTTTAAACAAAGTTTTACCTTGATGGTCTTAAATTTGCATTCAAAACTGAGTTTTAACTTGTTGCCCGACTACCTGCCATTGCTTTGTAATTGCCCTTTTTCGTATGGAATGTTATCGAAGACTTGATTTCCTTTGAAAAAAAAAAACTGAGTTTTACCTTGTTACAAAGGGTGTTTTTTTTATAACAATAAGAACTTTGGAGTTGTTTGTATTTTTGAAGTTAATTAAGGCTGGCAAATCGTGTCTTAACAGGTTTAACAGGTTTCTGAAGGCGCACACAACATAAGTTTCAAACATGATTACGACTCGTTTAACTACTTTCTACCTATGTTTATAAAACAGTTTTATGTTTTATGTACAAAGATGAATAAATGATAGATCCTAACATTGTAATTTTCATTATTTTAAAAATTAAAAAAAGTCAAAGGGTGTATTTTTCAGTCAAATAGGTCTAATCGTGTCTTAACAGGTACCCAATTGTCAGCCCTAAAGTTAATAAAGGACATAGTTAGTGAAAGTATTTATTTTTGTGGTCATACTTGACAATCTACTCCACATAAATATATTTTCTTACCCCATATTTGTGTTTGAAAAAAATATTAAGAAATGTAACTTAAAATATCAAATTTATTAGTGTGTGGTCTCTCAACGTAAATTATTCAGTGTATTCAAGTTTTTCTCAAACCGAATACCAACTACATTAGATGAATCCACAAAGTATAGAAATTTCAGTTTTTCAAAAAATCTTTGGGAAAAATCTTCTTGTTAAAAGAATAAAAATGGTGAGCACACAACTGATTACATACGACAATTGGGTGAATTATAATAATTGTTGAGATTTAAACAACAAGGGGTGGTGGCGCAGTTGGCTAGCGCGTAGGTCTCATAGCAATCTGAGTTATCCTGAGGTCGAGAGTTCGAGCCTCTCTCACCCCATAATATTTTTTATTTCATTTTTCTTTGTAAGTGGTAATTTATAAGTTTCAGGTGCATAAAGAATAAATTATTATTATCAAACACAATATTTTATTGAACTACTTGTATGGTAGAACCATTCTATATCCCTAATAAGTTTCTACTATATTGACAATCAAAATAGGTTATGAAAATAATTAAAGTCAGATGCAAACTGATTCTGAACAGATTAAGGATTCAAGTCTGATGGGTCGGGTATAATCCAAGAGGTGATACTCTACTCGTTGGATTTGCGGGTATGCACGTTCATGGTCTTATGTGATTAAAATTTACGCGTTTGGATGTCATTACTAGGAACATGATCTTCAACTTGTTGGATATTTTAGTGTAATCAAGATAACTTGGTGATCAAAGTGAATTCACATCAAGCAAGTTAGGAGGCGCGAGAGTGCACGTTTGTTTGAGTTGCTATAATTTGAAGTGTTCGGGCTAGCCCCTTATCAATGTGGGAATTCACTCACCAAATCGCATGCTAGTTCTCGTTCTCAACTGTGAGTTGTATCCAATTGGATTTTTCGGGAAAACCACGGAAATAATTCGATCTAAAAGTGATTACACGCCTCTCAGATCATCTGTTGCAACTTACAAAACTATTTTCCCTCAACAAAACTCGCATCAAAAATCGATTCTTAATATCAAATATTCAACTGTATTTTTTTTTGGTAATTATAAGTTTTTAACAACTTTAATATATATATTCGGCTTTGATGCAAATCCATGATCGGCAACTTGGCTAATATCGTCAAATGCCATACTCATTTCAGCCTTGTAAAATCTTAAAACTAATCCCATATCTAAGTATCCATCTATATATATTGTCCTAAACTAGTAGAAACACCCTCGCGTTGCGACGGGTCAAATAAAACATAATCTAATTAAACATTTGCAAAAGTATTAACTGCTATTTTCGTCCCTGTGGTTTGTTTATTTTTGTCATTTCAGGCCAATTTTCAAAAATACACCAGTTTCCTCCTTGACATACTGAAAGTTGGGCGGTATACTTGAGAGGCTAATGAATCTATCCCTCACCTCTACCACTCATCATAAGTTATAGGCATCCCCATTTTTCACCTTTTTTCTAATTTTTTAATACAAATAAAAAATATACATACCAATACAAATGTGCCACATCACACAAAGTAATAAAAAATCAAGGAAAGAAAATGGATGAATGGTGAGCGAGAGCTGGGTCACGCCCATCCCTTATTTTCATTTGGATGCGGTATGGGACACGGTGTTCCCCACGATCCAGTAATCGCCTCGTCTGCATCCCTCGCCCCATCAATCAAGCAATAGTGATGATGGTGGCGGAGTCAATGTGGTGGCGCATAAAGATGGGGCAATGAGTGAGTTTTTGAACATATCTACCTTTATTTAATTAAACTAAACCGAGTTTGAACATCCTTGACACCCCAAGACAAATGCCAATAACCTTTTTCACATGGTGGTGTGTATGGCTAGCTCAGAATAACAAAGTTCTCAACAACAAAACAAAACGACATCTATCTATCTCAAGAATAATTAAAGAAATCAAAATGAAATGGGTGAAGAATAGGGTTGGTTAAGCTTCCAACATTAGAATGGTCCAATTGGCGTAATATTAATTTCATTAACAAACCCCTTTCTAGAAACAAGAGATATTTTGTTCTAAAATCTATGGTTGCAATTAACAAGGGGCACAATTGTCACTTTCAATCGTATGCTACATAGCAAGGTGTAAATGGACATGAAGCCGCACCCACCCATGTGGAGCGAATCTAAAGGTTTGAAATTTATGGATTAAACCGGTCCCCAAATATCCCTTCCCTATCTTCATCCCATTCATTGTTAATTCTTGCCATTAATTTCGGATATCCGGTTTTAGAAAAATAAATAAATAATTGGATCTTCGGATGGGATATCCAAATCATTACCCGATCAGATATCCGAAATTTAGGATACGGATTCGGATAATGAGACCAGGTATCCGAAATTCAGATATCCGGTTTTAAACACCCCAAAATAATGACATAAGCATTTTCCAACTGCTTGTAATCTAACCTAATGAGCCATAAACAAATATCTCATCATGATTACTTTAGATGGGTAAAGTTCTTGTACAAATAATCTTAACATACTAAACATACAAATTGAAGGAAAACTCAAAAAGACAAGGTGGCATTTTTGTAATTATCAATAACTATCAAAGTTACTCTACAAATATACCTAAAAAAACCTAATCACTCCCCCCACCCCCAAAAAAAACCTAAACCCCCCACCCCCCAAAAACCTAAAAAAACAAACCTAAACCCCCCCCCCCACCCCAAAAAACCTAAAAAAACCTAACCCCCCTACCCCCCCCCCCCACCCCCAAAAACCTAAAAAAAACCTAACCACCCCCCCCCCACACACACACACAAGCTAAAATGCTAAAAACTAAACCCCCAAAAAACCTAAAAAAATCTAAAAAAATAAAAAAAAAACACACAAATTATTTTATTTTATTTTTTTAACATTTTTTATTAAAAAATCGCTACTTTTAGTAGCAGCAAAAAAAAAAAATTTTTTTTTTTTTTTTTGCTAACGAAATGTAGCGATTTTTTTAATAAAAAATGTTAAAAAAAAATTTGTGTTTTTTTAGGTATTTTTGGTTGTAACTTTGATAGTTGGTGGTAATTACAAAAATGCCACTTTGTCTTTTTGGGTTTTCCTTCAATTTGTATGTTTAGTATGTTAAGATTATTTGTATTTGATCTTTTGCCTACTTTAGATACCCATATAAATATTCTGAATATGCAATAAAGTAAAAATATGGAAAAATTACAAGTTTTGTCCTTTATCTTTATACCACTTTTCAGACGGTGTCATGTTTAACGAATGTTGACAGGCGGTGTCCTTTACTAGGTATTTTGTTGCAATTTTAGTCCTTTACACCCAACTCAGTTAAAAAACCCTGTTAATTGTTGATAGGCGGTGTCCTTTACTAGGTATTTTGTTGCAAGTTTAGTCCTTTACCTAGGTATTTTGTTGCAAGTTTAATCCTTTACACCCAACAATTAACAGAGTTTTCTAACTAGGTTAGGTGTAAAGGACTAAACTTGCAACAAAATACCTAGTAAAGGACACCGCCTGTCAACATTCGTTAAAAAGAACACCGCCTGAAAAGTAGTATAAAAATAAAGGACAAAACTTGTAATTTTTCCTAAAAATATAGCAAAACTGTTTTAGCTTGTTGGAAACTTAACATAGGAAATTTACCGTATAATGGCAAGTAAACGTGCAATAAGCTGCGCCGCAACTTGTTTGATGAAGCGAAAGAGATTTGTGAATTTTCCCCTAATTTTGATTCTTCCACAATAATTCATGAACTTGGTATAATTATAACTCACTTAACTTGGATCAAAACAAGCAAGTATAATTCAATTACGAAGATGCACACACACATATAAGTAATTCAAACAAAAAAACTATGCACATAACGATAACAACCGTCACCTGCCGTTAAAGCTAGCAGGCGAACGAACACCCTTTTCACTGTTACTCTCATCGTCTAAAACTTCATCGATTTGATGGTTGTTGATACTCATTTCAGAGCTTGCATTGCTGCTAGTTGCAACAGGGGAACCAGTACCATTAATCATTCGGTTTCGTGTCGGCCCAGATCTCACACTGTACATAGACGAAGCCGGAATTTTCGTCATCAGTGGCCGTAGATTACCCGGCAGTGTCCGCCTTATATCCTGTTCCGCAAGAAAAAAAATTTAAAAAAATTAAATCAATTTCATATCATATTTGGATTAAAAAAAAAAAAAAAAAAAAAAAAAAACTAAAACTGAAACATACCATATGCCTCATAGCCATATCTAGTGATTTCTTTGAGAGTGATCTTCCAAAACCCAAGGTATCAGGAGACGATGATTTCGCGGATAAATTACTGTGCGGTGAGTGTTTTTCATGTTTATCGTCTTGCTTTGGTGGGGCCAGCTTTCGCATATTAACAACCCGTTCAACCATTTTTGTCCCGTACATCCCCGGGCTCACGTTATCGTTAGCTTTAGCGTACGCACGGTTCAATGCAGGAATCGGTACTGAGCTGCCACTCTTACGGGTCACACCGGTAGGAAGCCGACCCCTTGAAGGTGAACACGACTGCCTTCGTACCCTTCCATTGGGCACAGGCTCGATGGATGAAGACCGACTACTCGGTGCACCAGCCCGGCCCCTTATGGAGGAAATCGGTCTATCGGAAAGTGAGGTTCGTAAATTAGGCGGTGTGTCGAGGGTATAGCCCGGCATTTCTTGTGGCTTCCAAGGTCTCGGTCTTGCACTGGGAGAACTAGCTGAACTTGTGACAGTAGATGTTTTTGTAACATTAGACGATACGGCTGGCCGTTGTGGTGTCCGTTTGGTTGTTGATAATGATAAAGACGGTCTGCTTGTTGGGGTCGATGATCTTGCAGTGGACCTAGCCGGAGGAGTCGGTTTAGATGAAGAATTAACGGGACGTGATATGGGTGTCGAAGATCTCGGTCGAACAGATGTAGTTGAAGTCCGGTTGTTTTTGGTAACCGCGTTTGATATGGTTCTAGCTTGAGTACCTGAAACCGGCCTACCGGTTGGCGTAGAAGGCCTTGAACCTGAACCTGTCCCTGCGGCTCCAGAAGAAGATGGTCTACGGGGTCCAGTACTTGGTGCAGGGGATGCGGCTCGTGGTCTTGACGACAAACCGTTCCTACCAGTAGCCTCTGGTTGAGCGCTACTTGATAACTATACCAAAAGTAAACAAATAAACAACAATGAAACATGAGAAAATATGACAAAAAACATAAACCGAACCAGTAAGGAACCAAAGGTATTGCCATTACTCTAGATCTTAATGCACCGGGCTGAGCCTTCTGAGTTCCATTCCGGTTCGCGACGGTTTTCGGTGATTCCATTTCCAGTGAAGGAAACAAAGGGGTTCCAGGAGGTGTCAAAAGCCTGCAAAAATATATATTCTTCCTCAAGTGTAACCAAGAATATAAAACCACAACCCATACACATGACCACTAGCTTTAAGTTTTAACCCCACAGAACAACTTTAAAAGTTAAGAAAATTAAACCAAAAAAAAAAAAAAAGATTTTTTTATTACCATTCATAATCATTCTTATCATTTTCAGAGTTGAGAAACTCATCAGCACCAGTTTTTCTAACAGTTGTGGCAGAAGGCATACTATATATAGAAACATTTCCTGTTCTGGATCCTGCAACATCAAAACATATCAATTCATAATTAGACATTATGTAATCCACTAAAACATTCTATCTCTTCAATCATTTTATACCCTATAATTACACTAAAAAAAAAGAATTACATTTTCTTTCTCCTTTCAATTAAATAATATTTTTTATACTTTTATTATTACCTTTTATCTCCCTCCCACTCAAAACCACTTTTAAAATATATTTAAAAAAATATATAGGGTGAATAGTGTCGCCTCAAATATACAGATAAACAATATATTTTTCTCTTTTCTCCACTCACAACCACTTCTTATAATAAGTGGTTCTGAATGGACGAGAGAGAAAATATTATTGTTCGTTGTTTCACCTCTATAACTTTTTAATAGATTTTGAAAGTGGTTGTGAGCGGAAAAGAGAAAATCAGGTAATGATAATGATATAAAAATATTATTTAATTGAATGGAGAGAGAAAAAGTAGTTTTTTTAGTGTAATTATAGGGTAGAATT
This sequence comes from Helianthus annuus, assembly GCF_002127325.2. Taxonomy (NCBI): domain Eukaryota; kingdom Viridiplantae; phylum Streptophyta; class Magnoliopsida; order Asterales; family Asteraceae; genus Helianthus; species Helianthus annuus. The sequence goes on from NC_035439.2 coordinate 143,173,715, forward strand.
TGATGGAATTGATGTGGATGCTCTCAGGTACAAGGGTATACGGAGTGGGGTGCGGCAAAGTGTGGTAAACTTAGTTTACCATTCGGGAACACCACCGCCAACATAGTTTGCCACTCAAATGTTTGCCAATTCGGTGATGGCTTGCGAAGTGGTGAAGGGAGGGAAGGAGAGAGAGAGAGGGGGTGTGTGTGGTGGGGTCCATGTCATCTCAACCAATCACACCTTTTTCCTTTTTTTTTAAAAGTTTACCACTTCACCAAGTGTCTAACCATTGCCAACACTTTTCAGCACAGTTTAAACACTTTTCACTGATTGACGTGACGCACTCTGATTGGTTGATTTTTTAATTTGTCACTCTCAAGTGTCTAACCACTCTTTATACCCTAATTATATAGGGATGAGATGAGATCTGTTACAAATAAAATTAACCTACTAAACTACAAACAACTAAAGTATACAGTTTTGAACTAGAGTAATTACATGTAGTTCAAAAGTTGTAAATCAATAATAATTACTCTAGTTATCTGTATGCTTAGCACGTTAAATCTATTTGTATTTGATTCTAACACTAATCATATAAATTTGTTACTTAATAGGGATAATAATCCATAACTAGTAGTCAAAGTAACATAATAACAATTAAATTACTAAAATATACCATGTGATGAATCAAATTCTGCTTCAACATTCTTCATCAGAAGATCACAACGTTCTTTCTCTCGTTTCTTCATCTCCAAAAACAACCCTAGCTCCTCTTCCTTATCTCGTAACGCCGAATTCCGAAAACTTCCGTTCAATTGCGGCTGCCGTTGCTTCACCGGCACCGTCATCGCTTTCTCCGGCTGCCGGAAACTCCGATTCATCGCCACAACCAACACAACTCACAAATTTCTAATCGCAACACATAAACAACAAACCGTTCATCGTGTAACGATAAATTTACAGTTTCAGATCTGACAATTGAACTTCAATGAATGCTGCTAAATGATGACGTCAGCAACCGTTCGAATTAAAGTTTTTTTTTGTAAAAACTGGATACAATACACGCATTTGAACGATAACAGAAGCAACAAATCAACAATATATAACAAAATTCAACAAAATTGTGAACAATTTTGGTTGAATTAAACCTTTGAAGCTTGAAATTAGGTTAAAACGGAGAGAAATGTGAGTGTGTGAGAGAGAATTGGAGGTTATGTTGAGTCAATTTCAGTGCATTGCAGATGACACTAATGGGGGAAGAAGAGTGCCTTACAGAGCAAGTATGGCTTGTGGATGAAGGGATGTGGTTAAGAGAGTTGTACTCTGTGGAGTGAGAGTTGTACCTTTGTTTGGAATAGTGTTTTTGGGGTGTGGAATAAAGGATAACTGTTATTAAAGGAATGTTAGTTGATGAAGGCGTTTTAATTTCGTTTTAGACTTTTGGGTTTCATAATTAGAATAGTGAAAGTTTTGGTTGGGCTCATTTTGGTCCCTAAAGTTTGTATTAATTTCTAAAAAAGGAACATAAGTTTTCTAAGGGTGGTAGGATATTTTTCTAGAGAAAACAACTTTAAATAGAGAATGGTAAGGGGCGTATAAGTAGTTGTACGTTATGGTAGTTATGTATAATGCGAAAGAAATACGGTTATGTGGTTACACGGTTACATAATCATCCTAGTGTCATATTTACAACGTATGAACATGTACTTGTGTGATTCGTGTAGTTATTTACTTAAAATAGGTTATGTATCTAGTGGTCTAATATTTTAGAAACGTGTATTTTTTAAGTAGGGGAATTGGCCTGTAATAATCCCACTTGGACCTTATTGGCCATTAATAATCTCACCTCAGAATATTCCCCACACCAGTCCCACCTTTCACATATTTTTCCTACAATGGTCCCCCGTTAAAAAAACTTAACGGAGTTAAGCTTTTTTTCCAAATTACAAACAGATTTTTTAGGGCTTTTGATTAGAATGATGATACGAGTCCATTGATGTAAAACTTACTTCGAAATGGTGCTCCAAGTGACTTGATTTTGGTTAATTGGAAATTTAAACACCCGAATTGAAGCGCCGTTTTCATCGTTTGGAGCACCGTTTCGAGTCAAGTTTTACATCAATGGACTCGTATCGTCGTTATAATCAAAAGCCCTAAAAAATCTGTTTTTAATTTGGGAAAAAGCATAACTCCGTTAAGTTTTTTTAACGGGGGACCATTGTAGGAAAAATATGTGAAAGGTGGGACTAGTGAGAGGAATATTCTGAGGTGGGATTATTAATGGCCAATAAGGTCTAGGTGGGATTATTACAGGCCAATTTCCCTTTTAAGTAACCATGTATTTTTTTTAGTTGAAATTTATACACGTGTGTAGTTTTAGAAGTTGGGGGTTGTTGGAAGCAAAATATCTATTTATTGGAATAGAGGTAATGCTTGGTAAAATCACAACAACAACCATACCTAGTAAATCTCACAAATAGTAGAACTATTGGTAGGGTCTGGGGGAGGTGGGATGTAGGCAAACCTTTCATCTATCCTAAGAATAGAGAGATTGCTTCCTGAGAGACCCCCGGCTCGAAAACAACCAACAGGCAGATAGACAAAAGATGGATAAGTAAATAGCGTAGCAGTAGTCAGATAGATCATCAGCAAGCAACACATAAGCATAGATACAAGAAACTCATCATATATTGGCCTACCTAAAGTGTAAAAAAATCTAGCCCCCCTTCCCAAGGCAAAGCTTTGACACGTCTATACCTTCACCTACAAGTCCTTAACCTTAATCCTACGTCTCCACGAACTCCTATTCTGAACCATGTCCTCATAGAGGTGCAACTCTACCAAATCTTGCCTAAGTCTTTCATCCCAAGTCAACTTCGACCTTCCTCTACTCCTCCTTCCTTCCACTGTTATGGTTTCCACTGCTTTAACTGGTTCTGTCAACTTGGTAAAATCGCACTCTCCTTAAATTCCAATAATAGTTTGGCTATAAGTGAAATTCTACTGGATATGGTTATTTTTAATATTATTTACATTATTGTGTTCGTGTGAGCATCTAATTTGCAAATAATTTAACTGAATAATAGTTCTTTTTCCTCGTGAACAATTGTATATATGAACACAATTTAAAATATATATATATATATATATATATAGAAAGTATAATGTACTTCAGGGCTTAACCTACATTAACATACATGACAAAAAATATAACGTGCGTTATTATCATAGAACGTGCGTGATTATAGTCTCATGCGTGATTATGTGGTCCCATGCGTGATTATACCCCTGATCCAACGGTTACCATTGTCTCCTACGTGATGTATGATAAGGCTTTTTGTATGTTAACCTTACTCTATATATATATATATATATATATATATATATATATTTGATTTAAAATAATTATTATCTATATGGGGAAGGTTCATTTGAGAAGAAATTTAATGTGAGAAGAAAAAGAAGAAAGGGCATATTAGTAAAATACTATTTCATTTATAACTCATATCATTAATTTTTCTCTCTTTAATTAATTAGTCAAATAGTAATTAATTATCCTACATATAATATACAAAACCTACACATATCAAAATTTCCTACATATACCCTACACCTTATAGAATTTTATCCTACACAGTCGAAATTTATCCTACACACCTCGAAATATATCCTACACAACTCGTAATTTATCCTACACAACTAGTAATTTATTCTACACTTTAAATTAATTCTTTTTTAATTTGGAAAAAAAATATATATTTTGAAAAGGAGTTACAAATTTAATTTAATTAGTTATTAAATGGGAAGAATACAAATTAATGATTTATGTAAGTTTACCAATATACCCTTATATTAAAATTAAATGCAAATATTAAATGAAGTAAAATGGAGCATTCTTATTGGTTGAAACTTCTTCTTTTTTCTTCTTACAAAAAATTCTTCTCATTTGAACCCTCCACTTATCTATATATATTCTATATGTTTTTAATGACATATGGATCATAATTAGTGATACACAAATGTTGCAAAATGAGTAAATGGATAAAATTGAAGTGAAAGGTTGGTAATGATACTTGAAAGGTGAATATGTGGTTGATGATAATACAAAGGGACCCAATTGTGCATATTCATAATGTATAGGGCCTATAGTGGAGGAGTTCCTCTCACTTGGAAGCTACGTTATGACACCGAAAAGGTTAAGGTTCCACTTTTCTTTTAAAGTTTTTCTGTCTTTGTGACATTTGGTATTCTTCTAAATATAGCATTAAAAGTTGTAATTGATTATTTGATATAAAATATATTTGTGTACAATAGGTTTTTATCATCTTCTATGACGGAGACAACTTGATAGGCTTGGATGCCTTTGATTAGTGTCGAGACTCGAGTCACCATATTCGTCTCGTTTATGATTGATTCAAAGTCTAGACTCCCATCTTTGAGATTTCATAGGTCGTGTGCGATAAGTAAAAAATATCGCTTAAAATAGAAACATATTAGGTCACCATCGGTTAATCGTTGATCTTAATTCTCTCCAGTTATAAATCATGCTAAGAATTAATTGTTAATTAGTTTAGTATTTTAAGTGTTTAAAATGGCTAACAGTGTATTGGGTATCTAGGTTAAGTGATTAGTTAATTAATATACAAATGGTAGATGGTTATTCATTTATACGCTCCCTTTAGAACATAAAATCTACTAGCAACTTCACTATTTTCTAATATATGTAAATCGACATACGTATTGGACCTATTAGTTATCGCTTATTACGGGCCCTGTCCTATCGCCCATCATACACACCCTTATAGACACCCTTGGGCTCATCAGATAGTAATCCAAACTTCCGAATCCGGACAATAAAACCTGACAAGCGCACGCCAAAGATATGCAACGTAGTTGGGGAACCTAAGTCATTAAGCACACTTTAAACAGACATGATATTTAATTAATATATAACAAGTCACATTTTTTCCACTAATAAAAACTTTTATAATACGTTTCAAGGAATATATTTTTTTCAATTGATCATCACCCACACACTTAGTGTGTAGTACTAAAAATAGAAAATGCTTAATCTTTTAAATTTGTTATAAACATTATTTTAAGCTTATTACCTAACATGGGTCATTTGTTGGTCAACGCATAAAAAGTTAAAATAAAAAACGGTGGAAGCCGAAGCAGAGAGAGGATACCGATTAACGTTGGAAACATAGGACAAAGACAAAACAGGTGTGGTGGGTGGGTCGGTTGGTGCGGTTTGGGTAAAAGTTATTTCATACACTCAAATCATTATACTATAAAAAAACTTTATATTATAAAATAAAAAAGGTTAGCACAAAAAAGACATACCAACTCTCATATTTTTAACGTAAAAGCCCGGCTATCTACGGTAACGCAATGATAGAAGTCGACCTCATGCGTTCGTGACTGCAGACAGTGCTAGGTAGTCCAAGCCTAAAATCTTCACTTTTAGAGAAAACTCGTCGTCCGAAAGCCTAGTGTGATAAAAGTTGAGATCACATTTGAACTTGAGACTAATGGCTACAAACCCAAATCTTCATTTTTCCTTGACGTAGTTAACTTAACTATAGAACATTAGCATACCAACTTTCATATTATTTTAAGCTTATGGCACAAGTTAAGTTCAGGCACGTCAACTCACTCATTTATGGTAATGTAGTTTTGGTATACATGTTAGAATTATAGATTTTATAGATGATTCTCAAATTGGTTGTGCTAATATGAGACGTTTTAAACTAGGTTTATAAAAGATATAATTGCCTCTTGTATGGAGTTCTAAAACTAATAATAAAATTTTTAAACTAGGTTTATAAAAGATATATTTGCCTCTTGTATGGAGTTCTAAAACTAATAATAAAATTTCTGTATTTTGTTTTTAAATGTAGACATTCAAATAGACGATCAACCACGTTATATCCTCGTCTTCTTTTGCTTTCGATTTGTCTTTGCCATTGTTACTGTGGTCATGGGCGATGCTTTATTGCCCCCGGCCTCACCGATTTTTCGCTCGTAAAATTTTATTGAAAATTTTTGAATTTTTTAGTGTAAAATATTGGATTTTAAAAGTCCGGCCTCCACTGATTTGGATTTTTTTAGTTAAAATACCTGGACGACCAACGATAACTTGGGCTATTAGCAACAACTACCCAATCAGGAGTAACCGAGTTAACCACCAACCGATTTAACCACTAACTAAGACACTCTTTCACGAAGCAATGTGGTGTTTCAACAAAATGTCGTCGTGATAACCCCTTTTAACTTTTAAGTATAAAATGAAAGTCTTCGGTCTAATTTCGATAGACACATATTCCTAACTATAAAACAAATACTCGCTTTATCACAATTAACAAATTAAGATTTTCGGAAGTACCATCAAAATACTTTAATCTGACAACGAACATAAATGACTTAACAAAGATCATCCGGGCATATCCTAATCTACAAAACCCACGAAAGGTATTCTTCAAATAACCCTTAAAAGATTCATTTGAAACAGTGGCGGATCCAACCAGTTTTTTCACTGGGTTCCTTTTTCCAAATCATACAAGGTTTACACTACAAAAAAATGTTTTTTTTTCCAAATCATACAAGATTTACACTACAAAAAAACGTTTTTTTCCAAATCGACTGGGTTCCTGAGAACCCGTAAAAAGGCTCTAAATCCGCCCCTGATTTGAAAAGCTCAACTTGTGACCCGGACAATACACAATATACCATATTATAGTGCATAATGATATGTCGAATCATGTGACCGAAACTTCTTACAAGAGGTTCATGATTGATCAACATTCCCTAAATTTTTTGTTCCATCAAATGGATTATGAGATACATTTTTCTAAATGGTAGTTTGAAGTAATAACGACATATGGAGAAAAGGTTGTAGAATGTACATGCATGTTAATCATCATTCGTTTATTAAACATCGTCCGGATCGCTTCCACCAATATGCGCTTCATGACTAACCCAATAATTGGTTCCATCCGGTGCGTCGAGCTTACACCTGCATAAAAACATCAAGATTCGTTTCAATCTTTACCAAAACCGGATTAAGAAACGGTAAACAGGTAGGGCTGCTAACGAACCGAACGAATACGAACAAGACCTTGTTCCTGTTCGTTTGTTAAGAAAATATGCGTTCACGAATTGTTCATGAACACTTACAGAACCGAGATTTTATGTTTGTGCTTGTATGTTAGAGAAATGATCTTGTTCGTGTTTGTTTTCTTAATTTTAGGCAACGAACGAAAACGAACGTTGATGCACACACATGAACACAAACTAATGATCATGGACAAAAATGTAAACAAACGAACACAAACAAGCGTTTATGAACAGAATATATAATACACTGACACTTATTAAATATTTTATTTTTTTCTAAATTTTGAAGTATTAAATAAAATATGAAAACTAGAAACACTAATGAACTAACGTTCACGAACATCAGGGGCGAAGCATTGAAGGGGCCGGGGGGCGCCCGACCCCCGAACTTTTCGCTCAGTAGTGTTATGTATGTACGTTTCGTATAGAATTTTTTAGGTATATATGTTTTCGACCCCCGGTTTTATTAAAAAAAATTAGGTATATACTTTTAGGTCCGGTGACTTCCGACCCCCCGGTGAAAATTTTCAAGCTTCGCCACTGACGAACATAAATGAACGAACGCGGCCTTTGTCGTTCGTTCATTTAACTAAACGAACGAAATTTCATGTTCGTGTTTGTTTGTTTAATAAACGAGCGAACACAAACGAACTTCCCGCCAAACGGTTCACGAACTGTTCGTCGAACGTTTGGTTCGTTTGCAGCCCTAAAAATCGGGAATAAACGTTAAACAAGTATACTAACCGTTCTAGGACTGATTTCCCTTCCTTGTACTTTTGGGCCTCATCATGTGCCGTTTCCTGATATTCATAAATCAATTAAAATTGCATATATCGTAAACTATAACATAAAGCGCGATAAGTTTCGAATTTATCGTTTCTTATCTTACATATGTCCATCCAACGATCGATCCACATTTGACGCAGAAAATATCAGCAACTGTGTGCAGTCCAGTCATCATTAGTCTATCTTCCTTTACGCCAACGGTCACATTTACTCTGTAAAACACACTCTCGGGTGATTTTTGTTACTCGAAGATCTAAAGCATGAAAGATCAAAAAAAAAAATTCTGAATATTTACATTTATATTAATGATTATATATATATATTCTTACGAACTACCCCTCGAGAATCAGAAACTCGAAATCAATATCAGATTACGTAAAACACTAAAAACTGAGTATCTCAACTTCATATCGAAATTATCAGTTTAGAAAGATAAAGCCACATCAGCATAGTAAGGAAAACTTACACCTTACTAAAGAGATAAGCCTTTCCATGCTTGCACTGAAAGGCCTGAACGAATCGACACACACACACAAAAAAAAACGTCAACAAAACGTCTCCAAAACCAAGCAAGACGACAGTAGATACAGCACTTGAAACTTTTTTTAACGATTTTATAAGTATCAAGAAATAGACAGTTACCCCCCCCCCCCCCCCCAACAAATAGACTCCATGCCCAAAAGTAAAGAACGCCAAGAAATAAAAACTCGCGTTTCGGGTCAAACACAGACCAAGCACATTCCAAACACATAATTAATTAACTAAATTTCAACTGATCATGTTCATATGTTAACTTTTTTTTTTAATGTTAATTTCTTTGTTTTATTTGAACAAACAGATACGATTACAGACTAATGGCAGGTAGACGAGCAACAAGCTGTGCCGCTCCCCCCCCCCCCCTTTCTGAAAAGCAAACCCTACTCTGCTAAACACAAAATTTTGCCCCTTAACATAACATGCGCGGTGTTATTTTTATTAAAAGCCAAACATCCCCTAAACTCATGAAATCTTCTACTTCACAGATTTTTTATTTTTTACATTTTATATTAATTTTAATTAACCCAACAATCTGATTCATTATGTAACTATGGAAAATCCACTTGAATTCTTTGAACAAAAACACTTGCAAAAAAAAAAAAAAAAAAAAAAAAAAAAAAAACAAGTAAATTAGGTCAAATCAGATTAAAAAAAATAATAAAAGTATTACAGTAACTTCTTATGGATCAAGATCCAAATTCAACCACTTAAACTTAAATCCAAACAAAAACATTAAAAATTCATCAATCAATTCATCAATAATCAGGATCACCGATCAAGAATGCAACAAACACAATCAAAATCAAAACTTTAACACAAAAGATCACGCGATCATCATCAAACATCAGATTTTTAATCAATAACCAATCAAAAAACAACCACCCCAAAATAAAATAACAAAAAAATACAAAAAATAAAAAAAGAAAGAAAAGAAATTTCAACCTTTGAAACAATATCATCGGAAAGTGCGAGATGGGTTTTGCAGTGTCTGCAACTGTAGATTTTACCCTCTAACGTAACTTGAAACAATCGCCCCATGAATTGAATTGAATTGAATTGAATTGAATTGAAGAAGAAAGTGAAAATTAGACGATGTGAATGTGAAGTTTGGAAATTATCAAGAATTTCGTCCCCTGTGTTTATTATACGCTTTTTGCTGTTAAGTGGGGCCCACTTGGTTGTTTGTTTATTTTTCTAATGTACAACTTATAATGCGTATGGTATGGTTTTGGGAATTAAGATGGCGATTGATTGTTTTTTGTTGGGTATATTCTCGGTTAGTGACTATTAAGTGGAAATTTTATTATAATCGGTATTGTGGGGCGGGGACAGTGGTCGATCCAGGGTCGAATTTCATTGGGTTTGTTTTGGTAGTTTTTCACTAATTTTCATTATTTTTTTTCCAAATCATCCAAGGTTTACACTAATTTTTTCCATTTTCTTCGAATCGAATGGGTTCTTGGGAACCCATGAAACCATGCTAAATCCGCCCCTGGGCGGGGACACGAAACCATGTAAAGTAGTAACCGAAGGTTGACTAATACTGGGAAAAACGTAAAATAAAAACACAAGTTTTCTGACATCAAGTGACTAACGTGACGTAAAAAGAAGAGAAGTCGAATGTATACCGACACGTATTAGAAAGTCGAGAGGTAAAAAAACCAGAGTGATAAACTATGCAAATACCGTGTTAAATAGCAACTGAATGATGATCAAATCCGGGGAAAGGTAAAATAATAAGTAATAAATAATCTAAACTTATTTAACCTTTTTTAGCAAATTAAAAAAAAACAAAGTTTTATTACAAAAATGGAAAACTTTAAAATTTACTTTAAAAAAAACACAAAAGACAAAAATTTACTATTCCTCGGTTAAGTTGGATTAGTCGACCATGAGATGATTTATTTTCGATGGATCAAACAAGAAAATGAACAAAGAATAAGATGATGTCTTGAGTTGAAAACACGTCAAATGGCAATAGTGTGCAATAAAGAAGGATGTGGGCTTAAAATATTATTTAGTAATTGGGCTGAACTTTGCTACTTTAGTCATTTGGGCTCAATGTGGTTAACCAATTCGTGTTGGTTCGTTTAACTTGATATGATATCTAATTCTGTTCAATTAAATTAAATCATAAACATAGTCATTTGGGCTCATTTTTCTAAGACCACCCGTGTGGGGCATTATAGGGCATTATTTTTGAAAAAAAAACGCCCCCTCTCCCATTACATAGGGCATTATTTTTGAAAAAAATGGTTTGGCGTTTTTATTAAAACGCCTAAAATGGATTGTGGAAGGTTTGACTGGGTTTGACTGGCCAATGAGAAAATATTTTTTGTTTAATGATTGGAAGGGGCATTATCAGGCATTATTCTCACTACGCCACTTTTGCAATAACGCCTCATACTGACTGGACTGCCACGTGTCGAATAATGCCCCATGGTGGGGGCATTATTTTGTTTAACCACTACACATGGTCTAAGATTGTTGAATTACTTTTTGGTAAATTACTTACAAGTTTGTTTTTTTAGAATCCCTAAACTTTATTGGACATCTTCTAGGTTAATTGATTGGTTATGTGACAATGTAGGAGGATTTCACAAATCATGATGATGAGCTAATTGAGAAGGGAGCATACATGATTTTATATACAAGGAAGAACAAGAAAACATACATTTATAACTACACTAGCCATATTTTGCATGACATAACGCTCATCATGTACACAAAAGATGGTGTATATATTTGTTATTTCCCTTTTACTAGTAAATGAAATCGTGCTGATACAAAATGACACTTATTTTAAACCTGAATTCATCTCCTCTCTGACAAATCATTTCTAATCCAATCTGAAAGTTTTAAGAGTTTAGGTTTGTTTTAATCTGGTCAACCCTAGTTAAACCAAATCACTACCTACCATATAGCCAATATTGTGTAATCGAAAACTCTAAATCAAACAAACTAATGCCTAAATAAGGTTTACTTTCACATTGTGTACCTATCGTTAACAAAATCTTACAAACGAATTTTAGTTTATGAAAATGTAAAAAAAAAAAAAAAAAACTGTCAAACGAAGGAGCAAATTGTATGTAATTCATGAATCAGTTGAGATTTTGAAATTTTGTACCCAAACGAGTCGCCAACATGCCAAGTCGTCAGGTAAGGACTAATGAGTATTCCTGCAGACGTATCTATAAATCCCCAAAAGTTTTCAACTACAAAAAGATCACCAGAATCAAAGGCAACATGTAACACTCTAGGCAAATCCATGATCGACCGTGAAAATGAGAGATTTTTTATTCATAAGAAACGTTCCACCTCAAATATCAATAACGCATTTTGGAGGATTAGGTGTTGAGTAGATTAAATTTCAATTGTCCATAGCATTATATCTTAGTGACATCTTGGGGGTGGGAATAGGTGTGTAAACAAGCCTAGAGGCTCGAAATCTACTCGCTATCGACTCGGTTAAAAGCTCGAACGAGTGGAGCGCCCGAGCCCAATCTCGAGCCTGGAATAGAGCTCGTTTTGTTATCGAGCCGGAGTTTGAGCCTGAAATGCAACGCTCGTTTAGGCTCGAGCCCAATTTTTTTTATTTTTTATATATAATATAATAAAAATGATGATAACATTTGCGAGCCAAACTCGAGCCGAGCTTTGGCTCGTTTAAGCGATATTGAAACAAGCTCAAGCTGAGATTTTAACTCGTTTGAGTTTGTTCTCAAAATAGCTCGAGCCGAGTTGAGCCGAGCTCGAGTTTTGGGTTTTACTCGCGAGCCGAGCTCGAGTTTAAACAAGTAAGCTTGAACTGAGTCGAGCTCGAGCTTCAGAAAAATATGACGAGCCGAGCTCGAGCCCAGTCGAGCTCAGGTTGGGCCCGACTCGTGTACACCCCTAGGTGGGATAAGCCTTAGAGATCATTAGGTCCTATCGTCCTGAGTACAATTCCCACATGGGGTTTTTTTTTCAGATTTGTTGCATATCCTACTGAATTGGTGTATAGATATTATAACCTACTGGAGATGTATACGATCGGATGGTATTACTGGTTGCACAATCATACTCTAGTTATCCAAATTTGTCGTTAAAAAAACAAGATTACATTTCAATTTATGAAATAGTAAAAAAATGAAGGGGCAAAGTGTAAATCATGAATAAGTTAAGAGATTTTGACATTTTGTACCCAAACAAGCCACCTAGAAACCCCCCAAATTTTTCATCTACAAAACCACCACCGGAATCAACCGCAGAACCACCACCACCACCACCACAACATGGCGGAGAAACTCGCACCGGAAAAGCGCCACACCTTCTTCCACGGAAGTACGTCACTCTCCATCCCTACATCTAATCTCATCACGTTACACTTCATCGTTAACAATAACATTCGCTAGGGTTTCAATTTTCAAACTTTCAGTTCAACGTAAATAAAATCACGATTAATTTATTCCAACGAGTTGTTATCAGGTCAGAAGGTTTTCGAATGGGACCAAACCCTAGATGAGGTGAATATGTACATCAATTTGCCCACTGGAGTCCCTACCAAACTGTTTTACTGCAAAATTGAATCCAAACATGTTGAAGTTGGAATCAAAGGGAATCCTCCGTATATGAATGTCGGTAACCTGATCGGTTTGTTTTAAACTGTTAACAGACAGTTGTTATGTAAGATTGTAAAATAGTGTAAATGATATTTTGATTGATTATATGCAGCATGATTTGTCTTCACCTGTTAAGACGGATTCTTCGTTTTGGACTATCGGTACGCCTGTTTTCGAATTAGTTTATTTAAATTTTGACATGTAGATTGAACTTGTGAAGCCGTCTATGCAGTTAATGCGGTAAAATATCGGATATATCGGTCGACCGATATTTGAGATATCAGTTGGATATCGGATTATCGGTAATTTAAATATAATGCCGAATTTATATATTTAGCAATTTAACACTAATAATTCAGTGATATATCGGTCAAATATGGGTGATATATCGTACTGGCGTAGCTAGCCGACTAATTTAGGGAATTAGGGGTATCCCGATTTTTTTTTACCATGCAATCATACAATAAAAAACGATAATCAATAAAGTAGAACAAATACCTAATAGATTTGTCCTCTTCTTTTTTTCATAGCTTGAAATCGTTTTATTACATCGTCGTCTTTTGCTTTATCAAAAGTTTCTTTTTCAACCGCACAAGCCATAACATTGTTCAAATATTCCGGGCCCATTCGATTGCGTAAATCCGTCTTAACAAGCTTCAATTTAGAAAAAAAAAGAAAAACCATCTTTCAACGGTTGCGGTTGCAACCGGTAAAACCAAAGCTAGCTTTACTACCCGATAAACCAAAGGACAAGAGCTATGTGTACCGGTTTCCACCATAAAACGAGCAAGATCACTTATTCGATTATAATATTGTTTTGGGTCTTTGGCTAACTTTATCAATTATATTTAGGGTCTTCTTTCAATTCTATTATTGTTAATTCGGGCTTATTTTATCATTCGGGCTTAATTATTATGCAAGTTTCCGGGTTGTAAATGTTTGGGCTTATAAAAAATGAGATTTTAGTAATATCAAGTATCCTATTTTTTGGTTAGGTGTATCCTCGTATTTTTTAGGGGTATCCTTTGTATAAAACCGGAAAAAAACACTACGAATACGGGGTTGAGCCGTAGCCCGTGCTACGGCTCCTAACATTGTGGTTCCGCCCCTGATATATCGGTTATATCGGTCAAATATCGGTACCGATATTCTGACTAATATTTTACCAGGGGACCAATCTATCACCAATATTAACTGCATCGGAAGCCGTGTTATGCAATAAACATGGATTGTGTTGCCTCTTTTGCTATGTTTTTGCAATTGAATTGTGTTTTTACGTTTCAAGTAGATGTATAAACCAATGATGTTGTAATGTTTGGGATGTGACAGAGGATGATATATTGCATATTACACTGCAAAAAAGAAATAAAGGTCAAACGTGGTCGTCTCCGATAGAAGGTCAAGGTCAACTTGACCCGTATGCTGCTGATCTCGAACAGAAGCGTCTCATGCTTCAGAGGTTTCAGGAAGAGGTGATACATTGTCATGGGTAGTTATTATTGTTATAGTTTTTTGTGTTAGGGGAGTTAATTACCGTTTTCGTCCCTGTGGTTTGTCAAAAATCACTATTTCAGTCCATTAGTTTAAAAATTGCGATTTCGGTCCCTGTGGTTTCACTTTCGTAACCATTTCAGTCCATGTGGTTTCACTTTCGTAACCATTTCAATCCATTTATTCTGTAAGTACAGGGACTGAAATGGTTACGAGGTGGACTGAAATGGTTACGAAAGTGAAACCACAGGGACTGAAATCGTAATTTTTAAACTAATGGACTGAAGTATTGACTTTTGACAAACCATAGGGACGAAAACAGTAATTAACTCGTGTTAGTGAGATAAAACATCTCTAAGTTCATTTGAAAATGGAACATGTATTTAGCATGTTATATATGTTCAGTTCAGTTTTAACTTCAAATAACGCGATAAACAAACACGTGTAGTTAATGCGTTTCGTGATATCATTAACACGGTGGACTGACTTTCTTTTTTCTGCTACAACTTTACAGAACCCGGGATTTGATTTTTCTCAGGCGCAATTTTCAGGGAACTGTCCGGACCCAAGAACATTCATGGGTGGCATCAGATCCGATTAGCAATCATCTCAGTGAACATGTACATTAATTCTCCGAAACCTTGAATCTTAACTTAATCATGTTGTGTTTGTAAAAGCATGCTTACAAATGCTTCTGGTACATGTACAATCAACATTCATGTCCCCATGCTAATAATCTAATCAGGGAACACTCTAAAAAAGTGGGATAATTTGGTTTATGCACTTGTGCCACCCTGGTTCCTAATCATGTTTCCAAACACACCTACCGAAATCTCGAATGTGGTTTTGTTTGTTTAATTATCTGAACGAGTTAACTGTCATTTTCGTCCCAGTGGTTTGTTCACTTTTGCCATTTCAGGCCAATTTTCAAAAATGCATCAGTTTCCTCCCTGACATACTGGAAACGTGCTACTTTAGTCCAAAAATTAAAACCCAGTTAAGTCAAACAGGTTAAATGAAATGTATTGTTGTCAATTCATATATCTTTTATTTTCACCTTATTTTATGAATTGACAATAATACTGTTTATTTAACCTGTCTGACTTAACTGAGTTTTAATTTTTGAACTGAAGTGCCATGTTTCCAGTATGTCAGGGAGGAAACTGGTGCATTTTTTAAAATTGGCATGAAATGGCAAAAGTGAACAAACCACAGGGTCGAAAATGACAGTTAACTCCTATCTGAACCTAATTATGGTAGTTAGATAAGTGTGTCGCATAGTCACGGTTGGCAAAACTTTATCTTGTCCGATCATCTATCAGCTGTCTTGAAATGTTTCTTAAAGAACAACTTTTTGTTGAATTACAGATAGGCCTTACCAAATAAAGTTTTTATCTATACTTATTTATATATGATCATTATCTGTTTATAAATCCAGCAAGGTATTTGTGTATATATGCAAATGTTTGGCTCAACTTTGTTGACCATGTTTTTATATTACAAGTGTATTGTTGTTCTTATCTTTGTGATGTAAGGTATTGTTTGAATAGTTTTTAAGAATATCTATCCAGCTAAAGATTTCATTGGCATATGCTAAAGGGAATGATACACATGTTTGATTATTATTCCAATCACACAACTTGGTGTGTAAAAAGTGGACCCTTTGTGATGTGTTATTATGTTTAAAGAAGAGATTTGGTGTAAACCTTCTCTCTCTATATATCACAGGAAAAAGTGGACCCTTTGTGATGTGTTATTATGCACACAGGAATTTTTTTTTTTTTTTTTTTTTTGTATATTTGATAACTGGATTAAATATGGCTTGAAAAGTAAAATAAAAAACAAGTAACCCATTTTGCTATTTATTAAAAATCTTAGTAGAATATATTATTCATTATATTCTATACTAAATATCTTTGATAATACTTATTCTTTTAAAAGAAGCACTCCATAAAATTGACATCTCTGTTCCTTTTAACTTGATTTGAACTTTTTATGTAGTTTTGTTTTCTAAAAAAACGATGTTTTTTAAAGGTTTAATGTATTGTTGATTATAACGGTGTGTTCAGGCTATTACGTTAGTGTTAGTGTGTCCACCATTTCAATTTTGATTCATTGTTGTAATGATTTTTATTATGCAAGTACTCTTCTCTATTACAACGGTGTGGCTAACACAATAATAAATGATGCATCTAACTTTACATACATCGCTATATAAGACGCATGTAATTAAATTTACGGAAAAACGTTTCTCGCTTGAATATATTAGCGATATATTGTATTTGTATCATGATTGTATTTAGTTTTAGGAGATATATATTCTTTCCTTATTATAGGCTTGTATATCCCTATATAATGGGTCCTTTGGTTCATGAATAACACACACAGATTTACCCTAGTATCATACGCGTTTATGGTATCAGAGCCATAACGTGTATCTCCGCTACCTTTCTTCTCGCCGAACTGCCACCTCCGTTCCCTGTTTTTCCGCCGATCAGCTATGGTTGACGATAATCTCGTTGACAGCCCCAAAGACACCTCCAAACCTCCTTCACCCGGTGATTCGGCCACGGCCAAAACCCTTCACCCAGTGTATACGGTCACCAACATTCAACACAAAGTCCGTATTCTTGATGGCATCAAGGTCACGTACACGTCTTGGGTGAAGTTGTTCATGCTTCACGTAAAGGTTATGAGGTTCTTCACCACATCGACGGAACGGACCCTCCGGCAAACACGGATCCAGAGTATGCCTCATGGGCCAAGATCGACTCCATCGTGTTGCAGTGGATATATGGAACGTTGTCTGATGACCTTCTCGTCCGCGTCCTCGAGACTGAAACAATGGCTAGGGACACATGGGTTCGCTTACAAGGTGTTTTTCTAAACAACAAAGGTTCTCGAGCAGCCACTCTCGAGCATGCCTTCACCAATCACAAACTGTCAGCCTGCTCTTCTCTAGACAATGTCAGCCTGCTCTTCTCTAGACAAGTACTGCACCAAGCTAAAGGAAATCGATGAACAATTGAAAGATGTGGATCAGCCCGTACCCGAATCTCGGTTGGTACTCCAACTGGCTCGCGACCTACCCCCTGAATATTCGGTGACCGCGGCCCTAATCCATCAACAATCGCCAACGTGGGACATTGCTCGAGACATGATCGAACGCGAGGCACAACGGCTGGCGGCCCTCGAAACTGCACAAGTGCTCCTCACATCCAACAAACCAACATCGCCACCTCCGTCCAGTCCAATCCGGAACCTGCTCAGCAATCTTCTTCTCGCAACCCGGACTCGCTGAACCGTCGTGGTCGTGGGCGTGGCAGCTGGAGAGGAAACCGGTCCAACTACGGTGGCAATGGTTATGGTAATGGTGGTAACGGCTACGGTCGTTCACAGGGCCCTCAACAACAACAATTTTTTCCTCCTTGGGCCATCCCTCCCTGCCCCTATCCGACACAGCCATTCGGCTGGCCCAATATGCCCACTCTACCCAACCAATGGCCCAACCAAGGTTCACAATCGGCTGGCCCGAACTCGCAGCAAGCCCAGTCTGCCAATATGTTATACAATCAGCCCAATGGATCATCCTACAATGCTTTAAGTCCAACTGATCTTGGCGCAACTTTTCACAACATGCAACTTAACCATTCCGGCCAACCATGGAACTTCGATACAGGTGCGTCTGATCATATTACGAATGAACGATATAAAATTCAATACTTTTTGCCATTTAATTCGCTAAACACTATTTTTGTTGGTAATGGTCAAGGGCTTTCAATAAAAGGATCCGGTCACAGCTTACATGCGTTACCCAACAAAACATATACCCTAAATAATGTCAAATACTCACCTCAAATCGTTAAAAACCTTTTATCCGTTCGAAAATTTACTCGTGACAATCATGTTTCTATTGAGTTTGACCTATTTGGTTTTACTTTGAAGGATCTCAAGACTGGCAAGCCACTTTCCCGCCACAATAGCACGGGGGACCTCTATCCTTTCACTCCACCAGCTCAAGTTTTTCTCACCACCTCCGCTACATCTCAATGGCATAATCGCCTTGGACACCCCGGAGCGCCAATTTTAGATTTTTTATCTAGTAATTCACTTATTTCTTGTAATAAAAGTCAAACTTTTTCACTTTGTCATTCGTGTCAACTTGCAAACAGTAAAAGACTTCCGTTTTTTTATTAGAATACTATTACCTTTGCACCTTTTGACATAATACATTGCGACTTATGGACCTCACCCATCACTAGTAATTCGGGCTACAAATACTATATGGTTTTAATCGACAATTTTACCCACTTTGTTTGGACCTATCTACTAAAGTTTAAATCTGACACCTTCCCCACATTTGTCAAATTTCATAAGCTAATCCAAACCCAGTTTCATCGAAAAATCAAATCATTCCAATGTGATCTAGGGGGCGAGTTCGATAATCACAACTTCAAATCCTTTGCTCAAAACAACGGTCTTGTTTTTCGTTTTTCGTGTCCACACACTTCCTCACAAAATGGGAAATCCGAGCTGATGATACGTCATCTCAATGACATTATTCGTTCTCTTTTGTTTCACGCTCACATTCCACCGACCTTTTGGGTTGAAGCTCTCCACACGAGTACCTACCTTCATAACATTTTACCAACCAAAAAGCTAAAATTCTATACTCCTACCTTTGCCTTATACCATCGTCACCCCACTTATGATCACCTACGGGTTTTTGGGTGCGCGTGCTAGCCGAACCAATCGGCCACTCAACCACATAAGTTACACCCTCGATCCATGCGGTGTATCTTTCTTGGATATCCTAGTGAATATCGTGGTTATCGGTGTCTTGACCCGATTACCGGTAAAGTTCATCTCTCTCGCCACGTTCTGTTTGATGAACTCACTTTTCCGTTTAATGAGCCGCTCTCGTCTTCCTCATACACCTTCTTGGATGACGATCCGCATCCCTCCGTTTTTTACCCAGCCCATATCCCTTCTGCTCCACACTCTCAATCACCACCGGCCCAAACCCCACAACCGGCCCAAACCCAATCCCAACCACCACCGGCCCAAACCCACTGGCAAATACCACCGGCCCAAACCCCACACCTGGCCCAAACCTCAAACACGGCCCAACCTCCCTTACCGCCAACCCCCCTTACTCCACTAGCCCAACCAGCCCACATGCAACAGGCCCAAACCACCCAACCGCCAAACCCTTCTTCCTCCACTGTTACAACTATACCTCACACAACTAACCAACATTCCATGACTACTCGTGCCAAAGCCGGCATTTCTAAACCTCAACACCGTCTTAATCTTCTCACTACCACCTCCACTACTATCTCTCCCATACCGTCCTCATACGCTAAAGCTGTATCGGATCCTAATTGGCTCGAAGCTATGAAAACAGAATATAGTGCTTTGGAGAATAATGGTACATGGGAACTTGTGCCGCGTCCCACGGATAGCTCGGTTATACGTTGTATGTGGCTCTTTCGTTACAAGTTTAAGTCCGACGGTTCATTGGAGCGCTATAAAGCGCGGTTAGTAGTCAATGGGAAATCTCAAACGGTTGGTATTGATTGTGAAGAAACGTTTAGTCCGGTTGTTAAACCAACCACCATACGTACAGTATTGTCCCTTGCGGTTTCACGTTCTTGGCCTATTCATGAGCTTGATGTCAAGAACGCTTTCTTACATGGTGATCTTAAAGAAACGGTATATATGCATCAGCCTCCATGTTTTGTCAACAAGGCTTGTCCAAATTACGTGTGTCGCCTCAAGAAGTCCTTATATGGACTGAAGCAGGCACCGCGGGCTTGGTACCACAAATTTGCCTCATTCATTACTTCGTAGGGTTTTCGGAGTAGCACATGTGATACGTCACTTTTCATTTACAAACAAGGAAACCATATGGCATATCTCTTATTATATGTGGATGACATTATCTTGACTGCATCTGAACCAGGTTTGTTAGCACGCATTATTGGTTCCTTGTCTTCCGCCTTTGCCATGACGGACCTTGGTCGGTTGCATCACTTTTTGGGCATCACGGCTACACGTGACAGTAACGGTCTCTTTCTGTCTCAAGCTCAATACACTAAAGAAATTTTACAAAGAGCTTCTATGGCAAATTGCAAGCCGTGCACTACGCTAGTGGATACGTCCACTAAACTCAGCGATACAACCGGCACCTTGTTACAAGATGGGACGCTATATCGTCAACTCGCGGGGCTCTTCAGTATCTTACCTTCACCCGGCCGAATATTACGTATGCAGTTCAACAAGTCTGTCTATTTATGCACGCCCCTCGTGAACCTCATTTTGCTTTCATGAAGCGCATCTTGCGCTACCTTCAGGGCACTCTAGATTATGGTCTACGGATCACGGCTTCAAAGTCCTTGGCATTAACCGCATACTCCGATGTTGATTGGGGCGGATGCCCCGACACACGACGGTCCACATCTGGATATTGTGTTTTTTTTAGGAGACAATCTTGTGTCTTGGTCGTCAAAGCATCAACACACTATCTCCCGCTCTAGTGCCGAAGCTGAATATCGCGGCGTTGCTAATGCCGTTGCTGAAACAAGTTGGTTACGTAATCTGCTTCTTGAATTGTCTGTCCCGTTGCGGACTGCTACTATAGTCTACTGTGACATTGTTTCGGCTGTCTACTTATCTGAAAATCCCGTGCAAAAACGAACGAAGCATGTTGAGATGGATATTCACTTTGTGCGTGAATGTAACATCCGTCAAAATGGGTTTTTAAAATCCGACCCGTTTTGAATTTTGAATCATAATCCTTGAAATTCGAAACTTTCGCGAATTAAATAACCATCGAAAGATTTTTGTTTTATTTCAATTATCAATATCAGTATAGTTAATTATTTATTTGGTAATTAATTAATTAATTTAAATAATCATTTTCAAATTTAAAATAAACTAATTAGTTTTGTTAAAATTCAAAGTTATTTTAAGGTGATATTAGTCTTTAGATTAAAAAAAAATGAGTTTTAGGTTTGTATAAAGTAGTAACCAAGTTTAGATAAGTTAGTCTAGTAAGGAAAATAGAATCACATTGTAAGACTTCTTTTGTTTCATATAATTTGTCGACATGTGATCATTTACAGCAAATGGATAGTATGTTTCCTCTTTTTTATTTTTTAATTGATTGAACATAATATCGATGATTGAAACTTCTCCGCGTTGCCGTTTTCGTAGCAAATGAACCTGGATCAATTTCCAGCAATTCATTTCAGTTTCGTTTGAAAATTACCAAAGTGGCCGTTTGACCAAGCCAATTTCGAAAATAGCCATTTGACCGGGCATAATGCACCCTCCCATCAAAGTGAACTCCCATATTTATACACCTTCAATCCAACCACTAGCTAGCCGACACGTGTCCCTGCAGCCTGAACCGGCTTTATGCCGCGTCGCCTGTCAGCCGAGCCGCTTCCCCCCCAAGCCAAGCCGCTTCGCCGCCTGCCCACAAGTACAAGCCATGCCGCCTAAAGTACAAGCCAAGCCGCGTAAAGTACAAGCCGAGCCGCGTAAAGTAGCATTTTTTAAAAAATATCAAAATATATAAAAAAACATCAAAAAAATATCAAAAAACATCAAAAAATATCAAAAAAAATCAAAAAAATATCAAAATACTCTTTCTCTCCATATATTTAATAACTCGGTTGAATATTGTGAAGAATAGAATTCATTTTTATCTCTTTTCTCTTTGTTTTTTTATCAATTATTAATTTAATAATTTAATATTTTATTAAATTAAATAAACTAATATTTTAATAAATTAGTTTTTGGTTAACAAGGTTAGTAGAAAACTAACCTAGTTAGTAGATCCTTTAATACATTCAAAATAACCTAGTTAGTCCAACTAGGTTAGTTTTTATAAAAGAAACCACTAACTGAGTTAGAAAACTCAGTTAGTTCAGTTAAGAGTCAAAAAAAAGAAACAAAAAGGGGGTCCTTCTAGTAATACAATCGTGACCGGCAACATACTCGATGTTCCCGTTAACAACCTCCCACTTACCCCCGGTGTATATCACACACTTAACACCCATGAGTTATACTAAACGTGACCAAACTATGTATTACTACAAAGATAATGAGAAGACAAAAAACAGATGTGTGTAAAAGACAAAAAACAGATGTATATTTATACATACGAAATTATAAATAAAAAAACATGTGTAGCGGCTTGGATGTGGAATGAAACGGCTTGACCAGGGTGAAACGGCTTGGCGGGAAGCTGAAGCGGCTCGTATGCAGGGTGTAGCGGCTTGGATGTCTGATGAAACGGCTAGAGGACAGGTTATAGCGGCTTGGGGGTAAAGCTGTAGGTCCCTGTTTCGCGGAGGATTACGAACCTAAACCTTGTTATACAAACCTACTAGCGAGTGCGGAATCCAAGCTAGCAAGCAAACCGAGTTAGTAGCAAGTAGAGAAACAAACACACAAGTTCACCGATTAACACAACTTGTATTAATGCAATGAGGGTTCGGTTACAAGCTCGATGTTTACAGAAGTGTTCTATAAACTCTCTAAAGTGTGTGTGTGAGTTTGGACAGAATGCTCTCAAAGAATGCTCTCTCTTTCTGTCTTTGTGTCTGTCTATCTGAAACTCAACACATGCATGGGTATATATATACCCAGCTCAGCAGGTCTGCTCGAAGGATTCGAAAGATGGTCCGAAGGATCATCTTTCGGAAACAAAGCTTTCGAAGGATAAGCAGGGACCTCGAAGGATGAACCTTCGAGGTCTACCATTCGAAGCATATCTTTCGAGCACCTCGAAGGATCAACAGTATCCTTCGAGGTTATCCTTCGATCAGAACATCTTTCAACATATCAACTGGTGTCCAAGTCAAACCGGAGGATGGTTGACTTGGTCAACTTACAACACAAATCAGGACATCGTTACATAAAGACCGAATACAGACAAAGTACAGACACAAGTGCACCAACAAACTCCCCCTTGGCTGTAGCTTTGTCTTTATCTTCTATGGTTGTAGACTCGTCTTGAACTTCGACGGTCTTTGGTCTTCGAGTTACCATAACTCTGATGTCCTTTCAAGTCTTCAATGTCGGAGGATCTTCAAAGTCTTCACGTCTTGCAAGCAGAGAGTGTATCAACAAACTACCCGTATCATGAAGGAAGTGTGTTGACAAACTCCCCCTTAACATAAGCTCCCCCTTGAGTTATGCTCGTGAAAAGACTTTATCTTTATGAAGTGAGATCCTTG